>NC_067162.1:47614036-47971536 GCF_903995435.1 Acomys russatus | reverse complement strand
TGTGTCTGTCTGTGTGTGTGTGTGTGTGTGTATAGACCTGAAGGTTGTTGTCCATTTCTATAATGGGTGTAGACGCAGGTTGGTGTGTTCCTGCCTATGTGTGTGTTTGTGGCCTGTTACCCTCTCGTGCTTTGGTGGGTGGGCACATGCCTGTTGTGCATTTTTGGCCATGACCTGTGGCCTTGGACCCAGGGTAGCCAGGACATTCTACCATCCACATGGACCCCTATAGCTAGCGCTGTCTGTGGCCATGGAGGTCATGGCGGAATGGCACTAATGGTAAATTTCAACAGTCTCCTCACCATGACCTATTCTCCGGGCTTCGCACACGGTGCTGCACAACTCTCTGTAAATCCCCTTCTCGTGGAGCAATCTGTGGCTGTGATATTGTCACTGAGAAATGTCCTGCTTTACTATGTGTTAAACATCCTCCCCAGTGGGTGGCGCTCTCTGGGAAGGACAGGGTGTGAGGCCTCCTCTAGAAGCACTAGAAGGAAACTGTTTTATAGCTGGCAGCACTTCCTGTTTCTGTTTCCTCCTCCTCTTCCCTTCTCCCTTGTACTCCGACTCTACAGGAGGTCAGCCCAAGGGTGACTGACTCATCACCCTGTGTGGACAGGTTCTCATCTGAGCAGGAGTCAACTCACACAGTAGCCTCATCCTCCTTCCCTGTGAATGAATGCCCTTGTTGCCTGTGGTCTCTACACCCAGCAGGTTCATGGTTTGCAGGCTCCATGGAGCTATCCAAAGAGGAGTCTTCCATCTTCTGCCCTTGGAAAAACCAAGATTCCCTCCTGAACTAGAAACCCAGCAGCAGCCTGGGCAGCTGAACCCTCTCAGGGAGGCCAGGACAAGCAGCTCTTGGACTGGGGTCACTCACTCACTGTCTCCCCCGCCCTCCCCCCAACCGCGGTAGCCTTGGCTGTCCTGGACAGGTAGCGACCAGCATGCGCCACCACACCCGGCAGCTCACTGTCTTACGGTGCCTTCTTGGCTTCTCTCAGGGTGGCATTGTTTAGCTGTTGTCACCGTGACACAGCTAGTCTTTTGGAAATAGGAAATCTTAACTGAGGAGATGCCACCAGCAGATTGAGTTTCACAAGCCTCTGCTCCTGAGCCCATGGCTCTGTCTCACCTACCAGGGAGGCTGTGCAGAGCCTGGCCCAGGGTGCCAGTCCTCTCTGCCAGAGTTACCCAGGCAAACGAACATCAGCTTCACAGTTGAGTCTTGCTGGAGACGTTAGTATTCAGAGGCCCCTTAGAGCAAGGCCCGCAGAGGTCGGGGGCCGTGCGCGGAAGCAGGTGGGCGAGGAGACCTTAGCAGAGGCCTCACAGGTGCTTCTTCCTCTCAGAGACAGAAAAGACAAAGGAAATGTGGAAAAACTTTCATTGCTGATGATGTCTACAAAACAATAACCCTGCACATTTACACAGTGGGGCAGGCCAGCTCTGAAGCCCCAGAAGGTGGCTATGTAGGAGCACCCACAAGTCCTGCAGGGCCCTGTCCCAGTGTCTGTCCAATCACTGCTGTCTCCAGGGGCTTGAACCCCACATTGTCCAGGGGGATCCCGAAGGCCAGTAACTTCGCCTCATATGTACGCAACAGGTCATTGTGGGCCTGAAAGGACAGAGCAATGTCAGAAGGAAAAGGAGTCCACGTGGGAGGGCTGGGCCAGGCAGGCAAAAAGGATCAGCATGAACATGAGCCGTTGGCTCAGACAACTCCTGGCCCTTTTACACAGTACTTCCCAGTAAGGAATGTATCCTGTCCCTGGCACACAAGAAGTGCATCTCTTTGCCGCCCTTGGAAAGTAGAGCACCCTGTGATTCCCTAGTAACCCTGCTGTGTGTGGAGGGGCCTGGACCTCAGAAATGGTGCTGGTGGACCAACAAAGACAAGTGACTTCCTTTGGGTGGGGGGTTCGCCAATAATTTTGTTTTGGTTTGTGGGGTTTTGGTTTTTGTCTGGGGAAAAGGTCCTACTATGTAGCCCAGGCTGTATCTTGCTCTATCTCCCAGAATGGCCTGGCAAAGTTGGTTTTCTCCGTGCAGTGTCACCACACTCCATCAAAGGCCCTGTGCTCAGGAGGAGTTGGCCAACTCACAATGAACTCTATGGCTTTGTGGGGTTTTATTTTTTGGTGTGTTTGTTTGGTTTTTGTTTTTGTTTTCTTGTTTTTTAGAGACAGGGTTTCTCTGTGTAGCTTTGGCTGTCCTGGACTCACTTTGTAGACTAGGCTGGCCTCGAACTCACAGAGATCCACCTGCCTCTGCCTCTCGAGTGCTGGGATTAAAGGCGTGTGCCACCACGCCCGGCCTTGTTTTTTTTTTGTTTTTTTTTTTTTTTTTTTTGTTTTTCGAGACAGGGTTTCTCTGTGTAGCCTTGGCCATCATGGACTCGCTTTGTAGACCAGGCTGGCCTCGAACTCACAGCGATCCGCCTGCCTCTGCCTCCCGAGTGCTGGGATTAAAGGCGTGCGCCACCACGCCCGGCTTCCGGCCTTGTTTTTTTGATGTAGACTTTTTGTTGCATTTTGTTTTGCTTTGGAATTTATTTATTTGTCTTGTTAGTCCTTTACTTGTTTGGGCCCCCCCCCCCTTTTTGTGGATTTTATTTGTTGGTTTTGTTTTTGAAAGAGACAGAGAAAGAATATAAAGTTCAATGGGTAGGAGGTTTTGGGGGCAAAGAAGAAACATGATCAAAATATATTGTATGTATGAAATTTTCACTTTAAGGAAGCCTACTGTTTCAGCCATGCGAGCGCTAAAGTTACAAGTACAGCTCAACACATCTTGCAATACGTTTTTCCCTCTTTACAGAGGATCCCCCTACATAGTCCTTGATGGCCCAAGACCTACTATTAACTCCACTATTAACCCCAAAATGCACATTTTTAATTGGGAGACTTTCACCAGGTGGCTTTAAGACTTGAATTTGTTTTATTCATTTGTTTGAGAGACAGCCTGACCAGTTTGTCCTGCCTCAGCGCCCTCACATGGTAGGATTATGTGTTGATGAATTGAGTGAAATAAGAAATGTGTGGAGCTCTTTCCAAACACAGTCAAATGCTCAAAGCAAATGATCAGAAGGGTTCATTAGCTGGGGACTGTAGTACACAGCTTTAATCTCAGCACTCAGAAGGCAGAGGCAGTCAGATTTCCGGGTTCTAGGTCAGCTGGTCTGCTTAGTGAGTTTTAGGACAGTCGGGGCTCTGTAGTAGGACTGTGTCTCAGACAAAAACAGAGAAGAGGGATTATTATCCTCGCTGCAGTTCAGGAAAGAGAACCAGTGACTGAAAATAGAAAAGGCGAGTAAGAATGAGTTCCAGCGAGAACTTAGAGGCTGGGCTCTCTCTCTGTCTCTGTCTCTAGACTAGATGGTGGGTGTCCATGTGTATAATGAGTGTAGACCCAGGTTGGTGTGTGACTGCCAGGGCCCAAGAGCTGTACACACAGCATACAGGCCTAATTTTGTTCAGACCTTGTCAGCTGAGGAACAAGTGTATAAGGAGGGCTCTAGCCTGGCCTCCAGAGAGGCTGGGAAGCCTGGGCAGCTCGTACAGCACGGAGCCTGGGACGCAGTAACAGACACGGCCTACCTACATGTAGGGTCAAAAATAAATATTTTGTTGTTGCTGTTTTCAAGACAAGGCTTTTCTATGTGCCCTATCATAGCTGCCCCTGAATGGTGTCCTCAGAGACCCTTCATCCATAATAGTCACAGGCTGAAGCTCTCTCTATACAAGGGCGCAGCTCTAACAGAGGAGACAGCCCTGAGGGAGAAGGTGGACCGTGGGGATGGGGTTAGCCATACCTTGCAGACCCTGGCCAGCTCATACTGTAAGTCCTTGATGGTAGTGTTCTTGGATTCCAGAACATCCTAAGGAGAGAGACAAGGGTGACTTTGATATTTGTCATCTAGCAGAGATGGGCAAATGGACACTAGGCTAGGGGTGCCCTAGGGTGAAGGGCTGAAAGAACTGTAGTACGGGTCCTCTCAGCCCAGGCCTGTCAGAAGGAAAGGTCTCTAGGGGATAATAAGCAACAAGAAAGAAAAAAGGGGACAGCAAAGTGGGGTGGTGGTGGTATATGCCTTTAATCTCAGAACGTGGGAGGTAGATCTGTATGACCAGCCTGGTTTACAGAGTGCATTCTAGAACAGCCAAGGCTACACAGAGAAACCCTCTCTCAAAAACAAAAAACAAAAAGGCAGCGGCGGGGGGGGGGGGGGGGGACACGGTAGTGTCTTTGTATTACCTACATCCCTAAGATAGCAGCAGTGTGTGTGTGTGTGTGTGAGACATAGGACAGAATCAACACTGGGTATCATCCTCTATTGCTGTCAATTTTTTTTTTTGATATAGGGATTTCTGGCCACCCTGGAACTTGCTCTGTAGTCCAGGCTGGCCTTAAAAGTCAGCGATCTGCCTGCCTCTACCTCCAGAGTGCTGGGATTAAAAGTGTGTACCACTATGCCTGGCTATTTGTATAACTTTTTATTTCAAGGTATGATCATTTATTTATTTATTTATTTATTTATTTATTTATTTATGGTTTTTCAAGACAGGGTTTCTCTGTGTACCCTTGGCTGTCCTGGACTCGCTTTGTAGACCAGGCTGGCCTTGAACTCACAGCAATCCACGTGCCTTGGCCTCCTGAGTGCTGGGATTAAAGGCATGTACCACCATATTTGTTACTCTTAAAGATTTACTTTGTTTGCTTGTTTGCCTTTTGAGACAGGGTTTCTCTGTGTAGCCTTGACTATCCTGACTTGCTCTGTAGACCAGGCTGGCCACAAACTCACAGCGATCCGCCTGTCTCTGCCTCCTGAGTGCTGCAATTAAAGGCCTGTGCCATCACTGCCCTGTAAAGACTTATTTTTGACTGGGCTCAGACTTAGAAGTAGAAGCTCTCAGCGAGCACAGCCTACATTCTTGGTGATCTGTTCCTGTGCTTTTCTTTGGCTTCCTTCATTCTCTTGGCCAAAAGCTTAGTGTATTCTGCAGCCTCCTCCTAGTACGCTGTTTCTTCAGTTATGCGTTGGCGTTTGTGCTGCAGGACACAGGAGTGACAAGACACTGGATCTTGGGTGCTTTGGTCCTCGGCTGCTGCTTTGTTTAAGGGCTTTCTGACGACATATTGGCAACGTCATCTTCTTTAGAGAGATTAAAGAGCTTTTAGGTCCCAGCCAATGAGGCACAGTAGTGTCTGTCAGTCCAGTAATATCCTACTCTCCTTTTTTTACAATAACCCAGTTGAGAACACTCAGATTGGCACCCACAATGCAGCCATGAACAGATTTGTGCTGCCTCTCTTCAGTTCTCCATGGGCCCTTACTCAACAGCAGGCGCACTCCGCTATGGGTCAAAACCCCTTGCTTCATGGGAAACCCTTGTCGTTCCCACCGCTGATCCAGACCACATGACCTTTCCACTCTTCACCCAGAGCAGCAGCAACTAATTCTGTGCCATGCGCTTCTCCTAGAATGTACGAATCTTGCGTTCATTGTCCACTTTAGTGAGTTTCTGACAGCCAGTGGCAGGGAAGGAGATATTCAGCTCCATCTTGACACAGCCGAACGCCTAGGAGGCACCAGAAGGCACTATTTGTCTAACTTTTAAAACTCGACAATTGCCAGGCAGTGGTGGCACATGCTTTTATTCCCAGCACTCAGGAGGCAGAATCAGTCAGGTTGAGGCCAACCTGGTCTCATAGTGAGACCCTGTCTCAAAAATAACAAGCAGAAACTGTAGGTATAGTTACTGAACATTGTGTGAAGATTCAAATGCTGACATATGTGCCCCCATATTTGGTTGTAATCCTTGTTCTGAGAATCTCCCGTCTCAATGTTAAGTAAACATTGCTCCCCAACTGTTCCCTGATGTCAAGAAAGAAGCTTAGCAGCCAATGATTGGCAGTGGAGAGAATAAGGCTGGACTTCCTGCTAGCCAGGAGAGGAGGAGACAAAGGAATTGGGGGTTCAGCCGGAGAAGAGGTCCAAGAGACATCATTAGTGAACAGAGAAAGCCATAAAATACAAGTATCTCAGAGATTTTGGCTGGGAAATAGATTAGCTTAGAGGGTTAACAAAGGTTAATACTGCTCAGTTGTTATGCCTTAGAGCTTGTTAAATAAATACAATAGTCCGGTCTCAGTTATTTGGGTACTAGCCAGGTTAAGAGAAAAATTGCAATGTAATAACCACTAACAAAAAATACACTGTCACTTTGTCACCTCCATGAAAAATTCTTTGTCCATAAACTGTAGTAGTAGTGACCAGGAGAGGAGGAGCTAACCCACAGTTAGAGCCAAATGCACCTGATCAGGATGGCTACAACTGAGAACACCAACTGTGGGAAAGATTAAGCTTTGTCACAGGTGGGAGCAGTCTTGGCGGGCTTTACCCTTGGGGCACCCCATGAACACCTTGTGACAGACTTAGTGGAGCCATCCTGGGTCTGGAATTCAGAAAGCAGACCTGGGAACCCCACCTGGATTATTGTCTTTCTAATGGACCCTCACCGGGAGAAGGAGCCGGTCCTTCCCACGTGACTCAGGCAGTTGGGGAAGAGAAAATAACAAAGTCGGCTGCAGGGAGAGCGTGCGGGGGCAGCGGACAAGCTGGACCAGCACGCAGGCCAGAGAGACACCTAAGGACCCGTCCCGTGGAACGGCTACCGGAAGATTCACTCTTTTGTCCCTTTAACCTTTTTCCTTCTTGTATAAGCTAGTTGGGTTGCATAATAAAGTTTAATTGCTAAGAAACAGAGTCAACAACCCATGCTGTTATTCCACACCAAAGGGCTTGACTGGTACTGCAAGGCAGATCCTTGCTCTACATTCCAGCAGCAGGGTCTTGCTTCCCAATGTCTGTGCTCTAGTTGACCAGCCCTATCCTGGGACAGGGCACATCGATGAACAGAGACCATCCCCAGGTCCCCACTGCTGCCAAGGCCTGAAAACTGACCTGCCAAGTAGCCCATGTCACACGAATGAGTGGGTGATGTTCTTAGCTCTGTTCAGACGTTACTCCCCAGGTCCCAGGAAAGCATCAAGGGTTAAGCTGGGTTCCATGGCCTCTGTGGCCCAGTCCCCACATTGTCACTGTCTAAGTGCTACAGCAGTGTCCTAGGGTCTTCATGTAGGCACAGTCATCAGCTATCTCAAGCGACAGAAACTTAGAGCTACTGCTTCCAAGATGAGCTTTCCCTCCTTGGTTACCTGGGTTGCATTCAGTGAATAAGGCTTGGCACACTGGGAGCCACGACAAAACAGGAACAGTGGAGACTCAGGTTAGGGACAGTCCAAGACAGGCTACACAGCTGGGCGTGGTGCACGCCCTTAATCCCTGCGCTCAGGAGGCAGAGGAAGGTGGAGCTCTATGCATGTGAAGCCAGCCTGGTCTACGTAGTGAATTCCTGTCTCAAACAGCGAGAGAGGTAAGGATGGGGGCAAAACCAAAGAAGATAGTTCCAGTGTGCTGGGGCCTATAGCCCATGCCCGGTTCCTACCATGGCAGCTCCTGACTTAGTTGAGGGGTCTCTGTGCCACCCAAGAAGGTGAAGCCCAGGACTGGAGGGCTCGCCCTGTTTCCAGCAACACTGGGGCTCAGGAGGCTATCAGCACCCACCTCAAGTTTCCGGGACACGAGTGACAGTGCTGCAGGGTCCAGGTTGGAGGCGGCCAGCACCTCGTTGAACTGCACCTCTCTCTTCTCCACAGCCGCATTCAGCGCCTGCAGCTTACGCTCCAACAGCAGGTTCTTGAAGCCTGTCTTCTGCTGCACCTCCTGGATGGCTGCAGTGAACTTCCGGTAGAGCTCATCCCTCTCCTGCTGCACCTGAGACAATGAGACAAGGGTGATCAGCAGGGACCCACCGGGGACACCTCACTAGGGAGAGGTGCTTCTGCAGAAGGGTCACTTTCACTACTGCCACGGCCCATGGGCATTTGCTGCACACATCACCTGCACTAGATCCCGCATGCACAGAATGAAAAGTGGGTAGTTTAGCACATAGCAGAAAGTAAGGGGGGGGGGGTCAGAATTATCCTGGCTAGGGCATTGTAACTAGCATTATCCTGGTTAGCATTATCCTGGTTAGGGTCACTATTGCTGGTGATGAAAATCCATGACCAAAGGCAAGACAGGGAGAAGGGTTTATTCGGCTCACACTTCCACATTGTAGCCTATCACTGAAGGAAGCCGGGACAGGAACTCAAGCAAGGCAGGAACCTGGAGGCAGGAGCTGATGCAGAGGCCATGGAGGAGTGCTGCTTATTAGCTTGCTCCCCGTGGCTTGCTCAGCCTGTTTGCTTATAGAACCCAGGACCATCAGCCCAGGGGTGTCCTTACCTACTATGGTCTGGGCCCTCCCCCAACAATCACTAATTAAGAAAATGCCTTACAGGCATATCTACAGCCTGATATTATAGAGGCATTTTCTCACTTGAGGGTCCCTCTCGTGTCAAGTTGATATAAAACTGTCACACTCAGTGCTCGTCTCAGAAAACAGGAGCTGGACACCTGCACCTGTTAACACGCACTGCAGATGGCCAAGGCGCTGGGTGGGGCACACTTAACACACACTGTAGATCCAGGTGTCAGGCGAAGCACGTTTAACACACACTTAGACAAGTCCTGGGAGTGGTAGTTTCATCAGTTTCCTCCATCCTTGCTGATACCCCTCCCTGCCTTGGCAGTTTCAAATATCTGGCCAAGGCCAACCCTGTACCCCAGGGCCTCAGGGCGTTGACTGGCATCCATGACCTGAGAATTTTATCTGTGAACTATATATGATCTTTGGAGAGAGAATTCATGACTACAGACCAATGGTGGGTTTGTCCTCATCGTCCCCAGAGCTGGTTCCTTTGAAGCAATCTGTGTTAGATCTAGACTTACTTTCAAGGGCACCGAGCATTCTGGAGGACATGACTTGCTGGGCTCTGCCACTGTCTGTTGGCACAGGACAGCCTAAGGGCAGACTCAGAGGGAACCCTTTTCTCCCTGTGTTTCTGAGGCTTGGGGGCCCAAGGCACTGAAACCGTACATAGCCATTGAACATGGAGCTGGAGCTTGGTGGGATTCTGTGAGAGCTGGGTAGGCTGTGGTGAAGCCTTGTACGGTCGGCCTTGGATGGTGCTCAAGGGAATACCATTGTATGAAAGGCTGCAGTAGAAGCAACGCCATATTTTATTCCTAATAGTAAGACTGCTTTCACATGTGTAGAAAACAGGAAACAGTCCCACCAAATGTTTAGATTAGTGGCCTCAGGGAATTCACATCAAAGGCTGTTTTGTTTTTGTTTATCAAAGTAAGGCATCTATCTATTGGCAGAGTCTCTCCTTGTAGTCCAGGCTGACACTGACTAGATCTGGGTTTAAGGTGTGTCCCACACCTGTCTTACTCCCTGGTCTCTTTAGAATGAATAGGCAATAAGCTGATATTAAGAAAAGTGCAACTCAGATGAAATCACAGGAACCAAGTATCCTTCACAAAGTGATAGTCCTGCTTCCATAGAGACAAAAAGGATCACTCCCAACTAGGGATCCTGGTCTCATGAAACTCTGGGCCTTCTACACAATACCACAGGTTTTAAAAGATTTATTATGCATGTACACCTGCCCACCAGAGGGCACCAGATCTCATTATAGGTGGTTGTGAGCCACCATGTGGTTGCTGGGAATGAACTCAGGACCTCTGGAAGATCAGCCTGTGCTCTTAACCTCTGAGCCATCTCTCCAGACTCCTATATCACAGGTTTTTGCCTCATAAAAGTCATGTGCGTGTCAGGTGGTGGTTGGGGCACACACCTTTAATTTCATCAATTAGGAGGCAAAGGCAGGTGGATATCTGTGAGTTCAAGGCCAATCTGGTCTAAAGAGTAAGTTCTAGGACAGCCAAGAATACACACATAAAAAAAAAAAAAAAAAAAAAAAAAAAAAAAAAAAACACACACACACACACACACATAAAAAAACTTGTCTCAAAAAACAATAGAAAAAGGTTGTACGCACACACCTGTGATTCCAGCTGCTCAGACGGCTAAAGTAGGAGGGTGCTAGATCCCAGGAATTTAAGACCAGGCTGAGCGAGACAGTGAGACCTCATTTCCAAACAAGCAATATGCCGAGCAGGCAGGAGGGGTGCAGCCTTGGCCCCGCAGCTGCTCACCTTGCTGAACCGCTGCTCCAGTACCTCATGCTCCCACTGCAGGTCCTTCAGCTCTTTCTCAGAAACCTTTAAACGCGCCTTGGTGCACTGCAGAGACATCGGGGAGGAAGGGGCATAAAATGCTTCGGATTCACAGACACTCACATACCAGACTCCTGGAGACGGCAAGGGCAGAAAAAAAATCATGGCGAACAGCTGGTTGGAGACTCCAGCAGCTGGGCCCCAGCCAAGCTATGAGTGGAATGTGTGGAAAACCAGGGTCTGATCTCCAGTAGCGCCCGCCTGCTTACACCCCCAGGGTTGTCCGAGGGCGCCCAGCATCGCCATGGCTCCCATTCTTGCACTAAGGATGAGTCCTGCTCACATGGGCCTCAGACACATCCCTCACAGGCCTTCCTCCTGGGCCCAGGAGGGAGGGGAAAAAGGATCAAAGGAGGGAAAAGAACGCAGTGGACACTCACAATCAGGATCTGCTGGTCCCTCTCGTAGTTCCCAAGCCTCCTCTGAATGTCACTCATCTCGTCCTTGGCCTTCTGCAGGGGTTCTGCCAGCCGCCTGTTCTGCAGCGACACCTCCGCCATCTCCCGCTCCAGGTACTCTTCCTTCTTCCGCATGTCCTCGATCTGCTCCTGTCAGCACAGAGCACAGGGCTGCGGGACGGCGGCTGAAAGCTCTCCTCCTCATTTGTCCTTACTGTGAGACATGCGTGCACCTGGGTGCGCACACCACAGCGCACACAGAGGTCAGAGGACAGCTTTCAGGAATCCTCTCCCTCCACTATCAGTTCCAGGGCTCCAACTCAGGTTGGCAAGCACTTCTACCCACGGGACCATCTCACTGGTACTGATTTGAGACAATGGCTCCCTGAACAGCCTAGGCTGGCTTTAAACTAGTTCTCCTCCTGCCTCTACCTCTACCTCGTAAGCACTGAGATTACAGGTTTATGCCAGCATATCTAGCTACGGATGCTCTCAATTAAAAGATCTGAGGCAGGCGTCATAGCACACACCTTCAGTCTCAGCCCTCGGGAGGGCCTATGTGAATTCAAGGCTAGCCTGTTCTACGTAGTGAGTTCTAGGACAGCCAGGACTACCCAGCGAGGAACCCTGTGTCAAAAAGCCAAGCAGTCACATGCATACTGAGGACTTAGTCTTATTTTACATATAATCTTTTTTTTTGAGACAAGGTTTCTCTGCAGCCCTGGCTGTCCTGGACTCACTTTTGTAGACTAGGCTGGCCTTGAACTCACAGAGATCCACTTGCCTCTGCCTCCTGAGTGCTGGGATTAAAGGCGTGCGTCGCCATGCCCAGCAGAAGCAATGTAAAAGTATAATTCCATGCAGACTGAGGGGGTCACATTTGTTTTTAGACCAAGGGCAGTTCTCCACTGTGGAAATCCTGCCAGTGTCAATTTGTGTGTCCCAAGTTACGAAACAGTGAGGGATGGGAGGAACTCCCCACACCATCCTGTCAGCACCTAGGCACAATGACAACTGCCAACTGGCCACATTTCAGTCAGCATGCATTGCCTGCCTCAACCCCGCCTACATCGGCATGCCAAGGCACCTTGGCCCCGCCCACTCTACATGTCAGAACACCTTTTCAGTTATTCCTTTCTCCTACAACACAGCTGGAGAAATGCCCAGACGACTTCCAGTTACACTGTGGACTGCTTACACACTACATGTGAATCTTATCTGAGAGTAACAGAGGGACACTGTCCAACACTATAGAAAGGAGTGGTAGATCCAGTGGGGTTGAAGCGGGTCTGCACCCCACGGTCCCTGAGCACGTCACCCAGACCACGGCAGCACCTTGAGGGAGTTGATGAGGGCCAGGTTGTTGAGGGTGACGTCGTTGTAGTAGTTCTTGATGTCCGTGAAGGCCTCCTCGTGCCGCTGCATCAGGGTGCTGATCTGCCCATTCTTGCGCTCCTCCACCTCGTGGATCTCAGTCTTTCTCCGCAGATCCAGCTCATCTCTCAGCATCTTCATCTTCTTATCATACTTGGCCTCGATCTCTGAAAGGCAGCAGCACACACAGCAGCTTAGAACAACAGGTGGCCCGAGGCCACAAGAAAAGGTGCAGCCAACAAGCAGTGGCCAAGAGTGCCTGTTGGGGTCAGACAACTGCCAGAGCCAGATGCTTTGTGGGGCTCTTCCCACAAGTGACATCTTCAACACATGGGTCCCTGTCACCATCCTTCTGCCTATGGCAGCCAATGCTTGTAGTAAGTGTCCCACACTAATCCCAGTGGACTAGCCATGGCCAATACGGCCACCAGCCACATGCTACAGGACACAGTCCATAAGCCAGGTGGACTTTTAACACTTACGGCTCTCAGTCAGGAGCTAAGGAGAAGAGCAAATAAAGTGCTACCTGCAGTAACTGTTGCTTTCAGACAGACAGGGAGTGTTAACTGCAGCTCCCCAAATTCACGTGGGCATGAGTTTTTTCTGTGGCTCTGAGTGAACCTGTTGGTTTCTGAAATAGTCTCTCCCTGCTCATTCTGTCGGTCTGTCTTCCTCTCTCTCGTGTGTACGCAAGCTGCTTTAATGTGACTTCTGTGCCTCGAGTTTCCTACCAAACAGTGATGGGAGGGATTCTCCGACACCACCCTATACCGCGTGTCTGCCAAACTGACCTCGAACTTGCCTTTCAAAGTCATTTCGCATTTTGGTGATCTCCTCAGCATGTCTCTGCAAAATGAGAAGTGGGTGTTACCAGACAGACAGACAGACAGGCCTACTACCCTGAGGCTGAGCCTTTCCTCACCCGTGGGGAAAATTCAGCTTAGTGACCCCTGCACTGTCTCTGCCTTCTGGGTTCTCCTCACCTCTTTGTCTCAGGGAGTACAGCCACACAACATGGCTTTGATAACCTCCACACTTCCCTCAGTGAGGCTACCTCTGAACCTGGGCGACAGTGGCGGACGTGCCTAACCCTCTCAAAGCCTGAGAGCAGCTGATCCAACTGCATGGACAGCAACTCTCTCCAGGAGCCATACAAAGCTCCTGCCAGCCCACCTCACGTGCCAGCCTGCCTCACGTGCCAGCCCGCCTCACGTGCGTCAGGTTCCAGCAGTGCGCAGAAATGTGGTGATGATGATGATTTTGATTTTGAGACAAGGTTTCCCTGCCAGCTCTGCCTGTCCTGAAACTCACTCCACAGACTAGGCTAGGCTTAAACTCAAGAGATCTATCTGCCTCTGCCTCCTGAGTACTGGGATTAAAGGTGTGCACCACCACACCCAGCTCAGAGATTATTTTAATGAGCAACCATATGTTATAAATTTTTGTAAAATTTTAAATGTGTGAGCATTACATCTGCATATATGTTTGTATACGATCTGCATACCTGGTGCATGTGGACACCAGAAAAAGGAAGGCATCCCCTTCAAACTGGTGTTATACACACCATGTGGGTAATGGAAACTGAACTTGACTCTTCTTAACTGAGTACTGAGTTGATCTGAGTGATCTGACCGCTGACCCACTTCTCCACTCCGCCTTGTGTTCTGCTGGCATGTATGTCTGTATACTACATATGTGCCCGGTGCTCACAGGGCCAGGAAAAGTGGTTGGATTCCCTGAAACTGTACTCATGAGTGGTTCTGAGCTGCCATGTGGTTGCTGGGAATTGAACCCAGGCCCTCTAGAAGAGTAGCCATTGCTCTTAACTGCTAAGCCATCTCTCCTACCCCTATATATTACAAATTTGATTAAGAGTTTTGCTAATTTATCTGTTAAAAACCTCTGATCACCTTTTCACAAAAAACCAAGTTCCTAGCTGTAAGGAACAGCTCAGATGGCCAGGTCCATTTCCCACAGCTTATACGGCCAGGCGCACTCCCACAGCTTGTACGCACCAGGCTCACTCCCACAGCTTGTACGCACCAGGCTCACTCCCACGGCTGGTATGCACCAGGCTCACTCCCACAGCTTGTACGCACCAGGTGCACTCCCACGGCTGGTACGCGCCAGGCTCACTCCCACAGCTTGCACGCACCAGGCTCACTCCCACAGCTTGTACGCGCCAGGCTCACTCCCACAGCTTGCACGCACCAGGCTCACTCCCACGGCTTGTACGCGCCAGGCTCACTCCCACGGCTTGTACGCGCCAGGCTCACTCCCACGGCTGGTACGCGCCAGGCTCACTCCCACGGCTGGTACGCGCCAGGCGCACTCCCACGGCTGGTACGCGCCAGGTGCACTCCCACGGCTGGTACGTACCAGGCGCAGGTTCTTGATCACCACCTCGTTGGCCAGCTCCTGCTCCTTGAGCTCCACTTTCAGTGTGCGCATGTCCTTGCGCAAGGCGCCCTCCTGCGTGCGGTGCTCCTTCTGGGCGAGCTTCATGACGACAGTACCCTCAGCCTTCACCTCCGCCAAGTTGTTCTGGTGCTCATACAGCAGGTGCTTTACTTTCTGCTTGTAAACCTACAAGGTGCGGGGCGGGGTCAACGCTCTGAAGTGCCAGCCCATACCCAGCTCACAAGCAACAAAGTGGCGAAAGAACTGCAGAAGGCAGCGCGCTCGCAGCCCTGCCGTGTCACAGGCTTCAACGCTAACACTCAGGGGCTGTGCAGCCTCTCCTGCTCCTGGAAGTGTGAAAGTGCGTTGCCTTGTCCTCTTCAGAGACTTTTTGGCAGTTCTAACCGAGGACAGGGTTGACATCGTGGCAGGTTACTCAGTTATAAAAAAAATAAATAGGCTGGGCGTGCTGGCGCACACCTGTAATCCCAGCACTTGGAGAGACAAAGGCAGGCGGATCACTGTGAGTTCGAGGCCAGCCTGGTCTACAAAGTGAGTCCAGGACAGCCAAGACTACACAAATACTGTCTTGAAAAACAAAAGAATAGAAACTAAAACTTCACGTTTGTTTGTTGTTGTTGTTTTGAGACAGGGTCTCCTGTAGCCCAGGCTGGTCTAAAACTATAGTTACATAACTAAAGTTGGCCTTGAACTCCTGAATCTCTTGCATCCACCTCCCAAGTGCTGGGATAACAGGCATGGACCAATGCCCACCACTATGTGTTAGGTACTGTGCAGTTTTCTTGGCTGAATTCATAGCTGTCCTTGGAGCACCTGCGCCTAGACCTTACAGCAGTCCTCTCTCATTTGGGCAAGTGGTCCTCTTCAAGAGAACACGCTGACTCAGGAGGGACACGTGTGCAGATGTGCCCACCAAGTTAATAAGCAGAACGGAGGCTGGTGATCAACTGGGTGACAGACGACATGGCCAAATCACCTTTGTACTCCTCCTTGGACTCTTAGAAAAATCGCCCTGGTTCCTGTCACAGCCGCATCGAAGAGCGGCAGCCGGGGCGGTGCGCTACTCATGGCTGTGGGGCCTCAACAACGCCACAAGGTGACAAAGAGGCACAGCTGGCACCTCAGGCGTCTCACCAAGCACACCAGGTTCGTGAACTTGATCAGGGAGGTGTGCAGCTTCGTGCCCTATGAGCGGCGTGCCATGGAGCTGCTCAAGGTGTCCAAGGACAAGCGCTCACTCAAGTTCATCAAAAACAGGGTGGGCACGCACATCCGGGCCAAGAGGAAGTGGAGGAGCTTAGCAACGTGTGAAAAGATAGGAAAGTTGTTTTTCAACCCTGGCCACTTGGTACCTTTCAAGATGGCCTCAGGGCTATTCTAAACCCACACCTTGGTACCTGTCCCAAGCACCTGACAGCACGTGATGTCCCAAGTTGAGCTCTTACCTCTCAGGGATAAAATAGTAACCAATCATGTTTGTACTGCGTTCTGCTTCTTTAAGAGTATAAAAGACGCAAGCTTTGTTTATTCGGGGTCTCCAGCTCAATAGAGCTTGGTAGACCCCATTGCGATGGAACAATAAAACATCCCTTGCTGATTGCATCAGACTGGACTCTCATGTCTCATTGGGCTCCAGGAAGTAGGACCTAGCCCCCCAGGTCTTACGTGTGCTGGCAGCCGTGAGGAAGGCAGCAGCCAAGAAGGGCTGATGCCCCCTCCCCCAATAAACGATTGTGCCACACCAAAAAAAAAAAAAAAGGAAAAGGAAAAGAAAAATTCACCTCTGGTTCACAGTAGAAAGAACTGGTATGTTCCCAAGAAAACGAGGACACACCCACCCACCCCACCCCAGACCGTTTCTATGCGCACAGACAGACAGACTGACCCACTCACCTTGATCTCCACCTGGTGCCTCTCCTCCGCCTCCTCCATCTCCCGGTCTTTGTTGCGCAGCTCTGCCTTCTTCTCCTCCAGCTGCCTCCGCGTGATCTCCCAGAAGGTGTGGATTTTGTCGCGCTCCAGCTGGAAGTAGTTGCGCTCCTCTCGCTCTCGGTCCAGCTCCTCCCGGATGCGGGTGACATGTTCCTCCACCTGACCAGGCACAGGGCATCAAGTGAGGCCCATCCTCCACGGAGAGTGTGTGGGCCGCCAGCAGCAGGGAAGAGAAAGGGAGGAGCCATTTTACTAAAGTTAAAATACAAGGCAGGGCCCAGCACTAATCCCAGGAGGCAGAGGCAGGCAGATCTCTGTAAGTTCAAGGCCAGCCTGGTCTACAAAGCAAGTCCAGGACAGCCAGGACTGTTAAACAGAGAAACCCTGTCTCGAAAAAAAAACTTAAAAAATTTTTCTCAAAAGGAACACAAGCATTATTTTTGTTCAAAGATATTAGCATTACCATTGTTATTAATTACAAAAACAAAAAACAAAAAAAAAAAAAGCAAAAAAACAAAAACCTTTAAAAGGAAGTGATCTACAACTATTTTAAACTGGAAAATGGTTGAAAATTGGAATATATGAACTGTAAAAGATATAAAAATCACACAGAACCCCATAAATGTCCCCACAAAAACTATAAAAACTAGTGGGCTCTTTGCACTCAGCAGACCTAGGTCCAGAGCCAATTATAAATCTGCAAATAGGTTACGGGGGAAAGTAGGACAGGCTTCCAGCTTTCTCGGGCTCTGGCTTCCCTTGAGAATTAGTTATCTTAGGCACAGCCCCAGGACAGTTACTGTATGTTCCCTCTCAAGACCACAAAGATTGCATTCCACAGGGCGGGGGTGCACGCCTCCCAGCACTCAGGAGCAGAGGCAGGCAGGTCTCTGTGAATTCGAGGTCAGCCTGATCTACAGAGTGAGTCCAGGCCAGCCAGGGCTGCACACAGACACCCTGTTCTCCAAACACCAGAAGACTGCCTTCCACACCATAGTCTCACTTCAATAAAGAGGACCACAAGCAGCCAAGGAGCTCTGAGGAAGACGCTGGGCTAGAGCTGGGGCCTGTGAGGGAACATGGCACGCCAGAATCTGACTAGTGCTTCACATAGTGTCATGCACACTGACAGTGTCTGACAAGTGTCTTCACA
The DNA here is from genome assembly GCF_903995435.1 of Acomys russatus. Classification (NCBI taxonomy): domain Eukaryota; kingdom Metazoa; phylum Chordata; class Mammalia; order Rodentia; family Muridae; genus Acomys; species Acomys russatus. The sequence goes on along the minus strand of NC_067162.1, from coordinate 47,954,006 downwards.
CTGTGGGCCTTTAGAATCACTCAAATAGTTACAAAGAAAATTCCTGTTCTGTTTGGCTCATATGGTATCAGAGTTTGTCATCAATTGCTACTTGGATTTCTTATAAATATCCAAATTTCTAACTTCCCTTGAAAAATCAAAAAGTTAAGAACACCAGAGTTCAGGACCCACTGGGCACCCACGTGTTAACTTAGTACAACTGTAAATGGGCCTTGTCTTCCTTCCAGACCCTGAAGGCTTCCAAGGCTATGCTCCAGAAACACAGTGCATGAAGGCCTGCTCAAGCCGAGTGTGTATTGGGACGTGTAAAACACCACGGTTCAATCTCCACAGATGTAAATAAGCAGGGCACAAAAACCATGTTGGGGCAGCTGAAATTCAGACTGTTCTACATCCAGCCAAAACACAAGCCCCTAGCACACCTCTCTTTAAGATGCTCAGAGTTTTCCTGTACATAGAATAAAGCAGCCTGGTCTACACAGACATTCCAGGGTGCTCAGGGCTATAGAGAGAAACACTGTCTTAAAGGGGGGAAAAAACAGCAGTCATGGGAACAGAGATGGCTCAGTGGTTAAAAACACTTGCTGCCAGGAGTGGTGACACATGCATTTAATCCCAGCACTTGGGAGGCAGAGACAAGTGGATCTTGTCAAGTTCCAGGCCAGTCTGGTCTACAAAGGGAGTCCAGGAGAGCCAAGGCTACACAGAGAAACCCTGTCTCGAGAAACTAAAAAAAAAAAAAAAAAAAAAAAAAAGCATTTGCTGCTTTTGCAGAGGACCAAGATTCAGTTCCCTGAAACCATTGCTGGCTACAACCATCTGCAAACCCAGTTCCACAGGGTCTGAAGGCACCTTCTGGCTTCCTCAGGCACTGCACACACATGGTACACACTCAGGAAAGGCACACACACTCATACACACACGTAAAATGAAATCTGTAAAAACATACACATCGCATGTGCATCATGTGTATGCTTGGTGTCCTTGCAGGTCAGAGGAGGACATGAGGTTCCCTGGAACTGGCATTACAGATGGAAGTGAACCACTGTGTGCATGCTGGGAACCAAACCTGAGTCTTCTGCCACAGCAACCACGCTCTTAATTGGCAAGCCAACTCTCCTGCTCCTAAAAATACCCATTTTAAATAAAAACATAGCAATGTAAAGTTGCATGTGGTAGGCCAGGGCTGCAAGCAATAAATTATTCAGAATACAAAGAGAAATCAAGGAAATGTATTGACATATGCTGCGAGAGAGCAGCAGGCGATTTTCCTAAGAGGTCGCGTGTGGCTGAGAACAGGTGAAGTCTTGTTGATGGTTGAGGGGGAAGTTGTTTGGTCTTCTCAGCCATCTGTGTGGGATCCGCATCTGCACACATGGGGGTGAGGGACATCTCACTGCTATGTATGTAGCAAGTTTGTAGCACTAATTGTTTTTCTTGAGACTGGCCAGCAGTGGACAGTGCCATTAGGAGCTGGCCTCCAGATGTCAGTAGAAGACATCAGGCGTCACTTAAGTCCCACACCCACCAAGTGGTCATGCTTGTGCGGTAAAGTGGGGACGTTTCTCTTTCACTTTTTGGCCTTTTGCCTGAGATCGGCAATACTCAGACCCTTGGCCAACTCCAGTTTCAACATCACCAACCCCTTTCATATTCTCTTACACCATTAAAACAGTGAGTCAAGAAAAAATAAATAAATAAAACAGTGAGTGTTGTTAGCACAGCTACATATAACCCTCCGGGCCCGTGTCGGAACCTCACAAGGCAACCTCATCAACACAGACACGGGAGGACATAGCGTGTCTGTCCCATGTTGCGGTCTTTGCTGTAATTACGTTCTCCAGCCTTTAACACCAACATACACAAGCAGCTTAGAACAATCGGCGTAAGGACATTACCTCCTTGAGTGCAGTCCTCAACACTACTAAAAATACAATGAAGAGCTGATAGGCGTGGTGGCGCACGCCTTTAATCCTAGCGCTCGGGAGGCAGAGGCAGGCGGATCACTGTGAGTTCGAGGCCACTGGTCTATAAAGTGAGCCCAGGACAGCCAAGGCTACACAGAGAAACCCTGTCTCGAGAAAAAAAAAAAAACAATGAAGACCTCACCCAGGGCCAGGGGTGTAGCCCAGTGGACTAGCACACGCCTTAATGAAACAAATAAAGAAAAGACTAACCACAAGCAACGAGAAAGAGACAGCCCCAGAAAGGCTGCTCCTTATTGGAAGTTTTGTCAAAAACAAAACAGCAAGGAGCCAGCAAAATGGTTCATCGGGTAAAAAGGTCTGCTGCGGAGCCTGAAGACCTGAGTGCAATCCTGACCCCCACACAGTGGCAGACTCACATGAGTTGTCCAAATAAATAAACGAAAGGTATCAAGTTTAAAAACAGTGAATGATTAAAGACGGAGACAATAGCTTATTTACTTATTTGTTTATGTGTATGTGTGAGTGTGTGTGGTTTTTTCAAGACAGGGTTTCTTTGTGTAGCCTTGACTGTCCTGGACTGGTTTTGTAGACCAGGCTGATTTTGAACTCACTGATTCACCTGCCTCTGCCTTTCCAGTATAGGGATTAAAGGTGTGCGCCCCTGTCTCGAAAAAAACAAAACAAACAAACAACAACAACTCTCCTTCCTTTGAAGCAGCTTTGGCTGTCCTGGAACCCACTATGTACATCAGACTGGCCTTAAATCACTGAGCTACACAAGCCTCTGCCTCCCAGGCATCCACCACCACACCTGGCTAAAACCTTCCCGTTTGCTATGTTTACTGGCAAACATGGATGACATATATGCTTTACCATGCATGTCTCAACTCTATGACCATCAGGTACATAATGAAAAAAATGCAGAAAGTTTAAAAAATAGCTATTATGTTCAAGGGATGGGGGGGGGACTCTTTCCAAGTTCTTATTATAGTTTCTTCACATGGCTGTATTATATTTCTTAAAAACACGTCCTGTGGAGTCGGGCATGGTGGTGCACGCCTTTAATCCCAGCACTCAGGAGTCAGAGGCAGGCAGATCTCTGTGAGTTCAAAGCTGGCCTGGTCTACAAAGCAAGTCCAGGACAGTCAGGGCTGTTACACCAAGAAACCCTGTCTCAAAAAAAAAAAAAAAAAAAAAAAAAAAAAACAGAAACAAAACAAAGAGAAACCTTGTCTCAAAAAGAAAGAAAAGAAAAGAAAGAAAGGAAAGGAAAGGAAAGGAAAGGAAAAAAGAAACGGGTCATGTGGAGGTGATGGAACTGCAGGTACCTGGAAGGCACGCTGTGCTGGGACAGATTGAGAGAAGGGACCAGCCCTGCCTGGGACCAACAAGGGCTGCGCTCACCTGCTCCTTGGTCATGTCCTCCGGCGGGAGCCCATCCACGATGTTGCTGCCTTTGGCCTTGCCTTTCTTGCCTTTCTTTTTGGGCGCCTTTGGGTGAAGAAGAGATGGCTGAGTAGGTAAGGGACAACTCTAACAGCGCCCACAGGCTGGCCGTTGCTTACATGGGCATTCAGGGACGGACCACCTGTTCAGAATCTGATCTCTACTGCTGACACACTGCTGAGTGCACACTCACCTGGAGGGCATCACTGTACTCACTCCTACACACCTACACACACACACACACACACGCGCGCGCGCGCGCGCACGCGCGGGGTGGGGTGCATTTGGGGAAGCACAGAGGAGAAATCTTCCCCTTTGCAAAAGGGAAGGAAGCCCCCCCAAAATCCATTCATTCCTGGATGTGGGGCAAGGATTTCTTTGGTATTGTTAAATTAAAAAAACAAAAAACAAAAAACTTTTTTTTCTTTTGATGAAAAACTGATTTGGGGGAGGGTAGAGAGGGTTGAGTAAAGAAATATGGGGTAAGAAAGCTAAAATTAAGTGGAGAAGTTTTGGTTTCTCTGTTATTTATGTAAACATGTTTTTTGTTTTAATCCCAGGTGTGGGATATGGGATTGCCCACAGCAGCAGCCTTTCTCCTGTGGCTCTCAGGGCATGGTCTTTGCCAGCTGCAGTTAGTTTAATTCTGAGGACACTGGAGAGGGAATATGTGCCAGAAAGAGACTCTGAGAGCAAAGCCGGCTGCTGGTGCTTCTTCCCCACCCTGCTGCTCCTGCTGCTGTGGATGTGATGGGGGGGGGGGGGGAGGAGAAGTTGGAGAGATCCTGAAACGAGGATTGGATTTACCCTAAAGAACCCAAAGACCCGGACAGCAGGAAGTAGCCAAAAAGAACTGCGCCCCTTCTCCCCATCAGCCTCCTTTCCTCTCTCCTACCTGGTGTTCGGGTATTGGAAACAATTGGGTTGGAGAAGGGAGAAAGAGATTTAAGAAACCAAAGTAAAAATAGATTTTAAAACTAACACCTACAGCCCGGCGTGGTGCGCACGCCTTTAATCCCAGCACTCGGGAGACAGAAGCAGGTGGATCTCTTTGAGTCTGAGGCCAGGACAGCTAAGGCTGCCCAGAGAAACTCTGTCTCTGAAAAAACCAAACAAAAATAAGCAACAAAACAAACAAAAACGCCTACAGGAGCATTTGAGGGGTAGTGTGGAAGGAGGAACACACACACGCCCCACGCCACCATGCAGAATGTTGCCCTATCACACGCTCCATAACCACCACAGAGAGACACAGGAAGCTTCTCAGTAAGTACAGAGAAAGTGCCTGTTAGGTAAGATCTAGCCTCTGTTCTCATGGATTTAAATGCAGGGAGGAGTGACCAAATGTGAGGCTTCATTTCTTCCAAATATAACCCTACTTCAGAGAGCTCTGGTCAGGCCAGCAGCACACAGAGTGTCTGTAAATGTGTCACCGGCAGAAACTGCTCACCACGCACTGCTTTATTTTAAACAGCTTTAACAAGGCCATGAAGGCTTTGAGGGAAGATTCAAGAGCAGTTGAATTGGCTATGTTTCCGGACAGGAGCTCCCACAGGGAGATGCCACCCACAGCTAATGGCCCATGCCCGGGCACACCTGCCAAGAAACTGCATTAATGACAACAGCTACAACCCAAAGATGGGTGATCATATGAGGAAGGTGTAAGGAGGCGGGGAGCTTCTAGCTTGTTCTTCCCAAGAGCCCGAGGTATCTGAAACCCAAGGTGGTGCCCCTGGGCGCCCCTGGGTGGCGTGGGACCTCCAGCCACCGTGGTATGAGCTAGGCTCTTCACCTCAGAGACAGTTCCTGTGGTTTCTCCTGTGTCTGACTCTGCTCCCTGTGGGCCCTTAAGGGCCTCAGAGTCCATTTGAGGTGGAATCCTACATCCCAACGATCTGACGGACTGAGCTTCTGACTTCTGGCCACCTTGCACGCCAGGCTCTCAGTCTGGCAAGTTCGACGACCATCCCAGAGAACGGAAAAAGTCAAGCCTTAGCTCGAGTTTGATACAGGCCCCGGCAGCCAGGCCTCCCTGACCGGGACCCCACAGAAGCGCCCGGTTCTCAATGCTAGTAATCCAAAACTGCAGGCCGCTCACCGCAGGCCGCCCAGGCCCGGGGACCCGACCCTATGCGCACTTCTGCACGCGAAAGTCCTCCGGTTCGCCCCAGGTTCTCGGTGCATTGGAGACCCAGAGCATCGGCCCGACTCACCATGCTCTCAGCAGTGTAGCACCGCCACTACTCCCGGAAAGGCGCTGGTCTGCAGAGGCTGAGCTGTCTCCTAGCAACCGGGACGAGATCCCGCACCGATTCTCAAATCCTCGCGAGACTATCCTCCACGCCACCACACCCCACCCAGTCCTGAGGGACCTGGGCTACCGGGAGAGCGTCCCTAACGACGGGACTGAAGCCGAGCTAATTGCTGGTCTCCCTCCTGCTGGAACTGAGGAGGCGACTATTGTCCCTTTCGGTTGGTTCTCCAGAGTCTACATGGCGGGCACTCTGGGAGGACTAGGTTGGAGAATGTCTGAATGGTTAATCTGCCACCCAAGCTTAGTTCCCAAATTGGATTTAAATGTGAACCAAGAGCCCGCTCCTGCGGTGCATCCACCTTGCCCGGCTTGTGGAAGTTGCTTCCACCTGCTGAGGATGAAAATGCAAAGCGGGGCTTCCAGACAGTGGGGAAAGGAAAAGGCTGGGAGTATTATCTTGTGCCCGCAATCACAACACTGGGGGAAGCCGAGAGGAAAACTGCATGGTTTGGGAGCTAGCCTGGGCTACCGCATGAGTTATAATTCAGCCAGAGTTACATACCAAGACCCCCATCTCGAAAACAAACCAAGAAAACAAAGCAGCCTGCCAGGACGGGGAGCTCTATGCAATTAAGTAGCGGAGTATTTGCACACATACTGAGCGTCCTGTCAGTCCCCAGAAAAGAGGATCAGCAGGGCATGCTTCCCCGTTCGCTTTGGACATGAAGATCCCGCCACTGCTCCGTCGAAGCAGCAGAGCAAGGCTTGCTCAGTAGCAGGCATTTGAGAGTCACAGCAACGAGCTCCTCTTGTTTGCTTCACAAGCCCCCTGTCCCCCCACACGCAGATTCTTGGAGAAGGATATGACCAGCTGGAGAACAGCATTGGTTCCTCCTAATGTTCTGCCCGCGGCTTATTTATAGTAAACCTTAAAAAAGAGCCATCATGACTGCTAGGCTGCTCGCTGTCAGTGAACTCGAAGGTGAGCGCTGAGAGGGAGGGGGTCAGACTTCTCCTACAGGAGACAGTGCCACAGCACAGTAGAGTAAGTAATTAGCACGCACCCACGACATGCTTCATGCTTGGTAATTTGACTTTTGCTTTCATTAATCTATGGGGGAACCTTGAATTAAATAACTGTAGTAATAAATCCTTTCAGCCAGGTGTGGTGGCGCACACCTTCGATCCCAGCAGAGGCATGTCGGTCACTGAGCTCAAGGCCAGCCTGGTCTACTGAGCAAGATCCAAGGCAGCCAGGGGTACAAAGAGACACCCTGTCTCAAAATCAAAAACAAAACAAAACAAACAAAACACAGCAGCCCTGCTCCTCAAAAAGGGCAAGAACAGGAAGATTTGTTCGGGAAGCATAGATAGGATTTTTGCTCGGATTTTCCAATATGGGATTGAAGAGATGAGCAGTTTAAGGAGCACCGGTTTGAGACCCCCTAGGCTCCCAAAAGACCCACCCTGACCTGGGCTTTTCATGAATAATTTAAGGTACGATAATCAGAAAAGAGCCTTTTCTTCACGCTGCCAGCTTAAGAACGTCTTAGACAGCATCAAACAGTGCCATTGGTTCAGAAGCCCAGACAAAGGGCATCAGTTCCACGCGAAGCCCCAGAGCAAACACTGATACCCACAAGCCAAGTGAGGTCTTGCTACCTCAGCCCACTGCCTCAATAAGCTGGAGGCTTGGATATCTATCGGTGCAACCAAATTGGTCTTTATTTTAGAAGTAAATACTGAAATATTTGAAAATGCAATGAATTGCTATTATGTGTACAGAGGCCTGCTTCAGAACAGCACAGTGTAAGGAAGGCGGCTGTTATACACGGAGAACAGTACCTGTGACCGGCTTGCCTGGGCTGGGCTTATGCGTGATCACACGATGCCATTCTCCCTACTGTGTGCTTGAGAAGGTCCTTAACGGAAATGCAAAGATAAAACAACACTGGCCTCAAAAGCCGTGCCACCTGCTGGTGACCAGCTTGGAAATCTTTCACAAGAATCTTTCTCCACCAGGCTGTGGTGTCGCGCTCCTGTAATCCCAGCACTCGGGAGGCAGAGGCAGGTGGATCGCTGTGAGGTCGAGGTCAGCCTGGTCTACAGTGTGAATCTAGGACAGCCAAAGCTACATAGGGAAACCCCATCTTGAAAAACAAAAAAACAAAACAAAACAAAACAAAAAAGAATCTTCCTCCATCTTTTATTCATCTTTCAAGCGGGAATCACTGGGAAACAAAGATGTCAATGACAGGAGAGAAGGAACCCCAAGGCACGGTGACAATCCAGCGCCCTATTTGGTGACAATCCAGCGCCCTCGTTTGTCTTGCTCATGAATCTGAAGCTTGGCTACGACTTAGTGGACCAACCCACCCAGCCCTGTCATCACCCTCTTCCGAGGAAAACTCAAAAGTAACCCCCTGGAAGCACCTGAGCCTAGGCCAGCGATCGGCTGGGATCTCAGATTGTCAGCAAGAACACACAGGTGGAGCCTGGGTAGCCTGTTTTTCTCACCACATGGTGACATGCTTTTTACAGGAGAGTCACATGGCATCACATCTACCACAGGCCACTGGCCAGTGCAGTCACAGGCTCTGGCAACACTGAGGCAAAGGTGTCTTGACAGGAGTGGCTCGGGAAGAAACACCGCCAGTGGTTTGGGCTTTTATGCTTGCTGGGGCAGGGTGTCAAGCAGCCATGGCCGACCTCAAAGGTGCTGCGTCACTGAGTATGATCTTGAACTCCGGATCCTCCTGCCTCCACCTGTGAGGCGCTGGGGTTACACGTGTGGCACACGTGACTGGCTCCATGACATTTTTAACAGCCATAGTCCTTTTGAACACAGTGTGCTGCCCCAGTTGCCTAGTGGTGGCCTATGCCCGACCCACGTCTCCACTTCTCCCAAACTAACTCTGTACCCCAGTTTTTGTCCCAGAGGAAAAGAATGACCAAGGAGTGACCCCTGACTCAGGCCTGGTGGTGCTTTAGAAGGCTTTAACCAGAAGGTGGGTTTATTTCCTTGTCCTGTAAACTAAAGAAAAGAACTATTAAGCCAGGCGTGGTGGCACACACCTTTAATCCCAGCACTCAGGAGGCAGAGGCAGGCAGACCTCTGTGAGTTCGAGGCCAGCCTGGTCTACAAAGCGAGTCCAGGACAGCCAAGGCTACACAGAGAAACCCTGTCTCAAAAGAACCTAAAATAATAAAAATAAATAAAAAGTTAAAAATAAAACAAAGCAAAAACAAAACTATTAGCTTTCTGAAATTGACCTTCGAACTTAAAAGCCATAGGCTACCTGACGTCCACTAGAGCTAAGCAGGAAGCAGAAGCTGAGAGTCAGACCCTACTTGACCAAACAAAGCTGTCAGGCTGCTGTCCTTCTGGCCATCCGTTGTGCCCAAGGCAGAGCCCAGTTTATCCACTAGTCCATACTCCCCAAAGCCTTCTTAGCTATGAGTAACACAGCCTCTCCTGATAGTTGGTTTTCTCTTTTCTTTTTCTTTCTTTCTTGTTTTGGTAAAAAGTGTAAAAGGGGTTTAGGTTGGGCCTTGAATGTGCAACCTGGAAAAACTTACTTACTGTTTCTGTGCTCAGCATCTTCTTTGGATCTCTGGAAGAAGTAAAGAGATACCGTGTGTCTTAGTTAGGGTTACTGTAGCTGTGATGAAAAAACACACTCAAAGCAACGTGGGGAGGAAAGGATGTATTCAGTTTACCCTTCCACATTGTCATCTTCAAAGAAAGTCAGGACAGGAACCTGGGCAGGACCCTGGAGGCAGGAGCTAGTACAGAGGCCATGAGGAACTCCTTTTGCTCCTCTGGACTTGCTCTGCCTTTCAGCGATCTGTCTCTCTGTCTGTGGAGAGCTAAGATTAAGGTGTATGGCACCACTGCCTGCAGGACCACCAGGCCAGGGACAGTACCACCCACAGCGGCCTGGCCCTCCCTCGTCAATAATAAATTAAGAAAATACCCCACAGCTGAACATTATGGAGACATTTTCTCAACTGAGGTTCCTTCTTCTCAAATGACTTCATTTGTGTCAAGTGGACATAAAATATCCAGCACGCTGCAATGTAAGCGGGTCTGGTGCAGAGCTGTCGTTTAGAGATGGGACTCCAATTGTGGGCTCTCAATACATCCGAGGCCTCCTTTCCTTTGCCAGGTCACACTCCGCCACCTCCCCACACTACCACTCCCCCACCTCGTATTCTCAATATGGATTCAATAGTATTAATCAGATCCAGGCTTATCAACTGAGGGTTCTGACACTGCTTTAGGCCTTCTTGTGCCACCTCCTCTCCTACTCTGCCAGGCGCCCCACAAATGCCTGGGGGTGGATGGATGGATGGATCTCAGTCCACGCAGCTCAGTCCGCAGGACTGAGGGGTCCGCAAAGGGCTGTGTCCCTGCAGGATGACAGGGGCGCGGGGGTGGGGGTTGTTGTTGGCCAGGTCGGCAGGGGGCGCGCGAGGAACAGGGCGGGGCTGCACCTGTGCTGCTGACTGCTGGAGATGGGGAGGGGACGGGCGCCCGAAGCAGCTGCGCGCCCCGCCCCGCGGGCTCCTCCCCGCCGCCGCGGCCCCTTGACTGCTGCCCCGATGCGCTGCACCCGAAGCCGGGACCTAGTAGTCGCCAGAGCAGTTGGGGAACCCGGGCCGGCTGCCGCCGCCGCTGCCTACACCCCTCGCGGACCCCATTGGCTGCATGGAGTCTCCGGAGGGCACTGGTCGGGGAGGTAAGTCCAGCCCAGGTCCCCCGAACCCCAGCAGCAAAACTGCAGCCCCTCCTGCCCACTGGCCGGCTGCTCCCCCGGCCCTGGAGACCGGCGGATGCCTCCAGAGCCCGCCTGCCCGACTAAGAGCTGGGGGCGGAGGAGGGGGCCGGGCCAGCGCCTTGGAAACGTGCGGGTACCGAGCTTGGGAAAACAGACTGCGTCTCTTTCACCGCTCTTCGAGCTCCAGATTCAGGAAGCCTGGCTGACTATCCTCCAAGGTGGTGATGGGGGTTTCGCCCTGAGCCCCTTACCAGCCGAGGCTGGGAGTGGGGGTGGGGCGTGCAGGGACCGGAGTTCGGGGTCTTGAGAGGCTATTCATGGGGACGACGCTACCCGCTTGTTCACGCGCAGGCTTTGTTCGCCGCAGCGGCGATACCCGGAGGAATGAGAAGAGGCGGAAGGGGGTCTGGGGCTCCTGGCTAAACTGGGGTTTTGGTGAGGTCATGGCGCATGCACCCGAGCTCCTGGTGCTGCAGGGCAGCGGCGTCCATGCTGTCCAGCTGCCATATATTTGGAAGGGACGGTGTAAATTGTGTGCTCCCGTCTCATCCTCTCGCAGCAGCTGGACATCCTTGAGGTTAAGATCCTACCGCAGGTCTGCCTTCCTTGGAGTCTGCCAACAGGCAAGTAGCTGATAATAGGGGAGGAACTCTTAAATAAATCACCCACCCCGCCCCCCTTCTCAGCTTTCCAGGGATCCATCGCTGTGGCAACTTCGTTTGCCAATCTGTGCCCAATACCTCTAGGATTTCCTGAAGGTCCCATCCCAAGGAGCCACCAAGTGTCTGAGGATTTGGCCAGCTTGCCATTCCGCTTGCAGCCCAGCTACAGAATAGCATTTTCTGAAACCTAAAAGGCTGCCCCCTGGGAGTTGTCCCCAAGCTGTCTCCTGTGTCTCCAGGCGGGAGCAATGTCCTGTTTGAGAATCCTATTCTCCTAGGCACCAGGCGCCCCCCAGCCAGTGGGATTGGTTATGCTTTGTTGTTTTGTCTTTATGGGAGATCAATGTTCTTGCTGTTGACAGTCTCAGGACCCAGGGTCTTCCAGCCAGCGCTGTGGGCACCAGAGGGTGGGTAGATGGTTTGGAGAGTAAGGACTTGCTTGCAGAGTTCAAGGCTATTTTGGAGCTGTTTGATGTTGGAAACCTGCCTGTGCCCCCCTGAGGCTCTGTTAGCATGGCTGTCAGTACAGGCAGCCCCTTGTATGGGGCAGGTTTTTCTTTTTCTGGAGAAAGGAGAACCTGCCCAAAAGTTTAAATAGAGATTGAGTGAGTTGTTTCTATTTCTTTGTTTTTGCTGTTGTCGTTTGTTTTGGGGTGTTTTGTTTTGTTTTTCAAGACAGGGTTTCTCTGTGTAGCCTTGGCTGTCCTAGACTCACTCTGTAGACCAGGCTGGCCTTGAATTCACAGCGATCCACCTGCCTCCCAGAGTGCTGGGATTAAAAGCCTGCGGCACCATGCCCGGCTGAGTGAGTTGTTTCTAATACATAACTTACTGTTTGGGCGCCTCAGACACAGATTCAGTGAACAAACCAGCTACCTATTCTATGTAGGTCCTGTGCCTGCCAGGGTGACTGTGACTCCTATCTGAGTTACACTTTGGAGAGTATGAGACACACACAAAAGCAGAGCCCAGCATGGTCTTCTGTATTCCACCTCCCAGGCCCAGCCAGGCTAGCTCATACAGATTTGTCAGCTTCCCTTCAGTACTTTTTGTTTTGTTTTGCTTTTTGAGACAGGGTCTCTCTCTGTGTTAGCCTGGGCTGTCCTGGACTCACTTTGTAGACCAGGCTGGCCTCAAACTCACAGAGATCCACCTGTCTCTGCCTCCCAAATGCTGGGATTAAAGGGGTGTGCCACCATGTCCTTTTTTTATTTTTATTTTTTTTTAGTATTTTGTATCAAATCTATACTGGTTAGTCATCAACAGCCACTGAAGAAACTACCTTCCCAAAGGTAAAAAATTTTAAACTATTACTAAGCCAAGTTCTGACTATGTAGCCTTGGCTACCCTGGATCTTGCTGTGTATACCAGGCTCGCCTCAAACCCAGAGATCTGCCTGCTTCTACCTCCTTAGTGCTGGGATTAAAGGTGGCATGCACCATCATCCAAGCTTAATATATAATTTTTGTACCTAAGTAATTGGGGGTGTACGTGGTAAGGTCTCATTAGGTAGCCCTGGCCAGCCTGGAGTTCACAGATACCCACCGGCCTCTGTCTCTTGAGTACTGGGATCAAAGGCATGCCTCACCATGCCCACAGCAAATAATTTCTTTAAAATGTGCAAAGCATAGCTGGGTGTGGTAGCACACGCCTGCAATCCCAGCACTTTAAGAGACAGAGGCAAGCAGATCTCTGTGAGTTCTAGATTAGCCTGGTCCAAGACAGCCAAGGGTATACAGAGAAAACCCTGTCTAAAAAACCAAACCAAACCAAAGTGCAGCTCATGGAGAGAAGGCACGGGCATCAAAGTGTAAAAGCTGCCCTCTTTGGGAGGCCCCCGGCTACCTTTGGGTAATAGGTCTCTGTCCCATCCCCATCTCTAAGGGTTTCCCAGAGTCTGCAGAGAAACAGGAGGCTGTGGCCTTGCACCCAGAAGACTGAGTAGTAGGGTCTTTAGCCTCCTTAAATCATTGCACTGATGGCACAGACCCAGGTGGAGGTGCTGCGGACATGGCTCAAGTGGCCCCCTACCTCTGGGACCCTCTTTCCCTCATGTCACTAATTCATTTGTTCACCTGTCCACCGGTGTAAGGAATGGCCAGGCCTTGGTAGCACAGCAAGGAACATGAGATTTAGGCCCAGTTTCCAAGTCACAAATGTGCTAGAAATAGGGCAACAGCAAAGTGTTAAGTGACAAGTTAGCTCTTAGGAAACCTGGTAGATAGGAACTGCAGCACCCCAGCTCCAATATCTAGCCACAGGTTAATGCAGCAGCAGCCCGCTTATAGAGGCTGTGGAAGACCAGAGCCAAGGGTCGCTGCGGAGTCCTCCTAAGGGCATCAGATACCCACTTCCCTCTACCCTGTCTATGGCGACTCCAAGAGATCTGAGCCCATTCAGCTGTTGGCTCAGCCAGCCTGCCAGTATTTGCCCTGTCCTAGCTTGCCCACCACACTGCCTTTGCTTCCTCACTGGAAAGGACAGTAGATCTTGCTGGTGGACAATTTGTTCCTCCTTCCCACAGTAGCTTTCCAGGAGGGCACAAACTGACTTGGATGATTCTTAGCACAGTCATTTATTAATTGTGGAGCCTTCGGGTCATCCATTCACAGACACAGAGATGGGGGGTCATTTATTCATAGACACACATAGATGGGGATCATTCATACACAAAAGATGGGGGTCATGAGAGAGAGAAAGACAGAGACAGAGAGAAGAGATAGGGATAAGCCGGGCGTGGTGGCGCACATGGGAGGCAGAGGCAGGTGGATCTCTGTGAGTTCGAGGCCAGCCTGGACTACAAAGTGAGTCCAGGACAGCCAGGGCTACACAGAGAAACCCTGTCTCAGAAAAAGAGGGAAGGAGGGGACAGGTGGGGTCAGAGGCTTTCTCTGTCTCGGCAAGTTCTGGCTTCTGGCTTCAGTTCTCGTCATCACCCTGCGTTCCCCAACTGCTGGGATGCTAAGTGTGACCCTTACACTGGCCTCGAGGTGGCTCTGTTTACTGGTCTGTAGGCAGTCTCACTGAGCCCTGCCTCCATCTCCCCAGAGCTGGGACTGTGAACAAGCACCACAAGAATGTCCCTGATGGTGACAGCTCTGGGTTCTTCATTCTCCTCTCCCACCGAGTTGGGTTAGGACAAAGCACCAGGATTTACAGAATAAACACAAGACCAAGGCCGCAGTGAGATGGAAAAGAATGAAAGCAAGATACATGAAGATACGTTAAAAACTTTACAGCAACACTTGCCCAGTGTGCACGATGCTCTGGGTTGATCCCCAGTACCCCACACAAAGGGGTACTGCCTCTCACTGACTCTAAACTCGCATGGGCAAAACCTGAAAAGATGGAATAAGGCCACTAGTTTCTTGTCCTGGGGTCTGAAGACTGTATGACCCCAGGATCTCTTAGTGAGGGGTGCATGACAGGGGGCAATACTTACTATTTAGCTAAGGTTCTACCTAGATAGCCTCCCCACCTCAACCCAAGACCCTGGGACATAGAGGGAAGTGTGAACCATCATTCCCTCCCCCCACCTGGCCTGTGTTCTCACTGAGCTCTCACCCTCATACAGATGGACACTACTCAGATGGGGACCCTTCAGAAGGTTCTACCCATCCCCCTCCTCCTGGCCCCATCTGAGATGCACATTCCCTCCTCAGTCCTCTGCATCTGACAGGGAAAGACTGAAGTGTGCAGGGATGCGCCAGCCCCACATCTGCTACCAACACATCCCGTCAGGAAAGGCAGGCTAGCCAGACATGCAGCTGTTGGCACCGGGAGCCTGGGCCGTGGCCTCCTCAGTTCCTAGCTTGCTTGCAGCAGCAGCTGCTCTTCATCACCCGCGGCTGCCAAAAATAATCCATGGGGCACTTGTGCATCCCAGCATAGACCCGCAGGTCACAGAGGGCTTTCGTTCACTCTGGTGCACACAGTGATTTCAGGTGGGGAGGGGCAGTCAGACACACTATGTAGGACCTAGAAACCAGAGCGGGAAGCCTCAGGGTCTGGGAAAAGCTACCTGAGAACAGGGCAGGGAGGTTTGAAGGTGGGTGCTCTCCTCTGGGGAAATGTAACTCAGGCGACAGGCACAAGGGATCGCACCTGACTAGCTGTGGGGATTGACAAGGAGGCTGGGGTGGCAGTGATGGGATGGGAGCCCCTGCCAGGGCTCTGTATGAAGTGCCTGGGAGTCCAGATGCTCACTAGGTGAGGCTCCAACCCTGGGAAGGAGACCACTAATCCTAGTGTGGGGCTGAGCTGAGGCTTCGCCTGGCAGACCCCAGGACTCTTGTCCAACAGCGAGCTGTTATATAAGGAAAATGCGCAGCTCACTTTTTGAAACGAACATTCACAAACTGTAGCAGGCAGTGACGGGTGGTGGTGGGGCAGCAAGGCGTCACTTCCAACTCAACTTGCTTTACATTTCAATTCAAATAACCATACGAGGTGTTTTTAGAAATCAGTCAGCCCCTAGCAGAAAGACAGGAACCCACAAGCCACAGGCCAGACCTATAAACCTGGGGAGGCAGAGGCAGGAGGTTCTCTGTGAGTTCGAGGCCAGCCTGGTCTACAAAGTGAGTCCAGGACAACCAGGGCTACACAGAGAAACCTTGTCTCGAAAAACAAAACAAAGCAAACCACAACAAAACCAAAAAACAAAAAACCCTAGGCAGGCCAAAACCTAGACAACGCAGAGCAGTGCTGGGACAAGGGAGCCATTCGCTGGCAAACTCGATGTGTAATTCCCACACTAAGAGCATCCTGGAGTTATAGTGCTAAGTAGTCTGTTTGTCTGTCCACTGGCAGGGAGAACAGGGCCTGCTAGGGAGCAGTGACATCTCTGCCTCCTTGTCTAAGGCCATGAAACGGACCTGTCTGGGAACTCTACTACAGCCAGACCCTCCGAGGACCCAACATATCAGCTCATGTTCCTCCTCACTCATGGCAGATCCCTGTCCTGAAGGGCTGTGGGGGCCACAAGTGTGGAGGTGACACTATGTCTCGGTTACAGAGATTAAGGAAGTCAAGGTACCACAGGCTGCCCTGAGTGTTCCAGCACACGAGACAGGGGACACTTGCCATACACCTGTGGCAGAAGATGAGGTTGGCATCCCCATTCCAGCACCAGGGTTCCTGCAGGTCACGGAGAGGAGGCGTAAGTATCCCTGACCATGCCCCCACTCATCAGGGAACAGAGCAGCCTGTGTGTGAAGCATACAAGCGCCATCCGGGTGCTGGGTCTCCCCAGGTCTGGTCTAGTGCTGGCTTTACAGAAAGTGCCCGCTCAGGGGATGGCTCAGTGGATAAAGTGCCTACTGTGCAAGCTTAAGAACCTGAGTTCAGCTGGGCGGTGGCTCACGCCTTTCATCCCAGCACTTGGGAGGCAGAGGCAGGCAAATCACTGTGAGTTCGAGGCCAGCCTGGTCTACAAAGTGAGTCCAGGACAGCCAGGGGTCTGTTAAACTAAAAAAAAAAAAAAAAAAAAAAAAAAAAAAAAAGAGCCTGAGTTCAGATCCCCAGCAGTGCTGTAAGAAAGCCAGGTATGGCTGTACATGTTTCTAATCCGCACACTGGAGAGGTAGGTAGACGGCCTGCACTGGTAGTCATGAGAATCCTTGGGACTTCCTGGCCAGCAAGTCTAGGCAAACTGGCAAGATGAGAGTCCTCATCTCAAAAAGTAAAGCAGAGAACAGCTGAGTCAAGACACCCATCAGCCTCTGGCCTAATGCCTACACATGTGTATGAAAGTATGTGTGTGCGAGTACACACACACACACACAGTGCCAGGTCACCCCTGGGCCTGTAAGAGGTGGCTGCGGACTGAGGGGTGCCTGTGCCCCTGCAACCCGCAGAGCCTCTGAGCAGCGTCTCCTCCTTGGAAGTCCACTTTGATCTCCTGGACCTCACTGAGCTGACCGACATGTCTGACCAGGAGCTGGCTGAGGTCTTTGCGGACTCTGACGACGAGAACCTGGCCACCGAGTCCCCAGCAGGTGAGGCTGCACACCAGTTTGGGGGAAAGGAGACATAAGGGGGAAAGCCTGGGGCCCTGTTCCCCTCAAATCCCCAGTTTGTTTAGCACTTGACCTCACATTCCATTTCTTAGTCACATTTCGTGTTGCTGTTTCCTGCATAGGAAGGAGGCTCCTTCCTTTTTACCTCTCCTTGATTTCTCCAAACGAACCACAGGAGACAACCCCATTGATCCTTGAAATTATAGTTTACTGAATGTGGATTTTAAGGCAAGCACAGGGGTGGAGTGAGGGGGGTGGAGCATTCACCAACCTGGGCCCCTCCTCACTTGAGTGGCTTCTCCTCTGCAAAGGAAGGGGTGTGTGTAAGACCAGCAGGGGATGTTCCCGTTCCTGTGGCCATAAATCCTTACTGGGGACAAGTCCTTCAGTCTCCAACTTTAATTTTTTGTTGTTGTTTTTTGCTTTTTGTTTTGTTTGTTTGTTTCTTCAAGGTAGGACTTCTCACCAGGTGGGGTGGAGCACACCTTTATTCCCAGCACTAATGAGGCAGAGGCAGGTGGATCTCTGAGTTCAAGGCTACACAGAGAAACCCTGTCTCAAAAAACAAACAAACAAAAAGATTTCTCTGTGTAGCTCTGGCTATCCTGGAACTTACTCTGTAGCCCAGGTTAGCTTCAAACTCAGAAATCCATCAGCTTCTGCCTCCTGGGTGCTGGAAATAAAGGCTTATACCAGTTTTTGTTTTGTTTTTTAAGGACAAGGTCTCAGCCAGGTGGTAGTGGTACACGCCTTTAGTCCCAACACTTGGGAGGTAGGGGCAGGCAGATCTCCATGTTCGAGGCCAGCCTGGTCTACAGAATGAGTTCCAAAATAGCCAATACTACACAGTGAAATCCTGTCCAAAAAAAAAGTCTCACTGTGTAGCCCCTGGTTGACTTCCAATGTGGCCTCAAACTCAGAGACCAACTGCCTCTGCCTCCTAGGTGCTGGCACTAAAGTCGCCGCACAGCTGGCCTGACGATGTTTAAGACAACATCAGTGTGCCCTTCAGCTGTCCATGCTGTGCTGTGGGACAGGAAAAGCAAAGGGGCCGAGCCTCACCCCCACCAGCCTCAGCGTCTCCTACCCCCAGCCTCACCCCCACCAGCCTCAGCTTCTCCTACCCCCAGCCTCACCCCCACCAGCCTCAGCGTCTCCTACCCCCAGCCTCACCCCCACCAGCCTCAGCATCTCCTACCCCCAGCCTCACCCCCACCAGCCTCAGCGTCTCCTACCCCCAAGCCAAAACATGCCCATGTGTGACCTAGGATAAGACCTAAACTGTATGTCAAAGGCCTCATGAAATTAAGTCAGCACCCTTTTCTTTTTGAGAAGTCTTAGCCTTGAATCCAGTGACTCCGAGAGACATCGGAAAAGTTCCTGCCCATCACATAAAATCTTCAATGCAGTGGCAGACACCAAGAGGCCTTATGTGACCCAAAAGCCACATTAATGAGACTAGCAGAGCCAGTGTGGGACCTCAGTGCCCCTACCTTCTGAATGCTAAACTCTGTGTTCTCATCAGGTCTGCACCCACTATCCAGGGCTGGCTGCCTACGCTCCCCCTCCTGGACAAAAACAAGGGCGGAGCAGAACCGTGAGAAACAGCCCCCCAGTGACCCAGAGCGGCAAGGGACAGTTGTGGACACGTTCCTTACTGTGGAGGGGCCCAAGGAAGATTAGCCCATCTCCCATCTGTTCCAGAGTTGCCGAAGGGCTGGGCCACACCACCGTGATGGCAAATCAGGACTGTACTGGCACAAGAGATGGCTTCTGCCAAGTCCCAAGACTCCAGCCATCACCCCTGACAACATGTCAAAGTCCGGATGCCAGGAACAGGCCTCTGGTGCCCCAACACAAGCACGGCCCAGTGGCCTTAGGTCCAGCTGGTTCCTGGACCCTGCATCAGGGATGGCACTGGATGGAGTCTGCCTTGGGATGGGTGGACAGTGATGACCTGGCTCCTCTAGGAGCCTGTCTCTAGGACAAGATGTTTCTCTTGAGATTCTGAGTAGGTTCAAGGTAAGGGATCCAAGCCCATAACAGCTACCCAGGACCCGGTAGGGTTTATCTCAAACCTCAGTGAGCTCTTATGCCCAAAGTAGGGCTGGTGGTAGGCCATGGGCTGGCTCTGCTGTCCAGCCAAGTGGCAGGGTGGGTGTTAACTTCCCTAGAGCTTCATCTTGACTTAAATCTTGAACGCTTCCTTCGCCCTAGCCAGGCACTGCTGTTTCCAGTCTCTTCCCAGGCCTGCTTCTCTTGGTCTGTGGGTGTGAGAGCTCAAAGGTTGAGAGACTGCCCCTGACTTCCTTAGTTCAGAGCATCCATCCATAGTGACAACTCCCAGACTGGTCGAAGGACAGAGCCTGTGTCTGTCACAGGGGCATACACTGTGCCTGTCCTCCACGTCCCATTGCCTAGCTCCACCACCCACACAGCCTGTCACATGTTCACTTGGGAGACTCTGACACTGTGATCTGTCTCAGGAGCAGCTCAGGTGAGGCAGGGCCAGCCTAGCCACCCACTGTGCTGTGAGGTGCTGGGCACTCAGTTTAGACACTCTCAACACTACTGTCGTGTGCTCAAAGACAGAACAGAAGGCTGCTCTGGCCATGAATCACAGACTGGGTTTCAAATAAAGGTTTCCTTGCTTTTTGTCCCCAGGCTGACCTGCCCTGCTGCCCACTGTCTTCTGAGGAAGACAAGGCTTTTGATTTTCCTTTGCAGTGACTGGGCTTCTGTCAGGGGTAGGAACAGCATCCAGGAGGCTCCTACTTTATAGCCAACCTGCCTCTGCACTGTTGACCCCTAAATGTGGGTTATTTCTGCCTGTCTCCTGCAATGATAACCAACTCTGGTTTCCAGAGGACACCACCCAGCAGCCACCTTTCAGCTATGCTCCAACCCACCAGCTCTTATCCGACCATCCACCTCCCTGCTGCAGCCTCCATGCAGCACAGTGACAGTGGGATTAAAGTAGCCCCATCTTTGGACCCATGGCCCTTCTGGCTGGTATCAAAGTGCCACTGGTGGTCTGCTGGGCTTATTTGAGTTGCACTGTAGGGACAAGTGCCCTGGATATCTAGTCCCTAAGTTAACACAACAAAAGGATCTAAGAAATAAAGTCCTGCCAACTCTTCCAGCCAACAGAGGCGGCCTGGGCTGAAGCAGCACTCTGCCCAGAAGCCACAGGGAGACCAAGCCTTGCTGCTTTGCATTAACCCGTGAAATGAAGCCACCCAGGAGTGACTGCCCTCCTGCAGGCCCCGGTGAGCATGACCTTCCACACAGGCAGTCACCACAGGTCTTGTTAGCAGCCAGGTCTGCTGTGTACATTTGCTAGGAATGGTGTGGTTTTTGGCAAATTCTAACCATCCATGTCCCCTTTCCCTTTCTGGAGAGAGAAGCAAGCAGGAAGAAGCAGCCCTGCCAGCAGTAGCTGCTCTGAGCTCTAAGCAGGGCTGGCTGGCTGGCTGACACCTGCTGTCCTTACCTGTGAGCACACCTTCAGGTTTCCGTGCAGGTGGAGCAGCACGAACATGGTATTACTTGTTCTGCCGTCTAGAAAGACAGTGTTGTGACACATACCCCGTAAGTCACATAAAACAGGTAAGACAAGGGATTCCACTGGTAAAGTACCACCAGAGCAAGAGGATGCTATAGCTATTTCCAGCGACTTCTAAAACATATGGAGTACAGAGGAAACACCTGGGTCAAAGGTGAAGGTATGGGGTGGCAAACCTTGAAGAGGATACTGACCCAACAGAATGGGAGATACAGCCCAAGCGTGGCTACAAGCATGCTGACACCTCCGGATCAGCTGACTATGGCATGCAGAGGAGTGACTGGGGTCAGTGGTAATTCCAGCTGGCCAGAGGTGTGCACACTGTGCCTGTACTCCACATTGCACTACCCAGCTCCGACACCCCCAGAGCCTGTCATGCTTAGGGGAGGCTCTGGCACGTGATATACCTCAGAGGAGGCAGGCCGATCCAGCCACCCACCACACCCAACCACTGCTTGGTCACCATGGAAAAGTCCCACAAATGGACCAAAGTAGGCACTTCAAATAACCCTGTGATGACACTGACCCTAGAGTCCCTACCACAGAGTCTACAATGTCACAGGCCTTCCTGTCTCATCAGAGGGAACCTAATACAAGGCTCCCCAGACCCTAAGTAGCTCAGTGAATAATGATACAAGTTGAGCCCTGGCGATTTAAAAAACTATAATGTAGGGCTGTAGAGATGGCTCAGCAGTTAAGGAAGGGCACTGGCTGCTCTTCCAGAGGACACAGGTTCAATTCCCAGTGCCCACATGATGGCTCACAGCTGTCACTCCAGCATCAGCGGGTCTGACACCGTCTTCTGGCGTCTGTAGGCATTGCATGCACGTGGTGTGCACACACACACACACACACACACACACACACACACACACACACACACACACTCCAGCATCAGCGGATCTGACACCGTCTTCTGGCCTCTGTAGGCATTGCATGCACGTGGTGCGCACACACACACACACACACACACACACACACACACACTCCAGCATCAGCGGATCTGACACCGTCTTCTGGCCTCTATAGGCATTGCATGCACGTGGTGTGCACACACACACACACACACACTCCAGCATCAGCGGATCTGACACCGTCTTCTGGCCTCTGTAGGCATTGCATGCACGTGGTGCGCACACACACACACACACACACACACACTCCAGCATCAGCGGGTCTGACACCGTCTTCTGGCCTCTGTAGGCACTGCATGCATGTGGTGCGCACACACACACACACACACACACACACACACACACACACACACACACTCCAGCATCAGCGGATCTGACACCGTCTTCTGGCCTCTATAGGCATTGCATGCACGTGGTGTGCACACACACACACACACACACACACACACACACACACACTCCAGCATCAGCGGATCTGACACCGTCTTCTGGCCTCTGTAGGCATTGCATGCACGTGGTGTGCACACACACACACACACACACACACACACACACACACACACTCCAGCATCAGCGGATCTGACACCGTCTTCTGGCCTCTATAGGCACTGCATGCACGTGGTGTGCACACACACACACACACACACACACACACACACACACACACACACACACACTCCAGCATCAGCGGGTCTGACACCGTCTTCTGGCCTCTGTAGGCATTGCATGCACGTGGTGTGCACACACACACACACACACACACACACACTCCAGCATCAGCGGATCTGACACCGTCTTCTGGCCTCTATAGGCATTGCATGCACGTGGTGTGCACACACACACACACACACACGTACGTACGTACATACATACATACAGGCAAAATTCCCATACACATAAAATTAGAAATGAAAGATTTTTTTAAAAAAATTCCATAATGTACATTTTACAAACAGTGAAAGTTGGAAGTATCTGTCCCCTGATGAAATTTCTGTTTCTGAGGCAAACATAACAATTTAGAAAATGTACAGTACTATGTACGCCCAGTATAGTCCTTGCACCCAGTCTGGTCCTGAGTCAGGGCCCAAAGAGGAGGACAAAAAGGTTCTCGGCCCTCCTGGCCAGGCGCTCATCAGCATCAGTTAGAGGGCTGGTGAGGCACCCGCTGCACAAGCAAGAACATCTAAGAACATCTAAGAACAGTTCCCCATCATCCACACACAAGAACAGCTAAGAACAGTTCCCCATCATCCACACACAAGAACATCTAAGAACAGTTCCCCATCATCCACACACAAGAACATCTAAGAACAGTTCCCCATCATCCACACACAAGAACATCTAAGAACAGTTCCCCATCATCCACACACAAGAACAGCTAAGAACAGTTCCCCATCATCCACACACAAGAACATCTAAGAACAGTTCCCCATCATCCACACACAAGAACATCTAAGAACAGTTCCCCGTCATCCACACACAAGAACATCTAAGAACAGTTCCCCGTCATCCACACACAAGAACATCTAAGAACAGTTCCCCGTCATCCACACACAAGAACATCTAAGAACAGTTCCCCATCATCCACACACAAGAACATCTAAGAACAGTTCCCCGTCATCCACACACAAGAACATCTAAGAACAGTTCCCCGTCATCCACACACAAGAACATCTAAGAACAGTTCCCCGTCATCCACACACAAGAACATCTAAGAACAGTTCCCCATCATCCACATACAAGCCAAGCAAAAAGGCTCATCTGAACCCCGGCCCTGGGAGGCAGAGATAGGAGGGTCCCCGAGCTGGCTGGCCTGCAAATCTAGCCAAATTAAGAGTCTCCCACCTCTCAAAAAAACAAGCTAGCTTGGCTGGCAAGATGGTTCAGTGGGTAGAGGCGTTTTCTGCCAAGCCTGATGATGTCTAGAACTGACTCCCAAAGTTGTCCTCTGCCCTACACATGTAGATCATGGCACATACATGTTCGTGGACATGCATGTGCAGATAAAAGTACAAATAAATAAATGGAAAAACTCAAATAAGATAGAAAGCAATTGAGGAAGACATGCTGTGTTAAGCTCTGGCCTCCGTATAATCATATGCACACATGCGTATGCATACACATAAGCACCTGTAGTATACACACAGGGACAAATGGATTCCTCCCCAGGGGCCCACGCAGACCTGAAGGGATGGCTGATGCAGCTGATGGTGCAGCCCTGAGACCTGTGACCCCAGGGCGTCCTGAAGGAAGGACACAAACACACTGTCAAGGAACCCAGGCCTCCAAGCATGAGGAGGTCGCAGAGCAGGCCTCACCACACCCCAGGACCCACAAGAAGAATGTGTCTCTTTTAGCTCACAGAGGCTTAGAGTTCACAAAGCCCTTCCTTTCATCAAGAGCTGTTCTGCTACAAACGGGGTGACAGTTCTGTACCAGAGCCGGAGGGCCCGACCCAAAACAACCCTTTTGTGACTGAAGGGCAAAGGGCATGCTGGGAAAAGGACTGTGGTAAAATGGAATTAAATCTGACACTCCATCAGTGAAGCAATCCCCAAGGCTAGATGCCAGGTCTGACTGAGGGAATAAAATTCCTGACACTGCCACAGGCCAGGGATGGCCATACTCCCTGTCCTTAGGCACAGCCCGACTGGCGTGCTGGCTTCCTAAGGACCAACCAGCTTACAAGCCTAGCCTTCCTTTGTAAATTAGCTTACATCTTCCTTAATTCTTTACCAAACTCTATCTGTGTGGGGTCAGGCTTGCCCTCTGAGCAGTTACCTCAGGCAAGCTCTAAGAGACACACCTGGAAACCGATCAGCTGTGTCTACTGAAGGCACAATGTAGTTCCAAATGGCCCCACACAGGGATCCCGCAGAAGACAACATTCATGGCTTCACAGAAGCCAGAGTCCAACTTCCTCTCCTATCTGAACTGGCCAACGTCTAGGTCCAGGCCTATGGTCTCAGGCCATACCTGTGCTCCCTTGGCTATTTCCTTGGCTGGATGCCACCAAGTCCCAGCTCCCCTCTGGATTCTGAAGATCTTGTCTAAAACATCTGTCTGCAGTTGTCACCTGTTTTAATTTGTTTTCCAGTCCCTCTGGCAGCTACTCCCCAACAGTCAAGCAGCTCCCATCAACAGCGGTCACGGGCAGCCACCCACAGGCCACAGCAGCCACCCACAGGCCACAGCAGCCACCCACAGGCCACAGCAGCCACCCACAGGCCACAGGCTACACAGGACTCTCCTGCAAGCACCGCCGCTCAGGGCTTCCTCCCTCCCTCCCCTGATTCCAGTCTTTCAGGCCCTCAGGAAGGGACGTGTCCTCCTCTAGGCTGCCGGTCCCCTCTACAAATTCCTCATAGGAAGACTTCTCTGCAAAGGGCCGAGGACCCAAGAGCTCTATCATGTCGGCCTTCTCCAGCACTTCTTTCTCCAGGAGTCGCCTGCTCACCTGAAAAGGATGGCCACCCATCAGGCAGGTGTGCCCAAGCCAGGGATGTACTTAGTGGTCCTGATGCAGGGTAGAACCTAACCTAAGAAGGCCTACAAAGATGAGCATGGACCACACCCCAGCCTGGGGCCCACAGCCTGGCTGTCTCTGAGCAGAGCCCACTCACCTTCTCAACCTGTTCCCGGCACTGTGTGAGCAGCTCCAGGGTTCGATTATAGGCAGACCTGACGAGGCACCGGACCTCCTCATCAATGAGCTGGGCAGTGGCCTCACTGTACGGCTTCTCCACCATGGTTTCGCCTTGTCTGGGGAGGTCAAAGGATACCTGGCCCAGCTTCTCGCTCATTCCAAACTGCACAACCTGAAGAGCGGGAGGAGTCCAGGGTAAGTCACGCCCAAAGCAACTACCAGGGCCGCGCAGCAGGACGCTGCTCCTCACCTGGGCATAGGCGCTCTGCGTGACCTTCCTCAGGTCATCCTGAGCCCCTGTGGTGATCTGACCAAAGAACAGCTGCTCAGCCACCCTACCCCCCAGCATCATACACATGCGGTCGAAGAGCTGCTCCCGTGTGTAGAGGTACTGCTCACGGGGAAGGTACTGGGCGTAGCCAAGCCCCTTGCCCCGAGGTATGATGGACACCTGAAAAATAAGAGCCCCGAGCTGGAGAAACTGGTAAGTGGTCAAGAGCGTGGACTGCTCTTACGGAAAACCCCAACAGACTCTCCCTTCAGGACTCAGAGTGAGGGCTGCACTCATGTGTACAAACCTATACACACACACACGCACCACACACACACACACACACACACACACACACGGAGGCTGGAGAGACTTCTCATCAGATAAGAGTATTGCAACAAACAGGCCCAGGTTCAGTTCCCAGCACCCCTCTAGTGGCTCACAACCATCTGTAACTCCATATCCTGAGCTCCAGGGCATCTGACGTTCTCCTGCTGAGGTCACCTGGTGCACATATAAACATGCAGGAAAACACTCATTCACATAAAATAAACCTTAAAAAATATTAAAATTAATCTTAAAGAAAAGTCAAAGCCTATTCTCTGTCAGCCTCAAACACTGTCCCATAAGGTGCCGCATTGGCCTGGTCCCTTAGGGCTGAGGATGGCAGACAAGAGCCCTGACTTGAGCCCACTATAGACCAATGGAGTTACCCTGAAGAGTAGCCCACCCCAATAGCCTCAAAGTCTGACCGTCCAACAAAGCTGCAGAAACTGAATGCACAATTACTCAGACAATAGTCAGATCCAAAGCCTAAGACTTGAGCCAGGCCCCTCCCAGAGCCAACACCTCCTCCTCTACTTCCCTCCTCAAAAAGGAATCTGTCAAGTTATACACCAGTGTAATCCATGAAAAGTAGAAGTGGGCTGGAGAGATGGCTCAGGTACTCCCCACCAACCCTTATGACCAAAGTTTAATGCCCAGAACCCATATAGGAGAAAACTGGTTCTCACCCCTGACCATCATGTGTGTACGCACATATTCTTTCTCTCTCTTTGTCTCTCTCTGTGTCTGTCTGCCTGTCTATCTGTCTGTCTATCTCTCTCTCTCTCTCTCTCACACACACACACACACACACACACACACACACACACACACACACACACACACACAGAAAGGAAAATAAAAGAGCCGTGCTATACCCATGTGGGCTGACACCAGAGACGGCCCTTGGGCCTAGAGGCTGCCAAGGCCATCAGCTGACTAACAGCCCGAGCAACTGACCTTCAGCAGAGGGTCTGCATGCTCCAGGAACCAGCCCACCACTGCATGGCCGGCCTCGTGGTAGGCTACAGTTGTCTTCTCACTGGGTTGTAGGACCTGCGTCTTCTTTTCAAGGCCTACAAACCACATTCCAAGGACTGAGGACTGAGAAACTGGAAGAATGTCCACCCCAAACCCCCCAGGCACCCGACAGTCTGGACTGACGGCCCAAGGCCTGGCCTGGGGCCTGAGCGGCAGCTCCATTCTACAACACCCTGGAGAGAAATCCACCTCCCAGCACCGGAAGGCAGCCACTCGTCCACTCCAACCAAGCCGGCCTTTCCACTCCAGCAGCCATTCTCAGGGCTGGAGTGAGGCTTACAGGGGAGGTGCACTGGCTGCTCCTCTAGAAGGTGAGGGTTCAGTTCCTAGCACCAACATGGCAGCTCACAACCACATGAGACTCCAGTTCCAAAGAGATCTGCTGCCCTCTTATGGACTCTGTGGGCACTGCACACATGTAGTACACATACACATACATACACATAAATAAACCTAAAAACAATTTTTTTTAAAGCAAGCCACTGTCAACAGTCATAGGATCACTCTGTTTGTGTCAAGAAGCAATACCCCAGCACAGTGACACAAAGGGGGACATGCTTGATGTCCAGTGAGCACACTGGGAGTAGGCACAGGACACAGAGAAGCAGATGACAGTATGTAGTGAGCAGCTCAGACCGCCACTGCGAGGATTGATTACTTAGCTCACCAGAGCCGCTGAACAGCCCTGGAGAGTGCATGTACATGTGTCTCCATACTATTATACTTGAAAAACAGACCAGAACCTCGACGATGAGGCTGGAGGATGGCTGCCAACCCAGCTGAGCTTCATTCAGGTCTGGGCACAGGGATGGATCTAAACTACCATCTGCCTGATGCCCCTCTCCAGGAACCACAGCAGACCAGCCAACAACAGCATTTGACACCTCTCAGTCTCCGAGCCATAAGAGACCCTTAATCCACCCACACTCCAGTGCCCGCCTGGCCAGCCGAGCTAGCTGGCCTGCTCCAGAAGACCCAGGTGAAGAGAGCACGGTAACATTCAGCCTCTTGCAGGGATGGCCCCTGCAGAACAGTCTTTTCCTTGAAACTACCCCTGTCCACGCTCTGCTCTCCCTCCCTCTGAGCAGACGTTCCCTGCTTTCTGCGTCCAAATCCAGGTCTGGTTTCTCAGGCCTGCAAACGGCCTGCATACAACTCAGAGCGGAGCGGCAGCTGCCGGAGAGCCCTAGTTCTTAGGGGCCATGGGCTCACCTCCAATGACCCTCTCGATGGCTTGCTCGAAGTGCCGCTCCTGGACGGAAGGGCTAAGATGACGGGCAGCAATCAGAGCTGCTTCATTGCACACATTTGAAATATCAGCACCTGAGTCAGGAAAAGAGTAAAGTTAGTGTTTCTGGCTGTTGACATCATGCCAAGATCAACTTTATTAAAAGAAAATTTCGAGTAAAAGCAAGCTAAACTTCCCCAGAAATTTAATCCCAGCACTTGGGAGGCAGAGGCAGGCGGATTGCTGTGAGTTCAAGGCCAGCCTGGTCTACAAAGTGAGTCCAGGACAGGCAAGGCTGCACAGAGAAACTCTATCTTGAAAAACCAAAAAAAAAAAAAAAAAAACAAAAACAAAACAAAAAAACACCTAAAACTTCCCCAGAAAATGTAGAAACTGCTTCACCCGTCACTGTGACTTTTGCCAAAGTTTCTGACTAGTTAGTTACACAATTTTACTGAGAAATAATTCATGTGTCCCAAGGGCATATGCAACATTAACTCTAGTGAACTCACTGCTGTGACGGACAGCATCACCCTCCTCAAGGGATCTAAAGCGACCTGAAGACAGAGCTCTGGACCATGAGGTGATGGAGTAGGAATGGCCTCCAGGGGAGCCTATGCTTGAATACTTGGTCTCTAGTTGGTGGAGCTGTCTGTCTGGGAAGGACTAGGAGGCGTGGCTTTGTGAGAGGAGGCATGTCACAGGGATCTGGATTGGAGGTTCCCAGTCAGGTCCCTCAGCTCTCTCCTGCTGCTCCACCTTTGCTCCGCAGTCATGGACTCAGTCCACAACCATAAGGCCAATTTAACGCTTTCTTCTGTCAGTTGCCCTGCTCGTGGTGTTTTATCCCAGCAGCAGGAAGGAAGCTACGGCAGCACGTGAGGTTGTCTTGACTGCATCAATCTACATCAAAGGAGCCATGGTCACCGTGGGGAGATCTGGGCTGTGAAGTGGAAATGAGCTAAAGTGTACCAACATGAGGTGCCCGTCGCTCTCTGTGCCTAGACAGGGCATGACCCTCAGCTCCTGTCACTGTGACTCCCCACCTCGATGAACTATAGCCTGGAACTCTGAGCCACAATAAGTCCTTAAGTCCAACAGGAGGTGCTGGGCTGCCGTGGGCCCCTCAGCTCTTCCTTGCCTCCATTTTTTTTCTCTTTCTATTCCACAGACGTAAGCATTGCATTTCACCTATTGCACATTTTCTGGTTCTCTTCTGCCTGCTCAGACTGACTGCGCTGTCCCTCCAGTAAATCTCACATTCTGCTTGTAGTGCTTTTCAGCTCCAGATTTATTTGTTTATTATTTGGATTTTTAAGACAGGGTTTCTCAACAGTTCTGGCTGTCCTGGAACTCTGCAGACCAGGCTGGCCTGCCTCTCAGAGCTCTGTCTGCCTGGGATTAAAGGCGTGCAGCACCACACCCGGCTCAGCTCCAGACTTATGCTTGGATCCTTCTAGCCTTTGTCTCCTCACTGCCGTTCTCTGCTTATTGCGACGGTTTTATGATTTCCTTTAGTTCTTTCTTTGAGAGTATTTAAGATACTTAATTTTAAGAACCTTTTTTTTTTTTTTTTTTTTTTTTTTGAGACAGGGTTTTTCTGTGTAGCCCTGGCTGTCCTGGACTCGCTTTGTAGACCAGGCTGGCCTCAAACTCACAGAGATCCACCTGCCTCTGCCTCCTGAGTGCTGGGATTAAAGGCTAAGAACTTTTAAAAATTACATTTATTCCTGTGTATGTGTGAGTGCAGTGTGGGCTCAAAGGACAACTGTGGACGCTGTTCTCTCTTTTCACCATATGGTTACTGGGATCCCGTGAACTCTCACCTGCCCATTTTAAAAATTGCAAGTGAGGCAATGGTGGCAGATAGGAGCAGAGGCAGGCAAATCTCTGTGAGTTTGAGGCCATCTTGGTCTACATAGTGAGTTCTAGGACACGTAGGGCTACACAGAGAGACTCTGTCTCAAAACAAATTCCTTTTATACTGACTACTGTATTTCCTTCCTCTGTGAACAAACAATACCCGCTACTTTCCAGGCTTTATAGTTTTCTGTTAAATCCTTAACCAAAAAATGTAGTACCTGCTTTAATTTTTCTTGATATATCACAGTGCAAAAAACAGCGGCCAGGCACAGAGGTGCACACCTGCAATCCCAGCACTCAGGAGGCAGAGGCAGGTGAATCTGTGAGTTGAAGGCCAGCCTGGTCTACAAAGTGATTCCAGGACAGAAAAGGCTACACAGAGAGACCCCCATCTTGAAAAACAAACAAAACAAAACAAAACAAAAGAAAAAAGAAAAGAAAAGTAGAAACCATGAAAGAGAAATTTAAGCTACCTGTCTTCTGGGGAAACATCCAGGATTAAAAGAGTTGCACCTTCTATCCAAGGGTCAATTCAAATTTATACAGAGGAAGAAGCAGCCTTCAACCCTGAGAACCAATGAAGTACCACAACCAGTTGTGGGTTCTTTGACTTTGTAACCATGCCAACAGTTCTTGTGATATGGGATTGTACATGACCCACGCTGTCAGAAACAGCAACACAGCACCCTGATATTCACGGAGACTGCATGCAGTGAGAGTGAGGAGCCCTTCGTCCTTGGTTGTTGTCTTTAAGGTTTATTCTAGTACTTACTTATGTGTGTGTGTGCAGCTGACCATGGCGGCCAGAGAGCAGCTGGGTTTGCTACTCTGTGGGGTCTTCTTTCCCAGCCTTTATCCACCCGGTCTCACCCCCTATCACTAGATAGGAGAGAAAGAAGGACAGAGGGCAGAGAGGGAGATAGACATCTTTGAATCTAATTTCTTTTTTCTTGTTTCTTCTTTGAACACGGCTACTGACAAAGCACAACCAACAACCAACAACCCCACCTCTCAGGGCCCTAGCATTTATATAATCTCTGATAAATTCCCAGAATCCCAAAGGTCACACAATCATAAAAACGATCTGCAGCTGGCAAAACCACGCCTGTGCTAGAACATGAGGCAAATCAGTCAGCTGCTGCAAAGTAGCCCCATATCCCCACACCTAGGATTAAAACAGAAACACACACACACACACACATACACACACACACACACACATACACACAAAGAGAAAAACAGAAACACAGTCTTCTATTTCTGAAGTTTTTTTCATTTATCTTGTTTTTCTGTTTTCTTGAGGGTGGTGGTGAGACAAGGTTTCTCTGTGTTAGCCCTGGCTGCACTGGACTTGCTTTGGAGACCAGACTGGCCTCGAACTCACAATAATCCACTTGTCTCACCTCCTGAGTGCTGGGATTAAAGACATGCACCACCAACCAATTGACTGAGGCCAAAATTCCAGAATTCTCACTACACAAAAGAAGGCATCAAAGCCCCAGGGTGAGAGCTATAGGCAGCTGTGGTCCACCCACATGTGTGCGAGGAACCTAACTATAGTCCTTTGAAACAGCAACAATCTGAGGGGCTGAGCTCAGCTCTAGAAATGGCACCCTGAGTCCACGTAGGAGCGGCTTACCCTGAGTCCACGTGGGAGCAGCTCACCCTGGAGTCCACGTGGGAGCGGCTCGCCCTGGAGTCCACGTGGGAGTGGCTCACCCTGGAGTCCACGTGGGAGCGGCTCACCCTGGAGTCCACGTGGAAGCGGCTCACCCTGGAGTCCACGTGGGAGCGGCTCACCCTGGAGTCCACGTGGGAGCGGCTCGCCCTGGAGTCCACGTGGGAGTGGCTCGCCCTGGAGTCCACGTGGGAGTGGCTCGCCCTGGAGTCCACGTGGGAGTGGCTCGCCCTGGAGTCCACGTGGGAGTGGCTCGCCCTCGGGTCCACGTGGGAGTGCTCGCCCTCGGGTCCACGTGGGAGTGGCTCACCCTGGAGTCCACGTGGGAGTGGCTCGCCCTCGGGTCCACGTGGGAGTGGCTCGCCCTGGAGTCCACGTGGGAGTGGCTCGCCCTCGGGTCCACGTGGGAGTGGCTCGCCCTCGGGTCCACGTGGGAGTGGCTCGCCCTGGAGTCCACGTGGGAGTGGCTCGCCCTGGAGTCCACATGGGAGTGGCTCACCCTCGGGTCCACGTGGGAGTGGCTCGCCCTGGAGTCCACGTGGGAGTGGCTCGCCCTGAGTCCACGTGGGAGTGGCTCGCCCTGGAGTCCACGTGGGAGTGGCTTCGCCCTCGAGTCCACGTGGGAGTGGCTCGCCCTGGAGTCCACGTGGGAGTGGCTCGCCCTGGAGTCCACGTGGGAGTGGCTCGCCCTCGAGTCCACGTGGGAGTGGCTCGCCCTGGAGTCCACGTGGGAGTGGCTTCGCCCTGGAGTTCCACGTGGAGTGGCTCACCCTCGGGTCCACGTGGGAGTGGCTCGCCCTGGAGTCCACGTGGGAGTGGCTCGCCCTGAGTCCACGTGGGAGTGGCTCGCCCTGGAGTCCACGTGGGAGTGGCTCGCCCTGGAGTCCACGTGGGAGTGGCTCACTCTGAGTCCACATGGGAGTGGCTCAGAACAGGCTGTGAGGGGGTCTAAGTCCTTCTGCTGTGGAATAGCCTTGAACTCCTGGCTGAGTCCTCCAAGCTGAGTCAGGGGCTCTGCCAAGAAACCTGGTATCTGGGTAACTCACTCTTGTTTCTCAGCTGGGCATGGAAGTGGACTCCTCAACTCTGCAAGGGGCAAGGAAATGGGGCAGGAAGGACACACTAGACAGAATACCAAGACGGCCTTCACATGTAGCCCGGCAAGAGCACGCCTGGCCCAGTGCTGAGCAGGACGCTGTCGGGAACCAGAGAAGGCTCCACCGCCAAATGAAACACAGGGCAGGAGGGGAAAGCTGTGGGTCAGACCATGAGGCAACAGCGGCCTTCAGAGGGCTACTCTGGAGAGGCAAACAGGACAGAAGACCCCTTCCATAGGTTACCCCCCTCCCCCATTTCTGGGGTTCAAGCCACTCTGGGAAAGAAACAAGAACCATAGCACCAATGACTAGGTGTTGAGTAAAAAAAGAAAAACCAGACGAACACTCCAGATAAGACTCAAGCCAAGACCCACGTGCAATACGAGGCCTCTCTTCTGTAGTAAGGACTCAAGTCTGACTAGAAACCTGAGAACTTCAATGTGAGCCTATAGGCTCAGGCTAAGAGCAGCTGAAGGAGATTCAGAGTTCCACAGACCAGGGTGAGCGTTTGCCAGGACCAAATGGACAGGCGCGGCAGCCATGGTGTGGCTACAGACTAAGGAAAGCTTAAGAAGGGCCCCGCTATGATGGGGCTCAGCCAAGTAACACTTACCGGTGAAGCCTGGGGTGAGAGCTGCCAGCTTCCTGGAAAGGGCGTCTTTGGTGAGGCTTTCATCTAGCTTGAGCGGTCGCAAGTGGACCTTGAAAATAGAGGACCTGCCTTTGATGTCAGGGGGACCTAAGGAAGAAAATGAGGCAGACAATGCGATGTTTTCAGAGCCCCCGGGGTGAGTTTCCCCACGACTTCACAGAAGGTAAGGACAGACAGCAGAGGCCCTGCTGCCTCCATCAGCTGACTGCAGCAAGACTAAAATGGCCAAAAGCCCAAAGTGTACCTGCCCTGCGCAAGGCCACCACCAAAACACCTTCTTGAACTAGGTATGTAGCTCACTGTAGAGTTAGTATGAACAAGGCCCTGGGGTCAATCACCAGTAAAACACACTCACACACATTTACACACACACACACACACACACACACACACACACTTTCACACTCTCACACACATAATTTCAGACCCTCACACCCATACACAAACTCACACATTCACACTCACACACACATAAACACATACACACTCACACAGGCACTCTCACACACACACTCTCTCACACACAAAACCCCTCCACTTTCTTAATATTAAATCCATTCCTAAAGGCCATGTGACCCATCAGAAACTGCCCTGAACACAGGTAATGGCCACACAAGACCAATGTGCTCCACTCGGGAGATGTGAGGGAAGGTTAATATCCTTGACCACCGGGGAGAGGGGCAACGGAGAAACCCTTGTCCTCTCAAGGATCCAAGCTGGGGAATATAAACATGCTATACCACTCTCACCTGACATCTGCACAGGCCAAACCGCACCTGTCATCCCCAAATGTCAGACGGGCCCAGCACCAACCCTCCGAAGACACAGAGAATGAACTCTCCACATCTTTACCCTCGGGGCTCAGACCCAAACCTCAGACATATATGACTGACATGCACTCACCAATGTAGATCTGGCGGTCAAAGCGGCCCGGCCGTGTGAGGGCTGGGTCCAGGATGTCAGGGCGATTGGTGCCAGCTAGCACGACCACATTAGTGGCAGAGCTGAATCCTAAACACAAGGAAGGCTAGGTAACTCGGGGAAAGGCCCAGGCAACACCTGAACTCCACGGCCTTTCCACGGCGGACCTCGGGCCGGCTCTCCTGCCCTTTGCTTGCCCCTCACCCTTCTGTGGGAGCCATGGAGCAGGAATGGGGCCCTGCTCAGCTGCCCTGGGGACTCAGACTTGCCCCATTCGAGGAAACACAATACATGGCCTTGACCTCTGGCTCTGAAGTCCCACCGTTACCTTCTGCTCTAAGTAAGGAACATTTCTCCTGGTGGGAAAGCAGACCTTTTCTCAGAAAACAGAGAACCCTCTGACCTGAGACAAGGCTAAGAGAGAAATGCCAGGACATGGCATCTCCTTTGTACTTCTGGTTCCTGCCAGCCTGATACCATCTTGTCAGGGCTCACTACCTCTTCCCACCCAAGTCCTTGTGGCTTGTGGGATTCATGGAGTGCAGCCAGGTGATGGCAGCCAGGAGCAGTCATCCAAGGAAAACCCGTGAGGACTGTGGTGAACTGTGCACATGTGTCCCCCTCAGTCCCCTCCAGTGGAAAGCACAGTGAACACCATATTTCACTTAGCTTTAGGTATTAAAGATTTAATAGATGATTCTAGCAACAACTTTGGTATGCACAGAAGTGCCTGTAACTGCTTTGGCTGCCATAAGGCCACATGAGTGGCTGTCTTCATCTACCTTTCTCTGACAACAGTTCCCTGTGCCCAAACAACTAGCCCAGACCACGTGACTCATGCCGAGCACCTGCCTTCCTCCCTGGAGAAACCTGGAGTCCTGGTACCTGCCAAGCAGAGGGCACCTGACCACCTCCCAGTGGAACCATCAAGAACTCAGTCACCATAACCCCTGATCATGGCAACTCCTAAATGCCATCACAGCTTGTGCTCGGAGAAGATTCCAGAAACTGCACCTGCTCACAGATGCCATCCCATGTGCCTTCCTTTTTGGCTACTTTTGTTGTGTGTTCCTCCTTTGTGCTGGGTCACACCTGAGTACACCTGATTCTGTGACTCACTGGCAAAATACCAAAGGGGGGGGGGTGGCTTAAGGAATTCGACATGACCCTAGAGCCAAAGTGAAGACAGAATCTGCCAAAGACGCAGTGGAAGTATTTCTGAGCTCAAAAGCTGGGAGCGCCTGGAAGGATCCAATGGAGGGACACCCTGGCTAGAATGACTCTGAGATCAGCAGAACAAGAAAGGAGTATGGCTGTCCTCCGTGCACCAAAAGGGACACTCACACTCATATGCCGGGTCTACCTCATCCCAGCCAACTTCCCACCTCCCGGAACGTAGGCAACGAGTTTCCCATTGGGCAGTGAGGAGCACTATGTGGATCAAACACTCATTTCTCATGTTTGCTTGATAGCATTCTTCCTTAAAATCAGAACACACAGCTGGGCGTGGTGGGGCACACCTTTAATCCCAGCACTCAGGGAGGCAGAGGCAGGCAGATTTCTGAGGCCAGTCTAAGACAGCCAATGGATACACAGAGAAACCCTGTCTCAAAAAACAAAACACAAATCAGACTGCATCACCCAGACACAGTGGCACCCTGTAACCTGTAAGCCCGGCATTCAGGAAGAACCAGAGCTCTAATTCTGGCTATACTGTAAGAAAGAAGAGTAAATCTATATTCCTCCGGAACCGAGTCTCCGCAGCCCTGCTTCCGTGCCCACTTACCATCCATCTCCACAAGCATCTGGTTTAAAGTGTTCTCCTGCTCGCTCTGGCCTCCCAGGTGACCACGGCCTCGCTTCCTGCCAATTGCATCGATCTCATCAATGAATAAAATACAAGGAGCATTTTTCCGGGCCAATGCAAACATGTCACGAACCTGAAAAGGAATCCAGACGCTGTTTTGTGATTTACTTTCCTATTGCACAGAAGAGCAGTTCACTTTAGTCCTCCCTCCAACACATCAGCAGCTCCCTGATGGGGTGCCCTCAGGACTTGTCCCACCTACCCGTGCTGGCCCAACACCAACAAACATTTCCAGGAACTCCGACCCATTCACAGTGATGAAGGGCACACTGGCCTCCCCGGCAGTTGCTTTTGCAAGAAGTGTTTTGCCAGTACCCGGTGGGCCAGTGAGCATTGCTCCCTGGAAGAGAAAGGGACACCTAGTTCTCCACAGGACACACAGTGGGAACAAGCCCAGTTCTACTTAGATCTAAAAAAAGGCATTTGTTTCTTAACACATACAGGCAAGTTCTAGGATTAACAATCTCATCAAATACACTTTTAGAGCCTAGGATTTTTAGAAATCGTTTCTCTCTAAAAAATTAATGCACATGATGGCAGAAATGCCTCAGTCGAGGTAAGGTGCCATGCAAGCCAAAAGATCTGAGTTCAGTTTCTACAACCAATGTAAAAGAGGCAGGCACACAGATAATCACACTCTGAGGTTTCAGATGTTCAAATCAGGCCCGGTATCTCACTCTCTCTTCCTGCTGTCTGCCAATCTAGATGCAGAACTCTCAGCTCCTTCTCCAGCACCACGCTGCCCACCATGATGACAATGGACTCAATACCTTTGGAATTTTGGCTCCTAAGTCCTGATATTGCTTTGGATTCTTCAGGAAATTAACAAACTCCATAATTTCCAGCTTGGCTTCTTCACAGCCAGCCACGTCTGCGAATCGCACATCAATGCTGTTCTTTAAGATCTTGGCCGTCGTCTCACCAACGCTGAATAGGCCTCCTCCACGCCCGCCACGCCCCGTCCCCACTGGACCCCGCTTCATAGCATAGAGCAGAATGCTAACAAGGACCAGGGTGGGCACCAGGCTTCTGAGAAGAGAGCTGCAAAGCCCAAGAAAACCATCTGTTACATTCACTTAGTAAGATCAGTCTAGCTGGCATTTGCTACTTTGTGGGTTCCTTTTTCTTCCACCCTAATAAATAGGAGAGAAAAAAAGAAAAGGGGGTGATGTTATCTTTAGACTACGTCCTGCTGATTGGGGTGTCAAGCTCCTTGGGCCAAGTTTGGTCTTGCTGTCAAAATATCTAAGTTCTTCTGCTTCTCCTCCTCATTTCTTTGCACACAACTACTCAACAAACAGCGATCAACAGCGACCAACCTGCCACCAGCAACCACCAGCCTATCGGAGCTCTAGCATTTATATACCCTCTGAAAAGCTTCAGAATTCCAAATGTCACACACTCACAGAAAATAGCTGCAGCTGGCAAAATCACACCCCTTGTAGAGCACAAGGCAAATCATAGTCAGCTGCTGTGAAGCATATTCCCATAGCATTCCTGTGGGGGGTTTTGTTTGTTTGTTTTTTGATTTTGTTTGTTTGTTTGTTTGTTTGTTTGTTTGTTTTGGTTTTTGAGACACGGTTTCTCCTGACTGTTCTGGACTCTCTTTGTAGACCAGGCTGGCCTCAAACTCACAGAAATCCACTTGCCTCTGCCTCCCGAGTGCTGGGATTAAAGGTATGCACCACCATGCCCAGATTACTTCTGTGTTTTTTAAAAGAAACCAAAATTTGTACTACAGGCCAGAAGTTCCATTGTTATCCAGAAAGAACAAACAACTTTAAAACATTTACTGCACAAAAGGAGCAGTTTCTAAAATATCCCTAAGTCGGCCTGCAGTCTGTAAGTCCTAATAGCACTGTACCTGCCCTGACCTACCCAACAAAAGGCTTGGTAGGGCAGGAGGCTGCAGCCTTAGCCTTTGACTAAGTTGGTCTGAAAGAGCCTTAGCCATATGCTTGTCTCAGGAGACTCTGACTCATCAGAGATATTAACACCTAATATGTTTATTTTTCCTGTATACTTCTTTGTTTTCAAGACAGGGTTTCTCTGTGTAGCCTTGGCTGTCCTGGACTCTCTTTGCAGACCAGGCTGGCCTCGAACTCAGTGATCCACCCACCTCTGCCTCCCTGAGTGCTGGCATTACAAGCATACCCTGCTTTATAATCCTTTTTAAAGGCTGCTCGGCACTGAGTCACTGAATAGAGAGACGTAAGCCAGTGCCGCGTGTGTACTTGGGCAGCTGAGCCAAGACCTGGATGATGATGAAAAGAGTTGAGACTACATCTTAAAAACGAAACATTTTAAAACTAAAAATAGACCAAAACATGGGGCAGTGGGCATGCCTTTAAAACAAACAAATATATGTATACATATACAGTATTGATACTGTAAATATTAGCAGATATCCTGACTGTCTTATGTTCAGAATTAAACCTCTCACACTAGATCTCCCACAGACCTCTGTACCCCGAGAACTCACCCATCACTCTCAGTAGTGTAGACCACAGCAGCCTGGTTGGTCGGCTCAATCCCCAGTTCCCACTGGGCAGATTCAAGGTTCCGTTCAAAGGTATCAACACTACCGATGTTAAACCACACGAATTTCTGCAGAGACCAAAAGGAAGTTTAGTCTACACCCCATGTCCTGCAGAGAACAGCTCTGACGCGCACATCCACACTTGAGCTCTGAAATTATGGACTCCTCTCTCTTTCCCCTAGCCCTGACTGCTAGATGCAGACAAATCCCTTCCTAAAGCTAGTCCCAGCTGTAAGTATGCAAAGATTAGTTCATCCAGTTTCAGGCAAACTAAACTTCAAGGTTTAAAGGTCTGGATAAAACATAAAATGCTGCAACAAGAGCCAAGGCCTCTCCCTTTGTCTTTTATTCTTTTGTCTTTGTTTTTGTTTTTGTTTTCGAGACAGGGTTTCTCTATGTAGCCTTGGCTGTCCTGGACTCACTCTGTAGACAAGGCTGGCCTCGAACTCACAGCGATCCACCTGCCTCTGCCTTCCAAGTGCTGGGATTAAAGGCGTGTGCCACCATGCCCAGCTAATTATAGTAGTCTAAAGGCTTCCTGTATTATCAATTTATAACAGTAAGATAGATCATAATAATTTTAAATTTTTTGTTGTGTTTTGTGTATGGGTAATTTTCATCCAAAATATCTATGCACTATGCACACGCCTGGTACCTGTGGAAGCCAGAAGAGGGCAACAGAGCCCCAGGAACTGAGGTTACGAAGGCTTGCGAGCCATCACATGGGAGCTTGAGATGAGGGCGGAGACCTCAAGAAGTGCAGCCAATGCTCCTTTAACTACTAAGCCATCCCTCCAGCCCAAACCATCTTATAACACAGACTGCTGGACAACTGGGACAGCATCTTACTGAGTGGACAGCTATACTTCACACCTTTGAAGCTAATGTACCCAGGAGAGGCCACTCTGCAGCTAAGAGCACGCACTGCTCTTGCAGAGGACCAAAGCGTAGTTCTCAGCACTCAAATCAGGAAGCTCACACCCATCCGTTACTCCAGCACCTCAGCAAGACCCTATACACAACACACTGACATGCATACACAAAATTAAAAATAATAAAAATAAAATATTTTTTAAAAACGTAGCCTGGGGGCCGGGCATGGTGGTGCACGCCTATAATCCCAGCACTCAGGGAGGCAGAGGCAGGTGGATCGCTGTGAGATCGAGGCCAGCCTGGTCTACAAAGTGAGTCTAGGACAGCCAAGGCTACACAGAAAAGCCCTGTCTCAAAAAACAACAACAGAAAAGTAGCCTGATGTGATACATGCCTTTCATCCCCGTGTTTGGGAGGTAGAGGTAGGCAGATCTCTTTAAGTTTGAAACCAACCTGGTCTACATAGTTCAGGACAGCCAGCACTACACAATGAGACCCTGTCTCAACAAACAAACAAATGTATCTGGGACACTTGGCCTGAAATTCATGCCTCACCTCAGATGTTGTCCCAGGAACAGGAATAACACGCACAAATTGCTTATTCACGACCTCCAACCGATCCACCTTGGAAAAAGAGAGAGGCAGTCATAACGGTGGGGCAGCAAGAGGGCCCTCAAGCCAACCACAAGAACTGTGACACGGCACGCCTGCATCTAAAGACAACGCAGCATCCCATACCCTTGGCAGCCCAGTCAGAGTTTTAATTTCTTGTTCTCTTGGATCTGCAAGTTTGGGGCATAAACCTATCTCACAGTAATAAACAAAGCCTCAGGAAGTCTCTTAAATTTGGTACATCTGAGCTCCATCCCAGACTTTAAATCCCTAAACAGAGTAAAAGCTGATCACATGGTGTGTGTGAACGTGGGTGCACACGCCTCCATACATGTGGACATGAGAGGACCACTTATGGGCCAGTCCTCACCTCCCATGTTGTTCTAGACCAGCGGTCTCAACCTTCCTAAAAAGCTGAGACCTGCCGGGCGTGATGGCACACGCCTTTAGTCCCAGCACTCGGGAGGCAGAGATAGGTGGATCACTGTGAGTTCGAGGCCAGCCTGGTCTACAAAGTGAGTCCAGGATGGCCAAGGCTACACAGAGAAACCTTGTCTCAAAAAACCAAAAAAAAAAAAAAAAAGCTGAGACCCTTTAATATAGCTCATGTTGTGGGGACCCCCAGCCATAAATTATTCTCGTTGCACCTCATAACTGCAATTTTGCTACTGTTATGAATCATAATTAAAATCTGTGTGTCTTAGGTGACCCCTGTGAAAGGCTAGTTCTGCCCCCAAGGGGCTGTGCATTCTAGCCATCTTTGTTTTTCCAATGCATATTCCAGACTGCCTGGCCCAAGTTTCCAGGGATTCTCCTATCTTCACTCCCATCTCCCCACAGGTGCACAAGGGTCACAAGCAGCCTCGCTGTTCATCCAGCTTTTACGTGGCCTCTGGGGATTTAACTCAGTCTCATGCTTGCACAGCATGTGTCGGTCCCCACTGAGCATCTCCCTTATCCAGTAGAGTAGAATCCTGAGTGCAGACCTAATCCTGATTCAGAAACACTTTGTCCAACAAACACACACACAGAGGCACACACAGAGGCGCGCGCGCACGCACAGACACACAGACACACACACACACACACACACACACACACACACACATACGCACGCACGATGACAATAAGGACAGAAACAGTCCATAGGTTCATGAGCTGCCAGCAGCTGTACGACAGACTGGCCTGGGCCTCAGTGAAACAAAGAAAGAGAGCAGAGAACAAGCACACACCTAGAAGCCTGGCACTCAAGAAGCAGAACTGTTCAAAGTTCAAGACCAGAGTGGGCTACAAGGGGCAATCTCACCTCAAAAACAGCAACCAACCCCCCAAAAAGAAACAAATAAAAAACAACAACAAAAACACAATGAGATACAGCCCATTTCATAACTATAATAACACAGTATTGCTCTTGCTCAATTTTTAAAATATGATTTGCTTTCATTTAGTGTCTGTGTGTCTGTCACATGTTTAAAGTGCCCACATAGGCCAGAAGACATAGGGTACCCAAGCATAGAGTTAAAGGCTGCTGTGAGCTGCCTGATGTGGGCGCTGAGTTCCTCTGGAAGAGCAGCAAGTGATCTTAACTGCTGAGCCATCTTCTCAGCCCATTAGCAATTTTCTTTGGCAGGTGGCGGTGGAGGAGGTTTCTAGATAGTTTTTCTGCACAGCCCTGGCTGTCCTGGAAGTGGCTCTGTAAACCAGGCTGGCCGTGAAACCCGGAGATCAGCTGGGATTAAAGGTGTGCGCCATCACCACAGTTCACCAAGCAGTGTTAAACCACTATGACATACATGAAATAACAGTGCAAACACGCTCGTTAGGAAAGAACCTCCCAGATGCACTCTCACTCTCCCCACAGCAGGTCCCTGTGGGCAGGTCCATGGGCAGGGAAGGGCTGCAGCAGCTCTGTCCACTCTACTGTTAGGGGAGCTACCAAGCGCCTCAGACAGGGTCTCACAAATTCAGGGCTGGCCAACAGGGGCCACAGGTACAGTGAAGGATAAAAAGTTGTGACTCACACATGAGACTGAAATTCAAAGGCCAGTGGATAGAGCTAAAACCTAGAAGACAAGCTAAAATGATACTGCGGGGCATGAAGCTAAGGCAGCTTCTACCCACAGAAGGCAGGCCGACCCGTCTGCCTGAGCTGTTCTGATGAAAGCTGCTCCATCCGCGCTGGGCCCCGTATGGGCTGCTCAGGACACTCGTCACACAGCAGTCTGACTCTCTGCCCCTCCCGGAGCTCACCGCACCTCAGGGTACCCTGCAGCTCCTGCACACCCTCCTGCCCAAGTAGACAGTCTAAAAATCTCCTCACCAGACCTCTGGCCAGGTAATACTGCACAAAGTGTTTCCAGGTGATCTCTTTTCCGGTATCTCGAAAATAGAAATATAAAAATCCCACAGCCACGCCTGCCCCCAAAACAGCCAGGCTCCGGAAGTCTTTGTTGTCCCAAGGAAGCTCCCCCTACGGAAGAAAAGGTAACATGTTTTCTAGTTAAAGGACAAACAAGGTGATTTAAAATGTCTCTCTTAAGTTTTTATTTACATGTACGCCTGTGTGCCAGGGAAAGGGGGTGCCCACGGAGGCCAGAAGGGATTTGCTTCCACAGAACTGGAGCTGCAGGCAGCTACAAGCTGCCCAATGTAAGTGTTAGCTCTGGTACAGCATGAGCTCTCACTCACTGAGCATGCATGGACTCTAGAGACTGAGTCCAGAGTCTTGCATGAACTAGCTGAGAGCCCAGCTACTGAGCTACAGCCCGGCCTTAGGACACTTACTTTATGAAGACGGCAATTTCTCTTTTCAGTGTGTCGCCCTGGCTGGCCTGGAACCAGCTATGTACACTAGTCCAGCCTCAAACTCACAGAGCTCAGCCTCTCTCTGCCTCCCGAGCCACCATGCCATGCTGAAGGTTCTCTCCTATCTAGGACTCTGTAACACACACAGAAGTCTTGATCTATCTTAATAAATTCCACACAATCTTTGAACTATCTACGTCCCTCAAAACTCCACACTGGAGCTGGGCAGTGGTGGCGCATGCCTTTAATCCCAGCAATTAGGAGGTAGAGGCAGGTGGATCTCCATGAGTTCGAGGCCAGCCTCATCTACAAAGTGAGTCCATGACAGCCAAGGCTACACATAGAAACCCTGTCTTGAAAAAAAAAGAACTGGGACTATGGGACACAATTGCATCATAGGAGTCCATCTTCATGCATGGGATCTGTGTGCTAACACTGAAGGTCTTGATGGGCACACTTTGTTTCTTCTTGCCATATAAGGATGGCTCCTTATAGATGAAGCAATATACAGGACGTGAGCCTTGAAAGCAGATCAACACCTCT
Source organism: Acomys russatus (assembly GCF_903995435.1). Classification (NCBI taxonomy): domain Eukaryota; kingdom Metazoa; phylum Chordata; class Mammalia; order Rodentia; family Muridae; genus Acomys; species Acomys russatus. Next base: position 47,910,479 of record NC_067162.1, on the reverse strand, counting down.
AAAATACCGGACACAGCATTCTGACCCTGCACTTTCCAGCCTCTTTAATTGGGAATAAACATACAGTATTCACAGATTAAACACTCAAGCAGTGCATGGTGGTGTGCACCTGTAATCCAGCACGCAGAGGCAGGGACAGGAGGGTCACCACAAGCCTAAGCAACACAGTGAGCTCTAGGCCAGCCCAGGCTGCATAACACATCACAAAACTACCAAAACAAACAAGAAACACTTTTGTCTAACAGCAGGAACAAAATTAGACAGCCAGGTTCAAAGCCTGAGCTCTGCCTGCACCACACCGTCTAGGGAGGCGCAGGCTCCGGGCTGCAGGGACACACAAACCTTCTGCATGCGTTTCCACCAGCCAAGGTCATCTTGTTTCCCTCCTCTCTGGCCTCCATTTCCTCCAGGCCTAGCGTTCTTTGGTTCTACAGTTTCAGAGATTAAAAAAAAAAGAAAGAAAGCGAAGTCTTATATTCCAACAGAAAAAGATAAATATGTAATTTTCCAGAGATTAAAAAAAAAGAAAGAAAGCGAAGTCTTATATTCCAACAGAAAAAGATAAATATGTAATTTTCCAGAGAATTCAAAGAGCAGAAAAAAGGCAAGGGGGCAGTTCAGTTACACGTCTGCAATGCAAACGTGAGGGTCTGAGTTCAGGTCTCCAGAGTCCATGGTAAGAGCCAGATGCAGTGGCCTGTGAGCCTCTGGACTCAGGAGAGACAAGGAGGATTTGTGAGGCACACAGGCAAGGCCAGCCTAGCCCACCCAGCAAGTTCCAGGTTCATAAAAGACCCTGTTCAAAAACTAAGGTGGGGGCTGGTGAGATGCCTGTCACCAAGCATGACCAGAACCCATCCCTGGAACACACGGGTGGAAGGAGAGAGCTCTTCACTGCCTCTGCCTTCCGAATCTCTCCCCCGCCCCTCCCCGTGTCTCTCTCTCTCTCTCTCTCTCTCTCTCTCTCTCTCTCTCTCTCTCTCTCTCACACACACACACACACACACACACACACACACACACACACACACGAATAAATACAGTTAAGAAAATTTAAACCAAAGCAGAGCATGATTAAGGAAGACAACATTGACCTCTAGCCTACAAACACATACACTATATGCGCAGTGCATGCACAAATAGGCATGCCCAAACAAATAACGGAAAAACAATAAACAGGAAAAAGGACAAAGCTGGGAGATATTGTTGAAAAGCAGCTTTATTGGGCATGGTGGTGCACACCTTTAATCCCAGCAATAAGGAGGCAGAGGCAGGCAGATCACTGTGAGTTCAAGGCCAACCTGGTCTACAAAGTCCAGGACAGCCAAGGTTATACAGAAAAACCACCACCAACAACAAAGAAAGGCAGCTTTATATACATATAAAATCATTAAATTTACTTTGTGAGCTTCAAGCACAAGCTACTTATTTGTTTTTGAGACAGGGCTCCATTATGTAGGCCAGGCTAACCTGAACCTTGCAATCCCCCCACCCCAGCTTCCTGAGCGCTGTGACTTCAGCTATGCTCCACCATACCAGGCAGTCCTGAGCTTTTGCAGCAGTTGTTTTTTTGGTTTGGTTTGGTTTTTGGCTAACATACCATGGCTATAGTTAGGTGGCAGAGAAAAAATAAGGCAGGCTGGCACAGCTGCCTCCCTTAGGAGACTCAGTGCACATTATGAACTCTATGTGCAGAAAATTCTGCTGTTGCGTGGGGTTTTTTTTTCTTTTTTTCTCACTATGTAGCTCTGGTTGCCCTGGAACTCACTCTGTAGACCAGGCTGACCTCGAAATCACAGAGATCCAGTTGCTTCTATATCTCAAGTGCTGGGATTAATGGTGTGTGTGCCACCACGCCGAGCCCATGTGTATACTTTTGACCTCTGGACTCTAAGAGCAAGCGCCCTGAGCATCTTTGCAATATTCATACAGGTTCTAGGTCGGAACAAGCCCTTCTCCACACTCCAGCAACCCTAAAACAGTGTCACGCAGGTCCAGAAAAGGCTGTGGTGACACAGGAAATGGCAACATGAACTAATGAGACAGAGAGAGTCACAGTTGTTACAGATAAAACATGAGTCTTGAAAAGATGGTGGCAAGACATACCAGCACGCATCCCAGTATGCCTGTGTGTATTTCTCACCGTTTAGTGCTCACAGTAGCTAAGCTGGTGAAGAAACCCCGGTAAACCATCCCGATCCCTAAGCTGACTCATGGGCGGCTGCAGAGACTGACCACTCTTACACAGGACCCAGGGTTGAATCCCAGCTCCCACATGGTGGCTCCTGACTGTCTATCACTGCATTTCCAGAGGACCTGACACTCTCTTTTGGGCTTCCAGCATAGGCACATGAGGGGTACACAGGATGCATTAAAAAACAAAAAACTCAAATATGTAAAATAAAATAAAATGTAAATTAAAAAAAAAAAATTAAAGCCAGGCAGTGGTGGCACACACCTTTAATCTCTTTAAGCAATTGGGAGACAAAAGGCAGGAGGGTCTCTGACTTTGAGGCCAACCTGGTCTACAGAGCAAGTTCTACAACAGCCATGGCTGTACATAAAAACCCCAATAGAAACAAACAAAACAAACAAAAAACAAAAAATATAGTCCAACAAGACTTAGATCCAAACAAGCTGAGAAAATAGTGACAGAGAAAGAGAGAGACAGGAAACAGCCTGACTCAGGAACTGGAGGCAGAACTCGCTTCACACAAGCACCTGTTTTTCCCTCCTCAAACACTCCGGGCGTAGCAACGACTCTGATCCCAGCACTCGGGAGGCAGAGGCAGGCAGATCACTGGGAGCTTGACATGGGTCTGGTCTATATAGTAAGCTCCAAGCCAGCCAATCTACATAGTAACACCGTGTCTCAAAAAAACCAAAGTAAGCACATACACAAAAAAAAGCTTGAAAAAGGGGGCTGGAGAGATGGCTCAGCCGTTATGAGAACTGGCTGCTCTTCCTGGAGACAAACGATCCATTCCCAGCAGCTCACACCTGTCTGTAGCTCCAGTTCAAGGCATCTGATGGCCTCTTGTGGCCTCTCTGGGCACCTGGCACACAAACAGGCATGCAGGCAAAACACTCAAGCATATAAAATACAAATAAAAGCTGGACTTTTTACCTTTTTCTGGAGCTACTGAATTTCCTGGGTTGGTACTTCCTTTGTTCTTCTTATTCTTAAAAAATTTCTCAAAACCTTAGGGACAAAATGGAGAGGTTTTAGCATTTTTAAAAGGAAAACAGAAAAGAAAGAAAGAAAGAAAGAAAGAAAGAAAGAAAGAAAGAAAAAAACCCTACACACACTTGGAAAAGCACCGATCCTGAGAAGCGGCCGAGAAAACAAGGGAAAGGTCACCTCTCCTTCCTGCCTTTCTTCTCACCTGATCAAAGCAGCAACTAGCCCAGGTCCAGACACAGACACGTGGGCTAAGGAGCATTTTCTCCCACTCTCTGGAGACAGAGGTCTCCAGACGCATCCACGCCTGTGGTCCCTTTGCTCAGAACACTAAGCACAGGCCCCTGAATTCTAGGTACCTAGCCTCCAAACATGAGGATGTATCCTCAGACTCAACTATGCAGGAACATACTTACTCCGGCACCTCTTAAAAGATTCATCCAGAAGCATCCTTCTGGATGTTTCACTTTTGCCAGAGTCAATGATATATCAGTGGGAAAGGCATGTAGGTGCCATGGTGGCTCAATATGAACACTAGGAAGTGGGGGGCTGGAGAGGTGGCTCAGCGGGTAAGAGCACTGCCTGCTTTCCCGGAGGTCCTGAGTTCAATTCCCAGCATCCACATGGTGGCTCACAACCATCTATAATGTGATTTAATGTGCACTGTATACATAATAAATAAATAAATCTTTAAAAAAAAAAAAGAAAGAAAGAAAAGAAAAAGAAGACTAGGAAGGGAAGAACAGGAACTTGCTAGCTGTCATGCCCCCTTGTCACCCGTCTGGGCAAGCTATGCTATCAACTTCCCAGCGCTAGTGTAGGCACCTCTGGGCGGTTTCGAACACAGCCTCGGGGAGAAGGCGGTCAGTCTTCCCTGCAGAGCCAGCTGCTTCGAGCATTTCCCGGGATGACACTGAAACAGACACAATTAAGCTGCTTCCGCCACCGACACCACATCTTCTCAGAGTAGCCAGAACAAGGTGCAAAGGACAGACTTCACACCTGAGGCGTGAGCTTTTTACTTTAGTTACCTATTTAAATATCCAAACAATGAATACCAACTAAATTCACAGTAAAAACTCATGAAGAATTCTTTATAGCCCTCTTACGAGGCAGGGGCGGATGGATCTCTGAGTTCAGGCCAGGCTGGTCTGGAGCTCCAGGACAACCAGGGCTACACGGAGCAACCTGCACAAACAGTTTAATATCCAAGGAAAATAAACTAAAATAAACATAAAAACAAGATAACTAACCATTTCCTGCCTGAGGCAATCTCAGCAACAAACGATTAGTTTATGTATATGTAAAAAAAATTTTTTTTAATTAAAAAACAAGAGCCAGGCGTGGTGGCGCACGCCTTTAATCCCAGCACTCGGGAGGCAGAGGCAGGTGGATCTCTGTGATTTAAAGGCCAGCCCGGTCTACAAAATAAGTCCATGACAGTCAAGGCTACACAGAGAAACCCTGTTTTGAAAAACCAAAAAAACAAACAAACAAAAAACCACCAAAATAAGAAAGGAAGGAAAGAAGGAAGGGAGGGGCTGGAGAGATGGCTCAGAGGTTAAGAGCACTAGCTGCTCTTCCGGAGGTCCTGTTCAATTCCCAGTAACCACATGGTGGCTCACACCCATCTATATGTGATCTAGTGCCCTCTCCTGGCCTGCAGGTGTACATGCAGGCAGGGCACTTATATACATAAAAGAAATAAATAAAACCTTTAAAAAAAAAAAAAAGCCAGGTGTTGTAGGCACGCCCTTAATCCCAGCACTTGGGAGGCAGAGGCAGGTGGATCTTTGTGAGTTTAAATCCAGCCTGGTCTACAAATTGAATCCAGGACAGCCAAGGCTACACATAGAAACCCTGTCTCAAGGGGGGGAAAAAAGAAAAAGAAAAAGAAAGAAGCCAAGCAGTGGTGGCACAAGCCTTTGCACACCTTTAATCCCAGCACTCAGGAGGCAGAGATAGGTGGATCTCTGCAAGTTTGAACCCAGCCTGGTCTACATAGGAGTCCAAATATAAATAAATAAATAAATAAATAAATAAATAAATAAATAAATATTAAAACCCAAAATAAATAAATATTTTCAGTTAAGAAAACAAAACAAACAAACAAAACCGGGGACCTGAGAGATGGCTCAGAGGTTAAGAGCACTGTCTGTTCTTCCAGAGGACCTGAGTTCAATTCCCAGCAACCACATAGTGGCTCATGACCATCTAAATGTAATCTGATGCTCTCTTCTGGTGTGCAGGTGTACATGCAAGCAGAATACTGTATACATAAAAAAATAAATCTTTTTTTAAAAATAAAGAAAAAACCAAAACAAAATACAAGCAGGGCATGGTGGTGCACACCTTTAATCCCAGGTAAAGGCAGGCAGATTCTGAGTTCCAGGCCAGCCTGGTCTACACAGTGAGTTCCAGGACAGCCAGGACTACATGGAGATCCTGTCTTACACACACACACACACCTGTAATCTCAGGTCTTGGGAAGCTGAGGCAGAATGGGCACAGGGAGTTCAAGTGCAGCCTGGGCTAGAGTGAGACCTTTGCATCAGTTATGGGCAGTGAAATGGTTCCACAGGCAAACACACTTGCTCCCAAGCCCAACAGCCTGAGCTCTGTGCGTTGAGAACCTAACAGTGGAAGAACAGAAAGGACTCCCACGAGTGGTCCATGCATGACATGGCATGTGCACGCACACACAAATAAAACAAGCCATTAATTAATACTGTGAGACTAAACTCTTACAGCTGAATTCAAGGTCAGTATGGGCTACAATACTGTATCATAAAATAAATAAATAAAACGCATTTCTTAAGATGCCCACATCCATGCCCTCAAGTGTTATCTTTTTTCCCTAGCACCTGCTTATTTTTCACATTTAAAAATGTAACTGATGGGCTGGAGAGATGGCTCAGCGGTTAAGAGCACTGTCTGCTCTTCCAGAGGTCCTGAGTTCAGTTCCCAGCAACCACATGGTGGCTCACAACCATCTATAATGTGATCTGATGCATAATGTTTACATAATAAATAGATCTTTTTTTAAAATGTAACTGATAGCCGGGCATGATGGCGCACGCCTTTAATCCCAGCACTCGGGAGGCAGAGGCAGGTGGATCACTGTGAGTTCGAGGCCAGCCTAGTCTACAAAGCGAGTCCAGGACAGCCAAGGCTACATAGAGAAACCCTGTCTCAAAAAATTAAAAAAATAAAATGTAACTGATTTGATTAGATAGAATAACTTTTGAGCTGGGCATGATGGCACATGCCTTTAATCCCAGCACTTGGGAGACAGAGGCAGGTGGACCGCTGTGAGTTCGAGGCCAGTCTCTACAAAGTGAGTCCAGGACAGCCAAGACTACACAGAGAAACCCTGTCTCAAAAAACAACAACAACAAAAATAAAATAAAATAAATCTTCGACTTTTAAAAAATCTCTTTAAATGTGACCACAGGCTTTTAGTGTGGGCACCTGACAAGCATGCAGCTTGTGTTCTCTGCCCTCGGCCCCCCACCCCCTCACCCACCCACACCCACACTCCTTCAGCAAGGGCATTCCCACTGTGCTGCCTGGCACTCACAAGTGCACCCTGCACTGCCCTGCCTTTTGTGGTGCACCAAGAGTCTGAGCACTCCAGGTGGAATTGCTGAGAGGGGTTTGCAAATGGCAGCAGGCACTGCTTATCTGGATGAGAGCTTCTTGCCCCTAAAAGGCCCTTCTCAGGGAGGGGAGTCTGCACTGTATGGTCTTGCAGACAAACTACTTATGGACTGTTGAAAAAAAAAAAGTCTTTTGGGCTGGAGAGATGGCTCAGAGGTTAAGAGGACTGCCTGCTCTTCCAAAGGTCCTGAGTTCAATTCCCAGAAACCACATGGTGGCTCACAACCATCTACAGTGAAATCTGGTGCCCTCTTCTGGCCAGCATGCCTACATGCAGGCAGAGCACTGTATACATAATAAATGTTAAAAAAAACAAAAAAAACAAAAAAAAAACCATGGTGGCACATGCCTCTAATCTCAGTACTTGGGAGGCAGAGGCAGGTGGATCTCTGTGAGTTCGAGGCCAGTCTGGTCTACAATGCGAGTCCAGGACAGCCCAAGGCTACACAGAGAAACCCAGTCTCGGTCGGGGGGGGGGGGGGGGGGGGGGGGAGGGGAGTCTTTGGATAAACTCTAGCTCTGCTTCTGAATAAAAAAAATAAGAAAAAAAAAAAAAAAACACTTCCATTTACATCAGCCAAGAACAAGAGCTACTGTCACAGTCGGCAACGAAGGCAAACAGTGTTCTAGATAGCCTCTTATTCCAAGAAAGAGACAGCAGCTTTACTAGATAGACTATTTATCTCGCTCAGGGTTACGTTGATTCCAAGACTGGAGACAAGTTTTCATCATCACAGGTCAAAAGCCATGACCACAGAAAGTACCACAATAAAATGTAGCACGGAAAAAAAGAAAAAGCTGGGCAGCAGTGGCACGGGCCTTTAATCCCAGCACTCAGGACGCAGAGGAAGGCGGATCTGAGTTCCAGGCCAGCCTGGTCTACAGAGCAAGGTCCAGGGGACAACTAGGGCTACACAAAGCAACCATGTCACAGAAAACAAATAAGTACATTCAGTAACTCAGTATAAACTGTACTAGGATACAAAAATTCCAATGTAAGAGAGACGTTTGCATGGCTTTTGCGATTTTCTTATGGTGAGACTCATCCTGTCAATGACAGCAGCTGGGAAGTTTCGGCTGTGTGGAGGCAGATCTCTGTGAGTTCAAGGCCAGCCTGGTCTGCAAGCGAGTACAGGAAAACTCCATCAAAGAAGTTAGTCTTTTACTTTTTTGTTGTTGTTGTTTTGTAGACAGGGTTTCTCTGTGTGGTCCTGGCTGTCCTGGACTCACTTTGCAGACCAGGCTGGCCTCAAACTCCCAGGGCTTGGATCAGAGGCATGCACCACCACAGCCAGCTTGAAACTTTCAAGATTAGCCTAATTACTGACTTTCTTAGTTGGTTACTAGAAACCACCCTTAATCAGGGTTACAGTGAAAACAAATTGGGGGGGGGGGGCACTGAATGTACTTTGCTTTAGAGTCATGAAGGATACACAAGCATGGAATCTTCCTCTGCAGTTAGGAAGGGAAGCTGAGGACAGGCATGTGTGGCAGGGCAGCGCCTACAGAAAAGGCCCTGAGAGGGCAAGAAACCCTGAGAGGCCTTTTGTGAAGCCTGGTCTTTGTTAGAGATACCAGAGCCATGAGACACCTGTGAAGGGAGCTGCACATAGCTCTGGGCGTGCCGACAGCCTCAGAGAGCAAAGCCCTCTGACACCAGGCATGGAGCTGAAGGATTTGGAGCTTGGCCTACTGGGGGTTTTGTTTGGTTGGGTTTTGGTTTTGGTTTTGGTTTTTTGAGACAGGGTTTCTCTGGGTTAGCCTTGGCTGTCCTGGACTCACTTCGTAGACCAGGCTGGCTTCAAAGTCACAGCGATCCACTTGCCTCTGCCTCCGAGTGCTGGGATTACACCCACCATGCGTGGCTGGCCTACTGGGTTTGGATCCAGGATTTCTTCTCCATACTCCCACTCCTCCCTCTTGTGAAATGGTCATGTTTATTCTAGCAAATATATGTTGGAAATATGAAATCTACTTTTTGATTTTACAGGGAGTTGCAAAATTGAGAAGCAAAATTGTATCTTATGGTCTCAAGGATTGTGTCTGAAGAGAGCCTTGCTGATCTAAGAATGACGAAGCTTCATTTAGAAAGCCAAGCCACCTGCTGAGGACGACCAGTGCAAAAACTGTCTGATTAACCCCCATGGCATGAGTCCCCTGATCAAAAACTGGAAGACTGTGAAGCTCGTGTTAATAGCTAGTGGTTACTTGCTGTTTTCCCGTGTTGGTTTCACAACTAGATACACAGGATGCCCTGTGCACCGGCACCCACAGGGCTGCGAGGCCGGGAAGACAATGCAAATCATGAGACTGGAAGTAGTTAATAAAGCGATTGCAGGCAGCCTTGGCAAAGGCCCAGGAAGAGGCTTGCTAGTCCGCTTGTCTTTTTCATCACATCTTCACCAGAAAAGTAAAAATGCTAGGCCGAGCATGGTGGCTCACGCCTTTAATTCCAGCACTGGGGAGGGAGAGGCAGGTGGATCGTTGTGAATTTCAGGCCAGCCTGGTCTCCAGAAGGAGTTCTAGGACAGCCAAGGCTACACAGAAAAACCTTGTCTGGAAAAAAACAAACAACAAACATTCAGATTTGTTTTAATAGTGACAGATAAAAAGTCCTATTTGTAGCTGAGGTGTTGGCACACACCTTTAATCCCAGCACTCAGGAGGCAGAGGCAGGCGGATCACTGAGTTCAAGGCCAGCCTGGTCTACAAAGAGAAACCCTTTCTTGAAAAACCGGAGGAAAAAAAAAGTCCTATTTGTGATGAAAGAAAGGAAAACTTCCGTAAGTCTCAGAAGAAACTGAACTTTTTTTTGTGGGAAGGATGCTAAGCTTTGTCACTGGTGAAGGCAATATTGGGGGCTTTGCCCTTGGACACACTACGGATACTCCCTGAGATTAACCTTGAGATAGACTGGGTGGAGCCATCCTGGGCCAGGAGTTCAGAAAGCGGACCTGGGGACTCCACGTGGACTGCTGTGTTTCTAATCGACCATCAATGGGAGAGGGAGACCGCCCCTTGCACATGGCAGACAGGCAGGCGGAGGGGACAGAGAGAGGAGCAGCAGGTTCAGACCGGGCTTGAGTGTACATGGATCAGAAGGAGGATCAGCGAACAGGCCGGACCAGCGCGCAGGCCAGAGACACCTAGGGACCCGTCCCGTGGAACCGATGCTGGAAGGTTCACTCTTTTTTCCCTTTAACCTTTTTTCCCTCTTGTGTAAGCTAGTTGGGTTGTAAAATAAAGTTTAATTGTTAAGAAACAGAGCCACAGAATCAATTAATAAAATAAAATTTAAAAAAAAGAATAAATTAATAAAATAAAATTTAAAAAAAAGAAAAGAAACAGAGCCACCATTTTTCCGGGGTCCTCTGTGTAGTCATGCCTGTCCTAGAACCCCCTTGTAGACCAGGGTTACCTTCAGAATCAGAGACCCGCCTGCCTCTGCCTCCCGAGTGTGGGACTAAAAATCAGAGACCCGCCTGCCTCTGCCTCCCGAGTGTGGGACTAAAAATCAGAGACCCGCCTGCCTCTGCCTCCCGAGTGTGGGACTAAAAATCAGAGACCCGCCTGCCTCTGCCTCCCGAGTGTGGGACTAAAAATCTGAGACCCGCCTGCCTCTGCCTCCCGAGTGTGGGACTAAAAATCAGAGACCCGCCTGCCTCTGCCTCCCGAGTGTGGGACTAAAAATCAGAGACCCGCCTGCCTCTGCCTCCCGAGTGTGGGACTAAAAATCAGAGACCCGCCTGCCTCTGCCTCCCGAGTGTGGGACTAAAAATCAGAGACCCGCCTGCCTCTGCCTCCCGAGTGTGGGACTAAAAATCAGAGACCCGCCTGCCTCTGCCTCCCGAGTGTGGGACTAAAATCAGAGACCCGCCTGCCTCTGCCTCCCGAGTGTGGGACTAAAAATCAGAGACCCCGCCTGCCTCTGCCTCCCGAGTGTGGGACTAAAAACCAGAGACCCGCCTGCCTCTGCCTCCCGAGTGTGGGACTAAAAATCAGAGACCCGCCTGCCTCTGCCTCCCGAGTGTGGGACTAAAAATCAGAGACCCGCCTGCCTCTGCCTCCTGAGTGTGGGACTAAAAATCAGAGATGCGCCTGCCTCTGCCTCCTGAGTGTGGGACTAAAAATCAGAGACCCGCCTGCCTCTGCCTCCCGAGTGTGGGACTAAAGGCGTGAGCCACCGAGCAAGATTGGCCTTTTAAACATAGTTTAAAGACCATGGGGCGTTTTGAAGTTGAACTAAATGCATTTTGCCATTAGGCTGTGGCTGGGTCTAAGAAGCCCAGGGGGACAATGTGGTCATTTGACTCCCATGGGCATAGAATGGCCCCCATGGATTCATTTGTTTGAATAGTCCCCAGCAGGGGGAACCGTTTGGGAAGGATTAGGAGGTGTGGTCTTACTGGAGGAGGCGTGTCACGGGGGCTGGTTTTGAGGCTTGACAAGTCTCCTGTCATTCCCAGTTTGTTCTCTGCCACCTGCTTGTGAGATGTGACCTTTCGGCTGCTTTCCAGCTCCCTACTGCCATGCCTTCTCCAACCTCTAGAATTCTTAACCCTCTGAAACCGTAAGCTTTCTTGTGTAAGATGCTTTGGTTATGGTGTTTTATCACAGCAATATAAAAGTAATCAAGACAATGGTTGGTCCTTTCCTGATTAGTGAAGAGCCTCAACTCAGACATAGCTTTCACAAACACTGTGACACAGACCTGGGCTCCCTTCCTGGTGTTCGGTTCCTGGCTGGTCCTCAGCCCACAGCCGAGCAGCTTTGTTGCACTGATCCGTTATGTACAAGGCCAAGATATGAATGTGGCTCATCAAAGGCTCTTTCTGTTTCCACCACACAGCACAGCCCTATCTGTGTCCCACCGCCACAACAGTGACACAAGCAGGCCTTGTAAAGCCGTCTTCTAGCCGGTCTGCTTCACTCAGCCCTTCTTACTCCTGTAACACAGAGCACACCAGCTGCACCCACCCCACGGTAACACCGCTATTCCACACGGCTGGCAAGGCTGCCTCTACCGCCATTCCTGCAGGGTGCAGGCGGTCCAACCTAAGCGACACATCACACAGCGTCATCACTCCATTTCCTCATTTTGCCACCCTCTCCTTCATCCTTCATAATAACCCCACACAAGCCCTACGCTTGCTCACTGCTTCACTCTTCCATGCATCCCAGTGTGAACTCTGGAAACATGAGGACAGTGCTGTAGACAGACTGTAGGACACACATGATCACATGGGAGGCTGGGCACGAGGCACACGCCTTTAATCCCAGTAGCCCACTGATAAGAGGTAAGTGGATCTGTGAATTCACAGCCAAATGGTTCGAGGCCAGCCTGGTCTACAAAGGGACTTCAGGACAGCCAAGGCTACACAGAGAAACCCTGCCTCTAAAAATAAATAAAAAAATAAATAAATGCCGTATCAACTACCTAGAGAGGATACTCTCTCTCCAGTGGACACAACTCACACTACAGTGGGGTTTTTCAGTGATGCAGCTGCCCTTGAGTCGCCCCCCCTCCTTTAAGCAGCCCCAATAAACTCAATGATTCACTAAATTGGGTGGGAATGTTTGTTATATTCCACTTTTCTCTGGGCTGCTCCAAAAGATGAACAAACTTGTTTCAGAAAATCCCTGAAACTGACCAGATTCATTAGGCCCTTCCCTCTCAAAAAATATACAAGCAGCAAAGTCACTCTCAGACAAAACAAATCACAACAAAGACAGACTCTCAGAAAAGCCCAGCTGCCTGCAAGAAGCGTAAAGCAGCCTAGCGACCTGGATGAAGCAGAGGCCATCCAAGCTCCCCAGAAGATGCTTGGACCACCGATGCTTGGACCACCGAGAGAGCCGAGGTCACTCTCCAACCTGCTGAACAGCCCGGAAGTTCTGCAGTGTGCTCAAGGTTCCTGGATTTTGCTTTTTGTTTTGCTTTTTATTTTTGGTTTTCCGAGACAAGGTCTCTCTATGTAGCCTTGGCTGTCCTGGACTCGCTTTGTAGGGCAGGCTGGCCTCGAACTCACAGCGATCCACCCACCTTCTGCCTCCTGAGTTCTGGGATTAAAGGCGTGCACCACCACGGCTTTTGTGGGCTGTCTCCCATGTTGGGGTGAGCTTTGGTCATGCATGGGTCTCTGAGTCATTTCTGTTCCTGTAAGTAACCCCAATAAAATTGACTGGCTCAGCAGCTGGGCTTCAGTGCTATCCGTACTCTGGTCTGTTGGCCATTCCTTAGATCTCGTGAGAGCGGTGTCACGCAACATCCTTTCTTTGGTTTGTTGCCAGTGCTCTGCCTAGGGTGACTAGACATTCATGTCTCCTCATGAAAAGCCACACAGCCGACTCAAAGACTATTCGACATACTTCTTTCACAAAGACACAGCAGCTCAGTGACTCAGAACTGCCTGCCCTGTAGCACTGTGCAATGTTCACTATCTGACTGATCATCCACCAGAACAGGATCCGCAGCACTAGACATGAACTGACTCTGCAACCAACAGTGCTAGAAACAAACCTGTGAGCATTTTCCCAACTCGTGCAGCCATTTCCTCCAAATCCAAACAGTCCCTCCTGGGGAGAGGAGATGAGTGCTTAAGACCCAAGAAGCTCACAAATCTTTTTTAAACTTTTTTCGAGACAGGGTCTCTCTGTGTAGCCCTGGCTGTCCTGTACTCGCTTTGGTAGACCAGGCTGGCCTCAAACTCACAGTGACCCACCTGCCTCTGCCTCACAAAGTACTGGGATTAAAGGTGTGTGACAACATGTCTGGCTAAGCTCATAAATTTTATGCTCAGGGACTTTAAAAAAAATTCACACACACACACACACACAAAAATTAAAAAAGAATTCACAAGGCCTATCCCCAAAGTTACACAGGCAGCAAACAACTGCTGAAGAGAGGAGACCCTCTTCAGTGGCACTGACTGTGGGTTTTTCAGGGAGCTCCAGGAATACAGTGTGGGCCTTTTAACAATGCAACTGCTTTTGAGTCACTGCTGTAAGTAACTCTTCCTGGTGCTCCAATAATTAATTCCAATAAGCTCACTGCTTCAGAAAGCTGGAGGAGCCGGGTGTGGTGGCGCAGGCCTGTAATCCCAGCACTTGGGAGGCAGAGGCAGGTGGATCGCTGTGAGTTCAAGGCCAGCCTGGTCTACAAAGTGAGTCTAGGACAGCCAGGGATACACAGAGAAACCCTGTCTCAAAAAAAAAAACCAAAACAAAACAAAAACAAAAACAAAAACAGAAAGCTGGAGGAACAGAATCATGTCTTTTCGACTTATCGTGAGTGCCCTATGTCAGGTAAATGGGCCTTAATTCATGGAAAGCTACTGTCATATTAAGAAGGAACAAGAGGACCAAAAGTGATCTATTTGGAGATCGAGAATCACCACGAGTAATTCCAGTATAGCGATTGCAGTAACTTGCTTATCCTGCTTAAACTCTATAGCCCCTCCTTTGAGACCTACTTTAGTTAGCAGTTAACACCAGGTATCGCTCATTAGCAGATCAGAAGCCATTTTACTCCCGAGTCTCCAGGGAGTTCAAGTTCTCAGGCCCTATGTGCCTGAAACCAGAAAAGCTCAATGATTGTAAATGCATGTTCTGCTTGGGTTAAAGATAAATGTCTGTCCTATCAGAGCTATGACCGTAACATCCTGCTAGGTTCCTTACTCCCAGTGAGCGGGGAGGGGCGGGGGGGGAGGCCCCAAAAGCTCCCCTACCCTAAATCCTAGCCAATCATCTTTAAACGCTCTGTATAGCTACCTGGACATTGTGCTCAGAACAAAATCGATTCTTCTGTGTTTAGCTGGTCAAAATGATGTAACGCCACCCTCCACCTGGCTTCCCACCTTGTTACCTGACTGTTACCTGATTACAGTTTTTCTTATAAAAACCTGTCTTAGAAACAGTCGGGGGGCGGGGGTCACAGTTTGCTCCCGAGTCCACTGTGTCCCTGGCCATGGTCAATCTTGGGGTGTGGCGTTCTAATAAACCATCAATATCTCACTGACATTGGTGCCCAAGTGGTTTGTGTGGCAGTTCTTGTATCACAACATTCTCTTTCAAAATGATGAGCCTCCTTAGTGTAGTGGCAGATGCACACTCTATGGTGGGTGCCAAACTAAGAATGAAGCATCTTGGCGGAAATCTCAGGGTGGCCATCTTTCTCTGCTTAGTATAGAGACCTACGCCTCCTTAATGAATAACGTCTACCTTTCAAATGGGGAGCCCCCCCCCCCGACACACACCAGTAGCCAAATGGATAAAAGATAAAATACACCGGCGGAGTCTTGAGGCAGAAATCACGTAGCGCCTGCGCCCGGCCCAGCCGCAGGCAGATGACGTCACTGCGACGTCCACGCAGCCCCCACCACGCCGCCCGGAACCTGTGGACACAAGAGGATCCCTGCTCACCTGCCAGGCAATGCCACAGGCCCTCACGCTGCTCCACACCGTCCCGCCGCTTCCTGCGCCCCCGCCACATCGCCACAGCTTGGAAAACGGCCAGGCCAGGGCCCGGCTGACCGGCGCCCCCACCAGCCGGAGTAACATCCCCCGGCCCTGACCTCGCGCCGCCTGGGCGCGCGCACGCGCAGCAGACCGGTCATAGTGCGCCACGCCCCTGGGCGCGCGCGTGCGCAGCGGGCCACGGCATTGGCTGGGACCCTAGGGTTTTTGTTTTTGTTTTTTCTTTGTTGTTGTTTTTAGGTGTCCAACTCGCAGGCTGTACTGTTCAGGCTCCTGTGCAGGCGTGCCGCTTTGCTCTGCCTGATGGCTGATGACACATGGCCCGCAGCCAACTTGACCTAGGCACCAAGGGCTTTTAGACGTGTTTTAAATTGGACATTGTCAACGACACCAACGGTCTGGGCGTGTCCTCGGTGGGAAGGCGGCTCACGGAACTGAACTAACTACTTCTCCCTCCGTGCGTGCACAGCTGGTTAGAGGCGTTCCCCGGTATTTCTCATCCAGTTTAACGTGCTTCGACACCACGCGTGAACAAAGGAACCATTTGGTACACGTCTTGCTTACCTCATCGTTCGCCCTCATAGACCTTTTTAATTTTGATTGGTTAGCTGGTCGGCAGGTGGAGCCACGTCAGTTTTGATTTGCCTGCAGCTGTGCTGACCAGAAATTTAGACTCACGCTAGGGAGGCGGCTCAGGTTTGCCTGGGCGTGCGGAATGAACCAGTTTCTGGACAGTGGGGCTGGACAACGCCTGCCCCTTCCTGGGCATTCATATTTTGATATAAGGGGCTGATCAAGGGAGTTCCCATCTATCAGGAAAGTGGTAGATAACTGGGCCTGAGAACAGGAACTTATTTTGACCCTGCCAGCGAGATGGGGAAGTTGTCCTTGAAATGGCTAGATTCAGACAATTGTCCCTTTACAAGTTGTCCCTGCGATGGCTGGACTCCGACAATTGTTTCCGTATAACAGAAGCTGTTCCCCTATTGGGAAGTTCCCAGCTCCCCTAAGGCCTGGGACCTTGAGCTTAGTTTCTGCCTCTGATTAAATGGAGTCTGGAAAAGAAATAGTAGGTACTTAGAATACGTTGAGTTTTTTGTTTTGTTTTGTTTTGTTTTTTCTTGTTCTGAACACTATGACTGAAAGGTACAAATGCCTGGGGAAAGGCTTCTTGATGCCATTGTCACCACAGTGCCAAAAGACAAGGAAGCAGTTATCCTTGACATCACATTATGAGCAGTAAAGACAGTTTTAAAGTGGGTGAAAAGCTTAGTCAAACCGCAAAAGCCTTAGACCCCTCTTTGTCCAGGATAATAAACATATCCAAGATAAAAATAAAAATTAATAAAAATAGAGCCACCAGAGAAACCCTGTGGGGGGGGGGGAGGAAAGAAAATAGAGCCAGGTGTGGTAGCACATGAAGCCCAGGCTACACAAAGAAACCCTGTCTCAGCCGGGCGTGGTGGCACACGCCTTTAATCCCAGCACTCGGGAGGCAGAGGCAGGCGGATCACTGTGAGTTCAAGGCCAGCCTGGTCTACAAAGTGAGTCCAGGATGGCCAAGGCTACACAGAGAAACCCTGTCTCGAAAAACCAAAAAAAAAAAAAAAAAAAGAAAAAAAGAAACCCTGTCTTGGAAAAAAATAAAAATAATTTTAAAAAAGTAAAGGCACTTCACAAAAAGCTAATCCCTTGAGAGCTTCTCCATTGATTTGCTATTGAAGTAACCCAATATAGGACATGGGACAATTGCTGCACATATAGCTTAAAGACAAAGCCAGTAAAGTGTCAGCATCCTTCCGGTGAAAGCCACAAATCTGATGACTTTACAGCCTAAAGGAGACATTTCTCAAATGGAAAAGTTTAGTGCAAGTAAAAGGTGGTTTGTGAGATTCAAGGAGCACCACTGTTTGCCCCACTTCAGGGTAAACAAAATTCATAGTGACCGGGCTGTGTGGCCACAAGTGATGAAAAGAATCACTGAGAGAGGAAACTGACCTCCAGGCAAGTTTCTTACTTCCAGACGGACTTACTGGGAGAGAATGCTTTAAAAAGTCATCCAAGATCCCCTGATACTGCTGCTTGCGGAAAGTGCAGCCAGGGATATCAAATTGAAGTCCTTACTAGTGGACCACTTGGAAACCCCCAGGGCTTTGACAAGGTACTCAAAGCCCAATTTGCTGTGGTTTGACACTCAAACATGGGCGGTCAGGGGCTGAACAGATCATATACATTTTTTACCTTGCTGTTGAAAACTGTTCAGATTAATTAAACCAACTAAGCATTGTGCATCCAACATGCATACCTTGTCTCCCAGTAAACTTGAGTGATCTTTCTCATGATTTAAAAGTATGTCAGCTGGGCGGAGCCAGAGGCAGGTGGATCTCTCTAAGTTCAAGGCCAGCCTAGTCTACAAAGCTAGTCCAAGACAGCCTCGGCTGTTACACAGAGAAAACTTGTCTCAAAAAAAAACAAAAACAAAAGCAAGAGCTGGGCAGTGGTGGTGTACACCTTTAATCCCAGCACTTGGGAGGCAAAGGCAGGCAGATCATTGTGAGTTCGAGGCCAACCTGGTCTACAATGCTAGTCCAAGACAGCCAAGGCTACACTGAGAAACACTGTCTAAAAAATAAATAAATAAATAAAAAGCCCTGATATACAGTATTAATATTTTAGTGGATTTAACTATTCATTCAAATGCGTTGAGTTAAAGAAGTGTCTTCAAGATGAAATTCAATTTATTAATACAGTGTTTCCAATCATAACATGAAATGATATACATTTCTAAATGAAATGATAGCAGGATCAAGTTAAGGCACACTATTTAATGGATTTCTACACACTGTCTAAGCACAAGTCCTGTGAAGCAGCAAAAATATGTAGCCTTGTGTTTTGTTGTCTTTTTTTGAGACAGAGTTTCTCTGTGTAGCCTTTTTTTTTTTTTTTTTTTTTTTTTTTTGAGACAGGGTTTCTATGTGTTAGCCTTGGCTGTCCTGTACTCACTTTGTACACCAGGCTGGTCTGGAAGTCTCAGCAATCCACCTGCCTCTGCCTCCAGAGTGCTGGGATTACAGGCGTGCACCACCACTGCCCGGTTTTGTAGCCTTGCTTTTCAATTTGATACACAAATTTGAATACAGATTTCAGGATTTCAGGGAAAATAATTTTTTGTCATATTTACAACTCCACTTTAAGTTGACATAAACATGTTACCTGCCTCCCCCCCCCCCCTTTTTTCTTTTGCTTTTATTCGGTCTCATTCTTTGTGTGAAAAGTGGATGCCTGTGTGAGCATGGAGTTGGATGACAGCTTGTGGGAGTCAGTCCTTACCTGCCATCCTGAGGGGTGGGAGTTGGGGTTGGGCTGGGCAGAAAGAGCCCTTCCCTGCTGAGCCAACTCAGTGTACCACTGATAATGAAACCTTCCTGAGAACAAACCCCCAGCCTCACAATCATGCCTTACACATGCCATTGCTTCTTGGCAGTACCTATGCTTGTGAGCAACTATTTTCAAGGATGAAACAGCAAAATCAGAACCCAAGCATCTGATATTTCAGAGCTCACATAATTGCAACTAGTTCAACCAAACCAGACATTTTACATGTATTTATTTGCTGGGCTGGGATTGGGTGGGAGGGGGGGACTGGGAGGGGGAGGGGGTGGGGGGAGATGAGGGGTGGGTGGAAGGAGGGGTGGGAAGTGGGAGGTTTGGGGGCTGGAGGGGGTGAAAGGGGTTGGGGGGAGGAGGAGTGGGGATTGGGAGGGGGTGGGGGTGGGGACACATGGTGCCTTGGCATGCAATGGTGGACAGAAGACAAGTGGCAGGAGTCGGCTCTCTCTTTCCAGCACCTCAGGGAGAATGCAAGCCATCAGGCTTGGCAGCAGGCACCATCCTACAGACACTCAAACCAAATATTGGTGAATTGGTTTATAAATAGAGTATAAACTATCTAGTTTTATGTGCTCCTCTTTTCTTGCATTTATAATAAAAGAATTTTTTAAACCAATGAAGTTCTATTTTTTTTTAAGATTTTATTTATTATTCATATAGTGTTCTGTCGCATGTACACCTGTATGCCAGAAGAGGGCACCAGATCTCATTCTACGTAGTTGTGAGCCACCATGTGGTTGCTGGGAATTGAACTCACGACCTTTGGAAGCACAGCCAGTGCTCTTAACCTCTGAGCCATCTCTCCAGCCCCCGAAGTTCTATTTCTTAGGTATGTTCATCTATCAGTGGTCACAAACTTGGGACCTGTTCAACAACTTTAAGAAAGGCACCACTTATAACAGGGCACCACAGTTCACGAGTATTTAATATGTGATCCAAGGCAATTCTTCATCCAGTATGGCCCAGAGAACTCACAAGGTTAGGTAGTCCTACTAACACATCGACTCATAACTGCAGACAGACTCAGTCACCATCTCACAATTATTATCATACTTGAGGTAAGTAAAAATGGTTGGTGGATGCTAGAATTAGAAGTTAGAGCAGAGCCGGGCGTGGTGGCGCACGCCTTTAATCCCAGCACTCAGGAGGCAGAGGCAGGCAGATCACTGAATTCGAGGCCAGCCTGGTCTACAAAGCGAGTCTAGGACAGCCAAGGCTACACAGAGAAACCTTGTCTAAAAACAAACAAACAAACAAACAAAAAAGTTAGAGCAGAAATTGGATATTTCCATAGTCTCAAAGTATCTCCGCATTTGATACTAATGACAAATAAATAGTAATTTTTTTTTTCGAGACAGAGTTTCTCTGTGTATATCCCTGGCTGTCCTGGACTCATTTTGTACACCAGACTGGTATGTGTTTCTTAAGGGAGAAAACAGGAACATGCCTATATGGTTTGACTATGAAATATCCCACAAAGTTCATGTGTTCGGCCCTTAGGTACTGAGGTTTTTTTGAGACAGGGTTTCTCTGTGTAGCCTTGGCTGTCCTGGACGCACTTTGTAGACCAGGCTGGCCTCGAACTCACAGAGATCCACCTGCCTCTGCCTCCCGAGTGCTGGAATTAAAAGCGTGCGCCATCACACCAGGACAAAGTTGTTCTATCAAGTGTGTGGCATAGCAATGAAAAGGTGTCTTAGTTTCTGTTCGGTTGCTGGGATGAAACACCTAGACCCAGGCATTTAATTGGAGGTTTGCTTATAGTTTCAGGGCTCGAGTCCATGATCATCATGGCAGGGAGTGTGAGGCGGGCATGGCTCTGGGGCAATAGCTGAGAGCTTAACATTCCGATCCCTAGGCAGCAGGCAGAAAGAGAGAAATGGAACCTGACCTGGGCTTTTTAAACCTCCGAGTCCACTCCCAGTGATACACTTCCCCCAACAAGGCCACACCTCCCCCAACAAGGCCACACCTCCTAATCCTTCCCAAATAGCTCCATCAACTTGTCAACCATTCAAATATTTGAGCCCATGGGGCCATTCTCACTCAAGCCACCACTGGAGGTCTTCAGCAATGGGATGTCCCACCATTGGACCTTCAGGTCACACTGAGAACACACATCACTGTTGTGCCATTCTTGCCAAAGCTGGAATATAACACAAGGCCAGCCAAAACTGGATATAATTACCAAAAACAGGGATGAGTTTGTTGCTCAGTGGTAAAACCCTTGCTTCGCTTGTGCAAATCCCCTGGTTCCTTGCACAGAATGTCCATGCTTGCACACATGTGCAGGCTGTACACAGATGCAGACACATGCATGTGTGTGTGTGTGTGTGCATGCGCACACACACACACACAAACACACAACACACAAATTGTCCCACTGTTCAAATATGTTGGTGTTCTGCTTTACAGGAGCAAAGGCAGCTTGGTTTGTATTTTTTTTGGCTGGTCTTTGTCTAAGCTGCCCTCACTCTCTGTGTAGCCAGAGGTGACTCCTGACATGACTGCATCCATCTCCAGGGAGAGTTGGACTACAGCTGTGTGCCACCATGCCCACGTCATGCAATGCTAGAAATCAAACCGAAGGCCTCATGCATGCCAAACAAGCCCTTTCCCGGCTGAGCTGCATCCCGGTGTGAATAGACCTTCTTGTTTGGTTTTTGTTTTGTTTTTTTGATGCAGGGTCTCTATACATAGCCCTGCCTATCCTCGAACTCACTATGCAGAGCAGGCTGGCCTTGAACTCACAGAGATCCTCCTGCCTCTGCCTCCCAAGTGCTGGGATTAAAGGTGTGTGCACCACCACACCTAGATCTGTGAATAAGATCTTAATGTCAATGTTAGCCTCCTTTAATAGTTGAATTAAGGCCATGAAAAGACATATTTTTGGGGCTGGAGAGATGGCTCAGTGGTTAAGAGCACCGCCTGCTCTTCCAAAGGTCCTGAGTTCAATTCCCAGCAACCAAATGGTGGCTCACAACCATCTATAATGTAACCTGATGTCCTCTTCTGGCCTGCAGGTGTACAAGGAGACAACACTGTATATATAATAATAAATAAATCTTTTAAAAAAAAAAAAAAGACATTTTTTTTTTGAGACAGGGTTTCTCTGTGTAGCCTTGGCTGTCCTAGACTCACTTTGTAGACCAGGCTGGTCTCGAACTCACAGCGATCTGCCTGCCTCTGCCTGCCGAGTGCTGGGATTAAAGGCATACCCACCAAGCCTGGCTTAGTTTTTTTCAAAACAAGGTTTTTCAAGCTCTGACTGTTCTCGAACTTTCTCTGTAGACAGGCTGGCCTCAGACTCAGAGATCTGCCTACCTCTGCCTCCCAATTGCTGGGCCTGAGTACTGGGACTAATGGTGTCCACTACCATGCATGGCTGAAAAATATGCTTAAATTTATTTTATTATTTTAGGTGTATGAGTATTTTGCCTGCCATGTGTGCACCACATTCATGCCTGGTGCCCATAGAAATCAGAAGAGGCCATCAGATCCAAGGAGACTGGACTTAAAGATGGTTCTGAGCTGCCATGTGGGTGCTGGGAATTAAGTCCAGGTCCCCTGCAAAAGCAACAAGTGCTTGTTTGGTTGGTTGGCTGGCTGGTTGGTTTTTCGAGATAGAGTCTCTCTGTGTTAGCCTTGGCTGTCCTGGACTCACTTTGTAGACCAGGCTGGCCTCGAACTCACAGCGATCACCTGCCTCTGCCTCCCAAGTGCTTGGAATAAAGGCGTGCGCCATCACACCTGGCCCACAACAAGTGCTCTTAACTGATAAGCCAACTCTCCAGTCTCTGAAAGAAATATGCTAAAGGAATATAAATGTGAATTTATTAGGAACAATATCTGAAATTTAATAGCAATTATACACACGCATGCGTGCGAGCGCTCACAAACCCAGATAAAAAATAATGTCACACCGGGCATAAACAGGACAGCCAAGACTACACAGAGAAATCCTGTCTTGAAAAACCAAAAAATAAATTAAAAAAAAAAAAAAGTCACTGAGGCAAAATGTTACCATTTAAGGAATCCAGAAAATGGGCAAATATGAAGTTTTGCCAATATTGAAATAAAAGGATTGAAACAGGGCTGGAGAGATGGCTCAGAGATTAAGAACACTGCCTGCTCTTGCAAAGGTCCTGAGTTCAATTCCCAGCATCCACATGGTGGCTCACACCCATCTATAATAAGATCTGGTCCCCTCTTCTGGTGTGCTGGTGTACATGCAGGCAGAACTCTGTATACTTTTTTTTTTTTTAAAGATTTATTTATTATGTATACAGTATGCATCAGATTACATTATAGATGGCTGTGAGCTACCATGTGGTTGCTGGGAATTGAACTCAGGACCCCTGGAAGCGCAGTCAGTGCTCTTAACCACTGAGCCATCTCTCCAGCCCAACTCTGTATATTTAATAAATCTTTTTTTTTTTTTTTTAAGATTGGAATTGTTGGGGCTAGAGAGATGGCTCAGTGGTTAAGAGCACCATCTGCTCTTCTAAAGGACCAGGGTTCAATTCCCAGCACTCACATGGCAGCTCACAATTATCTGTGACTCCCAATTCTAAGGGATCTGACAAATCACACGAATGCACATAAACTAAATAAATCACACACACACACACACACACACACACACACACACACACACACACACACACATAATTGGGATTGGTAGCTGGGAGTGGTAACACATACCTATAATCCCAGCACTTGGGAGGCAGAGGCAGGCAAGATTTCTGTGAGTTTGAGAGCAACCCCGTCTACAAAGCAGGTCCATGACAGCCAAGTCTACACAGAAAACCCTGTCTTGAAGGGAAAAAAAAAAAAAAAAAGACTGGAATTGATTGTTTGAGGGTGTCACAATATCTCACTGTGTGTCCCAAGCTGACCTCTGATATTTTCTTCTCTGCCTCTCAAGTGGTGGGACTCCTGGGTGGACTCCTGAAAGAGTATTCACAGCTCCTCTGAGGCCAGTGCACAGAAAACCACTCCTCAAGGGCAAAGGTCATGGCCTCAACTTGCAGCAAAGGCCACCCTTCTTGAAGCTGGTTTGTGAAGACCAATGCTACCCTAGGAGCTAGAGGGGTGCTGGGGGATGGTCTGATGCATTTTGATGCTAATTACTGCTTGCTGTCTGACCACCTGGGCAGGGCAGAGGCGATAGGTGGGGCTAGGAGAGACAGGAATTCTGGGAAGAAGAAGGACTGCCAGGAGAAAGGGAGAGACCTGAAGTGAAGAGAGGAAGGCCGCCATGGGTTAGGAGAAGCACATGGCCGCTGGCGTGGATAGAGAATACAGCCCAGATGAAGAACATTAGCAAGTATTTAGGATTATGGATGGGAGGTAACTTGATAGAAGTTATTGGAAGCAGATGGCATGGGACTGAGGCAGGGATCCCATGCCTGCCCCACTATGGGAGGTAGTTTAGAGGATTGATAGCTGCCCTGCCCCAGGTTAACTAAGGCTATTTTAAAATATAATACGTGTCTGTGTCTTAATTGATTGCTAGCCGGGCCTACAGGTAATACTGATAATACAGGTAACACATATAATTTTAAAACAATACCCTTCCCGAAGCTGGTTTGTGAAGACCAATGCTGCCCCAGGAGTGAGAGTAGGACTCTTGCTGGGTCTGCCGTGGTTACATAATCAGATGGTCTCACACTTAAGTAACTAAGACAACTGAGGACACAGCTCCTATCACAGAGCATGCCCTATATGACAAGCACATGTGACGCGGTGAAATATTTGGGATAGTCCCAGATCCTAAACCCCAAGGGTGCATGTGTGGGCATCCCGTCTCACCAAAATGCAGACCAAGAAACATCGGGAAATTTCTCTACAGAACAGGCTAAAGCCTCGCCTGATGCCAACATAAATATGTCTTCCAATGAACCCCTAAATATTATTTCACCCAAATATCATACCCAAGGCCAAGAAAAATGGAAGGCTAAGCCAGGCGTGGTGGCGCACGCCTTTAATCCCAGCACTCGGGAGGCAGAGGCAGGTGGATCACTGTGAGTTTGAGGCCAGCCTGGTCTACAAAGGGCGTCCAGGATGGCCAAGGCTACACAGAGAAACCCTGTCTCAAAAAAAAAGAAAAAAAAAAGAAAAGAAAAGAAAAATGGAAGGCTAGGATATTTTCCTACTTGTCATTGACCCGTGTGTCATTTAAGTCTGCTTTTTCCCAAATTCATGTACACCTGTCTAGAAACCCCATAATTAATGAGACCAAGACAACAGTGGCATTGCTGTGACTAGGCCTCCCTGTTGGGCCAGCCTGGTTCTATGGTGGACACTGTTGTGTGTACTCTTCATAGTGTTAGCCATGTAAATGGACTTTTGATGCTGGCCAGACTCTCCTTACCAAGTGCAGACTCAAAGAAAGACCTCCAAATGATTATTTTTTGTTTGTTTGAGACAGGGTTTCTCTGTGTTATCTTGGCTGCCCTGGATTCCCTTTGTAGACCAGGCTAGCCTCGAACTCATAGTGATCCATCTGCCTCTGACTCCCAAGTGCTGGGATTAAAGACGTGCACCACTGCTGCCTGACGACCTCCAAATGCTTCTACCAAAGTCTTCATCACCCTGAATGCAATGGTAGAAAAGAGGTATTGAGGGAGAGGGCTTGGAGGGGGCCCAACGCTTTGTTCAACAGATGCCAGACTAGAAATGTGTTCTTTAGACACTGTGATTTATAGTT
Organism: Acomys russatus; assembly: GCF_903995435.1. Classification (NCBI taxonomy): domain Eukaryota; kingdom Metazoa; phylum Chordata; class Mammalia; order Rodentia; family Muridae; genus Acomys; species Acomys russatus. The sequence goes on along the minus strand of NC_067162.1, from coordinate 47,885,061 downwards.
GGGAACACGTGATGCTGATGACACAGGCAGCTCAGGAAGGGCGGATAGCCACAGGACAGAAATGTGATACAATGGTAAGAAACACACAGGTGTGGGGTGAGGGGAAAGTGACATTTGGTTTTAAGACCCTCTTCAACACCAAAGAGGAAGCAGGGCAGGGGCCTGCTGGTGACCCACATCACACTCAAAGGGCTCCTGACTCTCCGTCCCTGAGGCATGTCACCTCCGCTTTCCCCATTTTCCTGATGCGAAAATTGAAACAGAAAAGAGAGTCAAGAGTATAGCCACCTGATGGTAAACAGGAGCACGGAGGAGGTGGTTGTCTGTCTGTCCATCTATCGGTCCATCCATCCCTCACACGGGCCAGCTAAGCCTCAACTGGCTAGTTGAGGTGTCCCTTCCTGTCCCCCATTAAAGCTGAGGGAAATCCAAGTTGTGACACCCCCTGGCCTCTGTCCCCACCACCTGTGCATGTCAACAGCAATCCTCAGGCAAGGAAGTACAATTGAAAGGTGCAACCAGCTCCTGCTTCCCAGGGGAGAACGGCAGAAGCCATGTTTTGAGGTCACCTGCACCCCGTACATCTTCAACCATAGGATTTATGGGGTATGTGTACGGAGGTGGAAAACTGTCAGGCCTGCCCACCTTTAAAGCCTGGACCTTCCTGCATATGCCTTGGGCCTTCCTTGAGCGAATGTTCCTAGCCCTTGGAATCAGCTCCTAAGTCAAAACTCAGAAACAGACCATCCTCAAGGAGCATGGCAGCAATAGAGCAGACCTCTGTGGGAAAATCTGGTCCCCCGAGTGCCACACAGGCCAACGATAACTACAGGCTCAACTGACCTTGGACCTCTTCCCAGGACACAGTCCCACCTATGGAACCGGAGGCTGAGATACCTTCCTTAGGATGGGTCCCCAGCTGCCAGGCTCAGAGCACCAGGATGACGTGGACGAGGCTATGGCAGAAACAGGTGCATCTGCCAAGAACTGCTCCACAGACCCCGTCCCCTCCCCACTGCACAAGAAGGGCAAAGGAAACACGCAGGAGTGACAGACTAAGGATGAGGGTGACCCCCAGGGGGCTGGGGAAGGACCGTGGGACACTGTTGGGAACAGCCCCAGTCAGAGAAAACCTGAAGCCCCTGAGGAAACAAGGTGCTCAGAGGGTCGGGAGCCTCAAAGAAGAACCCTGGTCACCCACAGCAGAGATGAAACTCAGTCAGGAGGCGCCTTCTGTCTCACTGGCCTCTGAAGTTCCAACCCAGCCTCTAGGGCGGTCTGGACAGGAGCAGGGTCATCTCTATGGCGCAGAAGACATAGTTGTAAAGGCCTGGAGGGCTCTGTGCCATTGGAGAGTGACTTCTCCACTCTCCTGGGGAGTCATACCCAGGCTCCCCTGCCTACGGAGTCCTCCAGTGGGGCAGAGGCAGCATTTTGACCCTTTATAGCAGCAAACCCAATAAACAGCCAGGTATAGACACTCCAAGTCTCAGCAAGCACCTGGAGAATGAGAGTCCTGGTGGCCACCAGTCACTTCCTTTGGACCCAAAAGAGCCGAAGAGGTCTGGAGAATGCACTCAGAGGTCTCCAGGGTAGGAAGAACACCTGGTTGGCAATGCCAGCAGGGTAGCAGCCAGAGGGCCAGATACGGTGCCCGGCGTCTCCTCCAGTGTTCTAAGCATCCATCTCTAGACCAGGTTCCTGGAATAGCGACTGCTTCCTCAAGTTGAGCCGGGCACACTTGGGGCATGTGGTCGAGTTGTCGTAATAGCAGTCCCTGAGGTTAGAAAGACAGGCTGGGTTCTGCCCAGAACGTTTCACTTCCTAGGCTAGCTCTTACTATCTTTCTGCAAATAGGCAGTCAAGCTTGGAGTTGCTCACAACCAATAGGGCAGAAGCAGAATAGGCATCCAAGTATGATTTACCACAATGCCTGGTGTGTAGCTGCTAGCCTCTACTAAGGAGTCGGGCCAGGGCTAGGGAGATGGCTCAGAGGTTAAGAGCATTGGCTGCTCTTCCAAAGGTCCTGAGTTCAATTCCAAGCAACCACAAGGTAACTCACAGCCATCTGGTGCCCTCTTCTGGCACACAGGCATACATGTAGGTAAAACATTGTATTTATAATAAATAAATAAATAAATAAATTTTTTTTTTTTTTTTTGGTTTTTCGAGACAGGGTTTCTCTGTGTAGCCTTGACTGTCCTGGACTCACTTTGTAGTCCAGGCTGGCCTTGAACTCACAGCGATCCGCCTGCCTCTGCCTCCCGAATGCTGAGATTAAAGGCGTGCACCACCACGCCCGGCTATAAATAAACCTTTAAAAAAATAAAAATAAATAAAAGTCAGGCCTCCAGTGGATCATTGAGTTCGAGGACAGCCTGGTCTACAAAGTGAGTCCAGAACAGCCAAGATAACATAGTGAGGGGCTGGAGAGATGGCTAAGAGGTTAAGAGCATTGACTGCTCTTTCAAAGGTCAGGAATTCCATTCCTAGCAAGCACACAGTGGCTCATAATCATCTGTAATGAGATCTGGTGCTCTCTTCTGGTTTGCAGGCAGACTACTGTATACATAATAAATAAATAAATCCAAAACAAAACTCAATAAATAAAACCAGGAACAACTTGCAGGAGGTGGTTCTTTTTCCACCATGTCGGTTGCAGGATCAAACTCAAGTAACTAGGCTTAGCAGTATGCTCCTTTACCTACTGAGCCATCTTGTCAGCCCTCTGAGCTCTAATTATTCAGCCATTACCATCACAAATTAACACTATGAGGCATCTACTCATGTTTTCCAAACTGTGTGTCAAAGTATAACATGACTCAGCAGACTACTTTGCAGTAGAAGTTTTGGTTTCTTTTAAAACTCAGTTATGTTATGTAAACAGGCTTTTGTTTTAAACCCAAGTGTGAGATGTGCTACTTTTAGTTTGTCCACAGCTGATGATTGCCTCATGAGGCTTGGAGAGGAGAGTGTGGTCTTTGCTAGATGCAGTTAGTGGAATTCTGAGGACTCAGAGAGGGTATAAATACAAGAACCCAGAGAGAGAGATTGAGAGAGAGAGGGCGGGGGTGGCGGGAGGACACTTTGAGGAGACAGTCAGAAGAGGAAGAAGGCTCCTGGTTCGTTTGCTGTTGCTGGACTGCTGGACAGCCTGATGACTGAGACTGCTATTACCCCAAAGAATCAGATGCCCCTAACCAGCCAGAAGCAACTAAAGAGAGAACCCTGCTCCATCTCCCCACTAACCATCTTTCTCTCCTACCTAGTGTTATGGGGCGGAGGCTGGTGGAAGGGAGGCAGAAATATAAGAAACCCCATTAATGGATAATAAAAAATAGTTCCAAGCCGGGCGTGGTGGCGCACGCCTTTAATCCCAGCACTCGGGAGGCAGAGGCAGGCGGATCGCTGTGAGTTCGAGGCCAGCCTGGTCTACAAAGTGAGTCCATGATGGCCAAGGCTACCCAGAGAAACCCTGTCTCGAAAAACCAAAAAAAAAAAAAAAAAAAAAAAATAGTTCCAATACTACTTTGTTATTTTGATTTTTGAAAATTTTCTATTCAAGGGACTGGAGAGATGGCTCAGTGGTTAAGAGCACTGGCTGCTCTTCCAGAGGTCCTGAGTTCAATTCCCAGCAACCACATGGTGGCTCCCAACTGTCTGTAACTCCGGTTCTAGGGGATCTGATACCATCACACAAACATACATGCAGGCAAAATACCAGTGCGCATGAAATAAGAAATGGGTCATAGACCTAGGGGAGGGGAATAGGGTGAAAGAGGGAGGGAGGGAGGAACGGGAGGATACAAGTGATAGAATAACAATTGAGTTGTAATCTGAATTAATTAATTAAAAAAAAAAAGCTAAAATATCTGTCTCCTCTCTCACAGGCTATAGTGCCAGGCTCCCCAGGACCAGTGGCAGCCAAGGTCAAGGGGAGGCATTCTTGTTTAGAAAGCAGGAAGGAGCCTCAGCACCTGGCCTGGGAGTGAGCTTCAGGCCACACACCCACCTGTGGAAGACGGCTGAGCAGTCGGTGCACACAGACGTATGGCTGTCAAACGGGAACAGCACGTCGCCTTCTTTGCAGAGCTCACAGACGAACCCCTTGGCCTGGCACCGCTGTTGAAAAGGGAGTCGGTGGAATGACCAGCAGGTAAGTGCTAGCTCAGATGGAGAATAGTTGCACTGGCCAATCCCGGGGCCCCAGGACTGGAGGACAGGACAGCTTAGTGTCTCCTCTAGATCAGGCCATGACCACAGCAGGGATGGGGGGGACCCACCTCACAGTCCAGCTTGATGTGCTTGGCAAAGAGCGTGTGGATCTCCGTGAGCGAGCAGCTGAGGCGGCCCATGTGCACCTCCAAGAGGTCCTGGATGGAGTACATCTCATCATTCTCCACAAAATGCTGTCGGTCTTGGAGCTGCCGAGACCCAGCAGGTGTTACCACAAGTGCAAGGGCAAAGTCTCCCACTTGCCACCCACACCCACTCCGGATGGCACAGCCCCAGGGCTCGTGTGGAAACAGCAGCTTTCATAGGGTACATGTTTAGGCCCCTCAAGAAGCTAGGGAAGCCAGAGGGAAGGCATAGGGCCAGAGCAACATTTCCTGATCGAGACGAGCCCCTCGTTGACACGCCTATGATGTCCCTCCAGCCACCGTGGCTGCTGGGTGCTCCCCATCTCTCACCATAACATTCCCCTGCCGTCTATGCCTCCTCCTGGCCACGGTCTCTGTTTAACACCTTCCAGTTCTTCCCATGTCTGTGCCCAGGGCTCACACCCTGACATGCTACCTATTTCCCTTGCCTTTTTGACCCACTGGCCACTCTTTTCCCATAATTTGGACCAGTGTCTGAGATTACTTATTAAGCAAAGCAGTGAGTAAGTTTTCAAATTTGTATTTTGGCTGGAAGTAGTGGCACACACCTTTCATGCCAGCACTCGGGAGGCAAAGGCAGGTGGATTGCAGTGAGTTTCAGGCCAGTCTGGTCTACAGAGTGAGTTCCAGGACAGCCAGGGCTACACAAAGAAACCCTGTCTCAAAAACAAACAAACAGGCGGGGCGTGGTGGTACACACCTGTGATCCCAGCACTTGGGAGGCAGAGGCAGGCAGATTGTTGTGAGTTCCAAGGCCAGCCTGGTCTACAAAGTGAATCCAGGACAGCCAAAGTGAACACAGAGAGACCCTGTCTCAGAAAAACCAAACCAAACCAAACCAAACAAATAACCTAGCTAAGGTCAAGACCACCTCCATGAAGGCTAAACATAAAAATTGTTTATCTTAGTCCCCAAACTGACATCATCAGAGAGTTGTGTGCAGAATGCCTGACAGTTTACTATAGATGGACATTCCCAGAATAGAGCACTTGGGAGGCTGCTAGGACTATAGCGTATCGGGCTACCGCGTGAGCTGAAGAGCCAGGCATGAAGTCCTCCGTCCGTCTCCCTGGCTATGTGACACCTGTCCCTCCAGCAATCTGACCTGAAGCAGCAGCCGTGCCTCCATGGCCTCTTTGCAGGTGATGAAGTATGGCTTCATGAGCAGGATGTCCTGGCGCAGCTTCTGTGGGCACAGACAACAGGTGAGCACATGCGCTGTGGCACCCCAGCTGTGACTGCAAGGGTAAGGGGCTGGTTCTGCACTGGCTCCAGAGGGGCCACGTGACAGCAAGGCCAGTGGGGACAGGGCATGGTGCCCCCAGATTCCAGCAGAGGGCCCCACACTTGACTGGTCTATCCGGTCTCAAGTGCACATCACAGTCTCTGGGCCACACAGGAACCGGAGGTTCCTTGCCTATTGCTCTTAAGATCTCCCATTCGTGTTACTTAGCCCATCCGACTGCCCCAGGATGGCTCTAAAAGCCACATCCAACTTCCAAAATCCTAGGCAGAATCCATATCCTCATCCTTGACCATTCACCCTGCCCTGCCTCAGACTCCTTCCCTAAAACATGGAACCTAAGACCTTTCTACTACCTTGCTCACGATGTCTTCAACTCCTGACTTAACTACAGCGCCTACATACTGTTAGGTGAGTGTAGAAGCACACGCCTGCTGTAATCCCACACTTGGAAAGTAGAGACCAGAGGATCAGGAGCTCAAGACCAACCTCAGCTATATATCAAATTCAAGCTGCATGTGCTCCCATGCCAGACTTATGCAATGCAGGGAATTGAACCCACTGCTTCCTGCATCTAAACTAGGATTATAACAACTGAGCTATATTCTCGGTTAGGCAGATAGATAGGTAGATAGATAGATAGATAGATAGATAGATAGATAGATAGATAGACTGATTGATAGAATTCTCCCCCCCCCACACACACACACACACACTTCCTGACAGGTTCTAACTATATAGCTCAGGCTGACCTGACACTGGTAATCCTGCCCCAGCTCCCTAATGTTAAAACATCACAAGGATGAGCCACCACCCTACTTTTTCAATCCAGATTATTAGAGAATTTAACATTGTGTCTAAGGTTGTAACACTTTTGATGCAACAGACAGTCAAGGAGCCTGTGAAAGCAGCATACCTCCTCTGCAAGAAACTTCCCATAGGAGCCGGGCGTGGTGGCCCACGACTGTAATGCCAGCACTCGGGAGGCAGAGGCAGGTGGATCGACGTGAGTTCGAGGCCAGCCTGGTCTACAAAGTGAGTTCCAGGGCAGTCAGGGCTACACAGAGAAACTCTGTCTCGAAACAAAACAAACAAACAAACAAAAACCTCAAAACTTCTCATAGGAAGACAAGTCCATCCTGACCCTAACCAGGGCCCCAGGCTCACCCGGATCTCCACCAGCTCTTCCACGTAGTTAAATAGCAGAGGGTTAATCTCCCGGAGCCGGAGCACTGGCCGAGACACCATCAGTGCCAAGTAGCGCATGCTGCAGCGGGACACCTGCGGGGCAGCTAAGTGACCACCTGGCCAGGACTGCTGGGGCTGGACACGCCCACCTTCTCCCTGCCCTCCCTCTCCACCCTCACAAGCACGGCTCTCCAGCTGAGTGACCACCTGGCCAAGCCAGGACTGCTGGGGCCGGACATGCCCACCTTCTCCCTGCCCTCCCTCTCCACCCTCACAAGCACTGCTCTCCAAACCCAACCTTGCGTGGCTCAAAGTCCCAGTTGTGCACCACTCGCGCAGGGATGACAGCCAGGTCGTTCCAGTGGCAGTGGCTGCAGTAGTACTGGCCGGTGTAGTCACACTGCCGGGCCTCACTAGGCACACCTCCTGTGAGGGCCGGCTTGGTAAGAGGTCATGGAAGCCATCAAGAGTTAAGGCCTGTCTTCCCCGCCCAAGGACTCACACCAAGTGTTCCATCGCGCCTCACCAAGGCTACCATAGAGGTTAAGCTGATGTGGGGGTCCTGCTGGCCTTCCAGACTTGACTTACCCATTCTCTCCAAAAGGCCTAGGACACCCCCAGTGCCTTAGCACCCTGCCTACTCTTCAGCAGAATGAGACAACCGGATAGTAAGACAGAAAGAACCCCTGAAGGGACCCATAACGTAATAGTCACTAATATTCCCATCTCTGGAATGTGAGCATTGTGTGACATGTTCCTTTTCATCTACAGCTTTGTGACAGCCTTATAGTTGTCCACCAAAGCGTATCCTCAGGGCTGTACTGTTTCTTTGCTTGTTCCCCCCTACTCTTCTCTTTGTGGGCTCTCCTTGGAGGTGATAACTAAAGGCACTGTAGTCAGAGATCAGACACCAGCCCTGGAGAGACCCAGACAAACCAGGGACAGCCAGAGACTGCCCTTTCCCATGGGTACTGAAGGAACAGGAACGCCAGTCACTTCCCTTTCTCCCGTCCCAAATACAAGGCGCATGGGCCATGCTGGCCCCAGGCCTTTGCTCAGGGGCTGCAGTACAGCCTTTACACACAACAACCAGGCGTCCCTCCCGGGCCAGCCCTGCACTGTTCTTTCCCTGGGGACCAGGACCCCATGCTCCACTCACGCAGAGAGATGGGAGTGCGGCACTCTGCACAGCGGTAGTCCTGGCTGTCCAGCCCAGCCTCGGGGCAGATGTTTAGCTCGTACTCAGCCTGGTGACTGACCTTGGAGCTGACACACGGTTTGGAGATGAGGTTCAGGCACTTGCTGTGACAGCGGTAATAACACCCTGCGGTAGGAAAACACCGGATGTCTCAAAAGCCATGTGGACCGCCACAGCCTAGGAAGACACACAACCCCCATCGGTTCCCTCGTGTTCATACCAAGGCTTTCTCCTAGCACTACTGAGCACCTCAGCAGCTCATGTCTCTGGACCCCAAGCTTTGTGCTAATTCATGACTCACACATTTAGAGCTGACTTTCCATTAGCATGCATCAAAGCCAATCTACCCAGTGAGGTTTCCTCCCTCACACCTCAACTCTTTTCTCCCATTTCCCATCTCGGGCTCCAGTGACTCTATCCTTCCGGGGTTGACACTACAGCGTAAGTCACCCTGACGCCTCCCTTATTTCCACAGCCGGCACTGACGTCAACCACTTCTAACCCAAAACTCAATCCTCGTGAGAGACCATCCTCTTTTCCTTTCTGCTTAACCTAGCAACCAGAGCCTAAGTACCCAGCATCCCATGGACCTCACTGCACATCCAGAAATGCCCTCGGTCACCCCTGAGTGGACCTCTGGTACTCCCTCCCTTAGCCATGGTGCTTCTCCTCCAAGGCAATGCACACACCAAGCACAGGCCTTTGCACATAAGACTCCTCCATCTCACATCCTCCCTCCTACCGGAAACAGCACCCACTGTACCCCAGTAGACCTTCTTCCCTTTCCACTTTGCTTTCCTGGCACTAGCTGACATGCCGTGTCATTTCCTAATCTGTTTTCCGTTACAGGGCTACCATTCTGCAGTAACTCTCTTCGCGCTAGCCATAGCATGGCAGCCACCAGCCTCCTGTGGCTACTGAGTACTTGTAGATAATACAACTAAACTGCATATCCAACTCAGGTGGGCTTAAATTTCAAAAACCTTCCGTGATTCCCCGCCACTCTACAAAGCAGCTCGGATCTAGCTGCAAGGCCGGGTGCTCGCTTTGGCGGCACACAGACTAGTTGCAAGGCCAGTAAAGGCAGGCATGCTGGTGTCCCGTGCACGGCAGGCTTGGTCATCCGTACATTCCAGTAGTGACCCACGCGTGGGAGCAAAGCCTGCACAGGAGCAGGTCTCGGGCGTGGCCCACCTGTGCAGGTGTACCAGGTCTGAATGAGGCCCCAGATAATGGTATTGCACTTGTCACAGGTCTGTTTGACGCTCTTGCTTTTCTCCTTGTAGAAGCGATGCTCCAGGAGAAGCCGGGTGTTGGGCTCCTCCTCGTTGGGATCCTGTAGGGAAAGCAACGGGCGAGTCAGAGGTGAGTCAGGCTGAGGCTCCTTCCTGTCACTCAGGATGCTCGACATCTGCCTTCCGGGAACTGCCTGCAGCGGAGATTTTTGAGTTTCAGCCCCATGCATGCTCTCCTTCTCTCCTTAGCAACAGAGTCATAGCTAGGTACCCACCCTTAAGAATGCACATGGAAAGCTCGGCGTGGTGGCGCACACCTTTAATCCCAGCACTCGGGAGGCAGAGGCAGGTGGATCGCTGTGAGTTCGAGGCCAGCCCGGTCTACAATGCGAGGCTATCGCAGCCAAGGCAGATACCACACACTAGAACTACATCCTGAACTTCTCCAGGGATTGGATTCCACGATACACCATCTCCGCCCATTGACACACTCAGGTGATCACCCCTTCTGGGTCCTACAGCTCAGGGAGGAATTGTATCAACATACTTGTTTCAGTGGGTGGCCACGAAACTAACCCATGGCTGTGCTGGTTTCAGAAATAAGCACCGATTTCTAGCCAACCACTGTGAGCGTTCCCTACAATTGTGACCCAGGCCTGGCCAATCGGTCATGACTGACTTGCCCATACTGAGAAAGGTAAACGTGTGGAAAGACAGGCATCCACTGCTGAGGTCATCTCTGCCGCCTCGGAGCGCCTGCCTGAAGGCAGAACAAGAGTACTGGGTTCCTGACACTTAGAAGCTCCCCTCCCGCCAAGCGGTTAACAAAACAATTCTTTCTTCCTTTTGTTTTAAGTGCTCTAGGACTGTCCCTCACAACCCGGCGGGGTGTACTATAACTACACTTTGACCCTGCTTTTCTATCCCTACCTCAGCCTCCCAGAGAACAGCCACACCGGAAGGAGTGGAAGGTTCCGTGTCCTCCTGCCCCCCCCCCCCCCCCCCCCCCCGCCCCGCAGTCCCAGCTCCAGGCACCTGTGGCAGAGCGGGTCAGCACCCACCTTCAGCTCCTGTAGCTTCAGCCGGAGGTGGATGAGCCTCACCACGGCGTCTTTCTGCTTCTCTGACTGCTCGGGCAGCTCCAGGATGGCCTGCTTGCATTCTTCGATTGCCTGCTGCAGCTGCTGAACATCAGAGGCCAGGAAGAGGCCCTGCGCGGGTTGGAAGGCAGCAGTCAGATTGCCACCTAGGAGTTTCTCCCCATGGTGACCTCAGCTCCCTCACCCACATGACAACAAGCTCAAGGCCCAGGAGAGTTAGCAACACACAAGAACCCACACACTGCCTGGCATGGGGGCACATGCCTTTAATCGCAGCACTCGGGAGGCAGAGACAGGCAGATCGATTTGAGATCAAGGCCAGCCTGGTCTACAAAGCTAGTCCAGGGCAGCCAAGGCTAACACAGAGAGATCCTGTCTCGGAAAAAAAAAAAAAATAAGTAAAAAAAATAAATAAGTAAAAATAAAAAACAAACAGGGCTGGAGAGATGGCTCAGAGCACTGACTGCTCTTCTAGAGGTCCTGAGTTCAATTCCCAGCAACCACATGGTGGCTCACAACCATCTATAATGTGATCCAATGCCCTCTTCTGGCCTACAGGTGTACATGCAGGCAGAACACTGTATACAATATAAATAAATAAACAAATAATAAGAATCCATTGATGTTCCCTAGCTGGATTGATGGCCCCACAGGCCTCTGAACACTTAATTCAGGGCACTTTTGAAGAGACAACTCCTGTAGCTGGGCATGTGGCTTAGCCTAGCATACACGGTGTCCTGGGTTCAGTCTCCAGCACCAAATAAATCTCACTTGATCATACAGGTCTATAATCCAAGCACTGGGAGGCAGGGGCAGGAAGTTAGGGATTAAACAACAAATTGGAGGATAGACTGGGCTAGAGACCTGTCTCAAAAACGAGGAGGAGAAAAGAGATAAAGGCCTGAGCTACTTGAGACAACACAAGGGACTGGGGGGATGCCTCAGCCAGTAAAGTGCTTGCCAATGCCAGCATAGGGATCTAGTTGGGATCCCAGCACACCGATGAAACACTGAACTTGTCTATAATGCTAGTCCTGGGGAAATGGACACAGGATGACCCTTGGAGGTCCAGGTCAGCCTGGGCTACATAGTGAAACCCTAACTCAAATAGATAGATAAGCCGGGCAATACACCTTTAATCCAGCACTTGGGAGGCAGATTCAAGTTCAGGGTCAGCCTGGTCTACAGAGCTAGTTCTAGGACAGCCAAGGCAAACCAAGCCAAGAGAAACTCTGTCTTGAAAACACAAACAAGCTGAGCGATGGTGGCGCACCCCTTTAATCCCAGCACTCCGGAGGCAGAAGCAGGAAGATCGCTGTGAGTTTGAGGCCAGCCCGGTCTACAAAGTGAGTCCAGGACAGCCAGGACTACCCAGAGAAACCCTGTCTCAAAAACTAAAACAAACACCTACAAGCAACAACAACAAAAATAGCTATATAGATAGATACAGTTGATAGCAACAGAGGAAGACATTGACAGCTGACCTGACTTCTACACGTATGCGTCATATGCACATGAGATCATGTACAGACACATATACCAGACACACAATTAAGAAAATTAAAATTTTTTTTAAATGCTGGGCCTAACAGCCCACATCTTTAATTCCAGCACTGAGTTTAAGGCCAGACAGCTCTACAGAGCAAGTTCTAGGACAGCTAGAGCTACATAGAGAAACCCTGTCTTGCTGGGGGGGGGGGGGGGGGCGAGGAGTGACTTCCAAAAGCTGGGAACATTACTCAGTGGTAGCGTGCTTATCTAACATGTCAGAGGCCCCCAACATTACATGCATTAAGTACACACTTCCTGTTTGGAAATCCAAATCCAAAAGCTTTTTTTTTAGCAATGCTGTTTCATCTCTAAAAAGAAAAGTTGAGAAAATGAGGAAGAGGCCTCTGGCTTACAGGCTAAGAAGACAGCAAAGCCGCCTAACGGCGTGGGGTGGGGTGGGGGAGACAGGCTCAGGGCAGGGAAGGTCAGCTGACCCAGTCCTTAGGAGATACCCTCCTACTTCCACATGATGAAAGATTAAAGGCTTGCATCACCATGCCCGGCTTCATCCTCACTTCTTGTTTTTCTGTTTTTTTTTTTTTTTTTTTTTCCAGTTTTTTTGAGCCTTGACTATCCTGGACTTTGTAGACCAGGTTGGCCCAGCTTCATCACTTCTTGGTTTTGGTTTTGTGAGACAGGGTTTCTCTGTGTAGCCTTGGTTGGTCTGGACTCTCTTTGTAGACCAGGCTGGCCTCGAACTCACAGCGATCCACCTGCCTCTGCTTCCCGAGTGCTGGGATTAAAGGCATGTGCCACCATGCCCGGCACCCTCACTTCTTAAGAACCTGAAAAGTAGCCAGGCAATGGTGGGGCACGCCTGTAACCCCAGTACTGGGGATGCAGAAGCAGGTGGATCTCTGTGAGTTCGAGGCTAGCTTGGTCTACAAGGCAAATCTAAGACAACCAGGACTACACAAAGAAACTGTCTTGAAAAACAAAACAAGCTGGGCAGTGGTGGCGCACGCCTTTAATCCCAGCACTCGAGAGGCAGAGGCAGGCGTGATCGCCATGAGTTCGAGGCCAGCCTAGTCTACAAAGTTGGTTAGTCCAGGACAGCCAAGGCTACACAGAGAAACCCTGTTTCAAAAAGCCAAAAAAAAAAAAAAAAAAAAGGCGGCGTGGTGGCGCACGCCTTTAATCCCAGCACTCGGGGAGGCAGAAGCAGGCGGATCGCTGTGAGTTCGAGGCCAGCCTGGTCTACAAAGTGAGTCTAGGATGGCCAAGGCTACACAGAGAAACCCTGTCTCGAAAAAAAAAACAAAAAAAAAAAAAAAAAAAAAAAAAAAAAAAAAAAAAAAGCCAAAAAAAAAGGAAAAAGAAAAGAAAGAAAAACAAAACAAAGAACCTAAAACTTAGGAGAAAAGAAGAGGCCCACCTCCCTTCCCCAAACCCAGGCTGTCTTTAGGCTTTCAGATTTTGAAGAAGCAGATCAGGTGCCACGGATGTTTCAGATTCGAAACCCAGGTGACTTGGCTGACTTGGGGACCTCTGAGCCCAGTGGTAGCGGCTAGCTAGGAAAGACACTATAGCTCCACTGACTCATGAGGTCCAGACTCCAAACCTTACCACAGGCCGGGAAAAGTGGTCTTCAGACAGGCCAAGGTCCATCACGCGCTCAGAGAAGTGGAACTCAGGCTCTCCGGCGGGCAGCTCAGGCACGGTCTCTGCAGTAAGAGACAGGTGTGAAGGGTGGAAAGGTCCACTTGCTGCCCCCTTCTCCTCCTCACCTAGGGAGGCAGCTGGGGTGGATAGAATTGACCCAGGGATGTTGGGGAGCTGGGGAAAGCTAGGTGTTGCTCAGCTGTCTGCCTCTGTCTGGTTGGGATTTGTAAAGGACTCTGCCTCACTATGAAGCACTAATCAAAATTACCAGTGGGGGGCTCCCTTTTCTGATCCCCTTGTAGAAAGTCTGACTTGTGTGCTCTCCCCCACCCCACCCCACCCCTGACCCAAAAAAAAAAAAAAAAAAAAAAAGACTTATCAACCACTACAGGATAGTGCTCAGAGCGGTCCATGAAGCACCCCAATCCAGGCGTGGCCACACAGGCCAGCAATCCCAGCTGCTGGAGGATAAGACAGAACCACCAGTTTCAGGCCAGCCTTGGCTACACAGATGGACCCAGTCTCAGAATAAATAAGTAAATAAATAAAGAATCCCAACTTCTAAGGCAGATCTTCCTGTGTGAATAGCTAGACTGAGGAAAGGCTGCTGACTGCTGCATCACACGTTCATTAAGTTCTTCGTGGCGTTCAAGTCACCCTAACAACCATCCTGGTCCTAAGCCCTCCCTTACTACCCTACCCAGAATCCCTTTCCTCCTGCCTTTCTGATCTACCCACAGACACCGCACCCATTAGACTCTCCTCCATAGATCTCCGCTCTGAGTTTGCTCCAAGAGTTCACCAACCACCTACTGAGTGACACCCTGGGGCTCAACGGTGATTCTCCAGTCCCAGGTCCCTGCCCTCTACAGCAGGGCTTCTCAACCTTCCTAGTGCTGGTGACCCTTTAATACAGATCTTCATGTTGTGGTGACCTCCTCCCCCAACCATGAAATCATTTTCATTGCTACTTCGCTACTGTTATAAACTATAGTGTAAATATTTGTATTTCCTGATAGGCTTAGGCTTAGGGAACCCCAAGGGGTCGCGACCCACAGGTTGAGAACCACTGCTCTTGAGCAGCCATCCTGGCAAGGAAGGCAAAAGAAAAACCCTCAGAGCAGGTGGAACATAACTGTGCCTGGTCCATGGGACGGGGCCACAGGCAGGAAGAGTGATAGGGCTGGTATAAGGTGTCAGACGGTCTACACAGCCCTCACCCTGGACCAGCGCTCACCGTCGGAAGAGATCTCTTGGGCCTTCTCGTTGGGTTCCTGCTCATGATGCCTTGGGCCAAGCTGCTTGTTGAAGGGGTTGAGGTGGGCCTGCCGGAACCGAGCCAGCTTCTCGTCGTGTTCCATAGCATCCCACCTGCAGGGCCCAGAAGGGCTGAGATCAGTGTTCGACTGGGTGCCAGGCTCATCGCAGCTCATCCTTTTTCCCCAGTGCCCTGTCTCTTATACTCTTCCCAGAGGCTGGGGTGGGGGCAGGGGGCGGGGTAGAGGGAGTGTAGGGCAACCCCACAGAACAGCCTCAATCCTTATCCTCGCCCCCCCAAGCCATCTCAGCTACCTCCAACCATGCCGCCCTAGCGCTGTTCTCTCAGAAGAAGCCCCAGTTGGTAAGGGCTAGCCCAGGGGTGCAGGCTTATCCCAGGTGTCCTGCTCCTGTGCAGGGGCTCCCTTGGCCCCAGATGCTCGAGGGTTCTAGCCTACTCTTTGCTAGGCCTCAATGGCAAATTTCTCACTTGGCTTTGGTCCACTCAGGCCCTTGCTGCTAGCCTACTCCTATGAGATGCACACATCTGTTAGAACTGGATCTTCCTTCGTGCCCCCTTACTTGGGGTGTTCCGTACAAAGCAGAGCACCCAAAAACTACCACCCTTGTTAGAGTGTCCACCAGAAAGTTCTCTGGAATCAAATCCAACGGCCATCCTTGTCCTGCTACTGGCAGGGTGGGCTAGGCACCTTCTCTGGCCCCAGCAGTGCACCTAGGCACCTAGGATTGTACCTCTTAGGCCTGCGTTCCTGTCTTCTTCAGAAGTTATTCCTATAGCTCCCTGCTGTGGGAGCCCATGAAGCAGGAATTGTTTAGGTTCCCATTTGTCAGGAGCGAAGCTCACCAGGCACTCTCTCCCTCTGTAGAGCACAGCCCACATTGGGATCACAATGCAGGTGTCTCCTGGCAGAAAGGGAGGAGCTGGGTCTGAATAAAACAGAAGCGGTTGGAATGTAGGTCTGCACTTATCTGGTTAGGCCACATTCCACAGCTTTTCTCTGCCTCTGTTTCCTCATCCAGACATGGGTCATGGTGCGTGAAATTAGTTCTTAAACCCTGAGTACAAATTAAACTCCATACAAGCCAGGCAGTGGCAATGCGCGCCTTTAATCCCAGCACTCGGGAGGCAGAGGCAGGAGGGATCTCTGAGTTCCAGGCCAGCCTGATCTACAAGAGAGTTCCAGCACACTAAGGCTACACAGAGAAACCCTGTCTTGAAAAACAAAAACACCATTAAGGCTGGCGGATCTGGACCCAGGCAGGTCGGCTCAAACTACTGTAGCAATGCATGCAGTAAACCTACAACCCCTATCCAGATCTAGCCAATAGACAACACATTCTCCACAACTGTGTGGAGAACAGGGACTGACTCAGACACGAACTCTGGTGTCCCCTATTTGACCACTTCCCCTTGGTGGGGAGACCTGGTGACACTCAGAGGAAGAGTAAGTAGGCTACCAGGAAGAGACCTGATAGACCTTATAGTGGTGGAAAATTCCCTTCTGTCACAGACCTAGGGGAGGGGAATAGGATGAAAGAAGGAGGGAGGGGGAATGGGAAGATACAAGTGAGGGGATAGCAAATGAGATGTAATCTGAATAAATTACTTAAATAAAAATTAAAAACAAAAACAAAACAATGCCGAGCAGTGGTGGCACATGCCTTTAATCCCAGCACTAGGGAGGCAGAGGCAGGCAGATCGCTGTGAGTTTGAGGTCAGCCTGGTCTACAAAGAGTGTTGAGGGTATCCAGGGCTATTACACAGAGAAACCCTGTCTCAAAAAACAAAAACAAAAACAAAAGCCGTCTATACAAGGTTTGCTATTGTGATAGGAAGTCAGAAGGCAAGTTTAGAGCTGTGTCCTAGATGCCTGGTACTAGTGTTGCTTTCTCCACACCTAGATAGTCAGATTAACTGTAACTCCTGCTCTTTTTTTTTGGGGGGGGGAGGTTCAAGACAGGGTCTCTCTGTGTAGCCCTGGCTGTCCTTGAACTCACAGAGATCTGCCTGCCTCTGCTGGAATCAAAGGTGTGCACCCAGCTCCTTCCCTGCTCTTGAAAGAAAAATAAGGCTAGGCAGTAGTGGTGCACACCTTTAATCCCAGCATTTTGGAGGCAGAGGTAGGCAGATCTCTGTGAGTTCGAGGACAGCCTGGTCTACAAAGAAAGTCCAGGACAGTCAAAGCTACACAGAGAAACCCTGTCTTGAAAAAAAGAAAAAAAGAAAAAGAAATAAGAACACTAAGTCCAGAGTGGCTGGCCCTACTTAGTTCTCACCATGTGGGGTGGCAACCTGTACTGAAGGCCCCCCTCAGCACTCTGCAGAGCCAGGTAGGCTGTATCCTATTGGCCCTCCCTCTGTTCAGAGAGGAGCCCATAGCTCTAATCTGTTAAGAACTACCAGCTGCCTATAGAAGGGCTAAGGGGATGCAGGCAGCCTGGGCTAACCTGATGATGTTGGGTAAGGCACACAGGGTGTGAGGTACCAGCTGATGCCCAGCACCTCCCAAGTATCCTAAGGAACAGGCAGAGTGCAGGCGAGATTGAACTGTCCCAACGTCCACTCACCCTTTCATCCTGAGTGAGGACCCGTCATTGTTTGTTTGTCGCACGATTTCTCAGGTTTCCCTGCACCTAGGCGTGGTAACATGACCAGGCGCTGATCAATAGAACATGAGCAGAAAGATCACTCAGGGCTTTTCAGAGCTGCTCTTCCGCCCTTCCTCCTCTGTCTGGAAGGCAGGTGTGACGGGTGAAGCTGGCACAACCACCCTGAGCTGTGACAGAGCCACGAATGAAGTCTGCCAAGTAACGAGATCTGAAGCGATTCCACCAGAGGAGCAAACTTGTTTATACCACTGCTCTCAGAAGGGAGAGTGCTGTCTCTTGCAGCCAAAATAGATCCTAGTAGACCACTCCAGTCGCCACCAGGGACAGGGTGACAGGAGGTCTCCAGGGACAAACTGGCCACTGGTCTCCATCTTACATGGGGAAATGCCCTTCAGCCATAAGAAAGACATTTCTTTAAAAATTATATTCTTGCCGGGCATGGTGCTACATGCCTTTAATCACAGCACTCGGGAGGCAGAGGCAGGCGGATCGCTGTGAGTTCAAGGCCAGCCTGGTCTACAAAGTGAGTCCAGGACAGCCAAGGCTACACAGAGAAACCCTGTCTCAAAAAACCAAAAAAATAAAAAAAATAAAAATCAAGGCCAGCTTGGTCTACAAAGTGAGTTCAGGACAGCCAAGGCTACACAGAGAAACCCTGTCTCAAATAATAATAATAATAGTAATAATAATAATGAATGGATGCATTGCCCTCTTCTCTTGGCCAGAGTCAGGGAGAAGCCCAACGTTGAGAAGGAGGATGACTGTGTCATTTAGTAACACCAGCAGCTGGAGTGGCTGCTGAGCAGACAGTCACCAACTTCTTGTGGTGACTGGCCCCATCTAAAGGAGCCACTCCCAGAAGCCCTGGAAACCTCCTGAGGTTTTAGAATATAGTCAGAAGGGCACAAAGACCTTGGCAAGGATACTTGACAACAACTCTACTTGGGCTGCCTTTCCCAGGAAAATAGTTCCCTTATGCCTTTCCTAATTGGCACTGCCACCACCTGACCTGAAACAAAAGCAGGGCATGAATCAAGCACTAGAAGCCATTTGACCTGTCTGCCTAGTTCGTCTGGAACCTGTCTGGAGAACGGTACTCTCCTTTCAGCTGAGGACAAGAAGCAACAGCTGGCTTTGAGTATGACGCCATCTCCTGTTTCCCCACCCAGAATTCATGGTTAACCTTTGGAAAGAGAGAGACTCAAAAAAGGGGGAAAACAAAACAAAACTCCGGTTCCATCAAGCCCCTACAGAGGCCTCTCCCAAAGCGGATAACAATCACAACTTGACAACTGAAAGCCTCAGAATAAAAGCCCAAGCGTCTGAGGAGGATCAGAGGCACTGGGTGGAAGTTCAGGACCCCTTACTGATAACAACAGCCCGCCTCCCACGTGTTATTGTGGGTCCAGCCACCAAAATGTGCTAGTCCAAGGGCCACAGCAGGCTCTGGAAAGGGACAAGGTACATTCTGTCTGCTCACACCGGTAATAAGGATGGACCGGCAATCCGGGCCAAGCAGGGCCAGGGTTAATCCTACTCAACTACCCAAACAGGTGCAGCAAAGCGCAGCTCACACTCTACCCACTACAGCGTGAACTCGTTCTGAGGCTGCCTCCCGTCCTCACTCAGGTCTCCACGACCTTCCTCCCATTTCATAGTTGTGAAACCCGAGGCTCAGAGAAACTCAACATCGTAGGGGGCGGACAGCCCCGAGGGTCCTTGGGCCAGGAGTCCCAAACATAGCTTCTGACAGGCAGGCACCCGGTGGTTGGGGGAGGGGGTCCCCATCTGTGGATGCTAAGCTCTGCCTCACGTAATGCGGGGACCAATGAGGTCACCGAGGCCTTACGCACAGCAGAGAGCCAGCAGGCGGCAGCCGGGAGCTGGACGTCTCGCTGAGGCCTCTTGACAGTTCTGCGCCCCGGGTGCGCGCAGACACCGGATCCCGGAGTGCGCCAGAGGTAATCGCTTGCCGAGATCTGTACCCTCCCCTCGCCTGCTTCCGCACCAGACCCACCAGACGCCTGCGGAGACCGCTCCGCCACTTACCTGGCTGCCGCTACATTGTATCGGACCGGCTGGCTACACCGTACTCCGCCGCCGCTGCCACACTGTACACACTCCGCCGCCCGCTGCTGCCGCCTCCGGCCAGGAGGTTCACGACACCAGTTGCCCTTGTGGCTCACTAGAGTGCCTCCAAGTCTCCTGCCTCAGAGACACGCGCTGGGTGTGTTACCTTTTCTTACTCTTGAGGGTTGTTTCCGCCCCCCCCCCAACCTAGTAATTGCGTTCAAAAGAATGGCACCTCAACGTCCCCACAACTCTAACACTGACATTCAGTTGTCCTCAGGACACCACCATGGTGACATCTAAGGTGCATCTCAAGCTCCAAAAGTCCTATCTGAGACAACATCAACAACTATCAACTCTTCTCTCTCTCTCTTCTCTCTCTCTCTCTCTCTCTCTCTCTCTCTCTCTCTCTCTCTCTCTCTCTCTCTCTCTCTCTCTCTCGCACACCTGATCACATTTCCCAGAAGCCCTCTGCCACATGACTTCCCAGCTGTGCCCAGGACCAGCCCTTCTTCTCTACTCCGTGGTGACACCTCAGCCATGACAGCTTCCCTATGCTCAGCCTCCCTGGGAGCCTCAAGTCCTGCTCAACCGCTATGGAACATTCTTTCCCGAGGGTAGCCAAACATCTCTCCTAATGCCTTCATCCTCAGCTGTCAGCAGAGCGCTCTGAGAGAGGCATGGCCTTTGCCTCACATACTCATCAGTGTCTGATATCCCTTTCTTACATTTGTATTTACTATCTGCTCTTCATCCCCAAAACTAAGGGCTAAAGGTGAGTGTTTTGTATTCTTTTGTCAGTGCTGGAAGGCCTAGACCAGTGCTTGGGCCCAACGGTGTTAGTCACACAGGCTGAGGAACAATTGAATCCCCAGATAAGGACAGTATGAGTGTTACAGTTAGTAACACTTATTGTGATATGACCCAGTGTCTATACTAGCAGTGGGACGGTCCCTCTCCTTCAAACAGAGCCAAGGAGGGGCCCAGGTCCACCTCTTTCTCCATCTCCATGGGTCTTGACTATTTCTCCATCCATCAACAGCACTTTTATTGAGCGCCAACTATGTGCCAGGCTCTAGCAAAACACCAGAAAACAATATAGAGAAGATCTGATGAAGGTGCAGCACCCAAGGACCAGACAGACAAGGAAAAAAGGCAAACCAAGCCGGGTGTGGTGGCGCACGCCTTTAATCCCAGCACTCGGGAGGCAGAGGCAGGCAGATCTCTGGGAGTTCAAGGCCAGTCTGGTCTACTAAGAGAGTTCCAGGACAGCCAAGGCTACACAGAGAAACTCTGTCTCGAAAAACAAAAAACAAACAAACAAAAAGACTCAGAAGGTGCCTCCAGGTGGTGGTGCACGCCTTTAATCCCAGCACTTGGGAGGCAGAGGCAGGTGGATCTATGTGGGTTCCAGGCCAGCCTGGTCTACAAAGCAAGTCCAGGACAGTCAGGGGTGCTACACAGAGAAACCCCTGTCTCAAAACAAAAACAAGAACAAAAACAAAAACAAACAAACAAAACCCAAAAAACAAAGAACTTAGGGCTGGAGAGATGGCTCAAAGGTTAAGAGCACTGACTGCTCTTCCAGAGGTCCTGAGTTCAATTCCCAGCAGCCACATGGTGGCTCACAACCATCTATAATGTGATCTGGTGCCCTCCTCTGTAGATAAAGCACTCATATACAATATTTGTTGTTGTTTTTCGAGACAGGGTTTCTTCGTGTAGCCTTGACTGTCCTAGACTCACTTTGTAGACCAGGCTGGCCTTGAACTCACAGCGATCCACCTGCCTCTGCCTCCCTGAGTGCTGGGATTAAAGTCTGTGTCACCACGCCTGGCTCATATACAAGTTTTGTTGTTGTTGTTTTCTTTTTTTTTTTTTGGTTTTTCGAGACAGGGTTTCTCTGTGTAGCCTTGGCCATCCTGGACTCACTTTGTAGACCAGGCTGGCCTCGAACTCATGGCGATCCGCCTGCCTCTGCCTCCCGAGTGCTGGGATTAAAGGCGTGCGCCACAAAAGTTTTAAGAAAAAAAAAAAAAAGAGGCTGTCTCAGAAAGTTGGGCAAGATGGTGCACGCCTGTAATCTCAGTCCATACTTAGAAGACAATCAAAGGAAATTTAAAATCTTGAGCTTGTGACTGAACAGGAAGCAGTCAGTGCTCTCCCGCTTATCAGTTCTCCATCAATCAATGTTAAAACTCTCAACTTTTGAAGTCTTAGTGTAACAATAGCATAGAAAGGGGGGGTTGAAACATTTCCCATTTTTCATATGCGTCAAATCATTTTCTTATACTTTTTACAATTTACACTTACATATTTTAAATCATTTTCTTAGACCCTCTAAACTTTTAAACTTTCATATCCTCAGACCTTTATACACTTTAGAACATCTTAGACTCTCAGAACTTGTGTAGATTTTAAACCCTTTTCTTTTTACCTAACCATTTGTCAGCAATGCCAGTACCTATTCCTGAGAAGAGTCGAAAGCAAGTTATTTATTTATTTATTTTGGTTGTTGGTTTTGTTTGAGACAGGGTTTCTCTGTGTAGCCTTGGCTGTCCTGGACTGGCTTGTAGACCAGGCTAGCCTAGAACTCACAGAGATCCACCTATCTCTGCCTCCCTAGTGCTGGGATTAAAGGCTGGCCGGCCCAAAGCAAAACAAAGGGTCAGTGAGAAAGTTACACTGACACCTGTTTGTCCTTTCACATGGAGCCTGTTAGCAAGGCAAACCTGCAGCCAAGCTGACAGAGTTAGCCTAGAATCAATGCTATCAGAGATCTGAGAAGGGTGAGTTATAACAGGAAGTATAAGCCTATGCGTCTGTTCAAATGACTGACACTTGCCCACCATAGATGCTCACCGCATCAGGCTCCTGTGGTGCCAATGACTTTGATGAGGACAGAGGTCCCAGGGCAGCATCAGTCTCCTTCCCCCAGGCCCAGAAGATCTGAGAGGCATTCCATGGAAGAGAAACTTGGGGCGCTGATCTTACTTTGTCAGGCAAAGTGGGGCAATCACCTCTCCAGTGCCCTGCTTGTCCATAGTCTGGGCTGGGTCTTGGTGCCAGGTGAGGCATTCGGGGGAGTTTTTCCACCATACCCGGCAACCACAGCAACTTTTTTTTTTTTAATTAATTATACAGTGTTTTATCTGCATGCCAGAAGAGGGCACCAGATCTCATTATAGATGGTTGTGAGCCACCATGTGGTTGCCGGGAATTGAACTCAGGACGTTTGGAAGAACAGGCAGTGCTCCTAACCACTGAGCCATTTCTCCAGCCCCCCCCCCCCCCCGCCCACAGCAACTCTTAGAAAGGAAAACATTTAATTGGTTTTGGCGTACAGTTTCAGAGGTTCAATCCATTATTGTCACGGCAGGGAGTATGGCAGCGTGCAGGCTGACACGGTGCTGGAGAAGGAGCTCAGAGTTCTACATCTTGACCCAAAGGCAGCAGAAGGAGACTGTGTGCCACACGGGGTGTAGCTTGAGCATAGGAGACTTCAAAGCCTGTCCCCCACAGCGACACATTTCCTCCAACAAGGCTGTGCTTTGTGTGTGTGTGTGTGTGTGTGTGTGTGTGTGTTTCAAGATAGTGTTTCTCTGTGTAGCCTTGTATGTTTGGATGTCCTGGACTCACTTTGTAGTCCAGGCTGGCCTTGAACTCACAGAGATCCACAAGGCCATGCTCCTCATAGTGTTACTCCCTGTGGACCAAGCATTCAAACACATGAATCTATGGTGGCTGCGCCTATTCAAACCACCACAGGCTGGCTTATAGCTCAGAGGCTTAGTCCATTGTCATGCTGACGGGAAGCATGGCAGCGTGCAGGCAGTTGCGGTGCTGGAGATACAGATGAGAGTTCTACATCCAGATGCAAAGATCTCAGGAAAAGGGATCTGGGCCTGGCTTGAGCATCTGAAACCTCAAAGCTCACCCACAAGTGACACACTTCCACCAATAAGACCACACCTCCAATGAGGCCACACCCCTCCAAGACCACACCCACGCCACAAGGACACACCCCACTCCAACAAGACCACACCCACTCCACAAGGCCACACGCACTCCAACAAGACCACACCTCTTCCAACAAGGCCACACCCACTCCAACAAGGCCACACCTACTCCAACAAAGCCACATCTCCAATAAAGTCATTCCCTATGAGTCTTTTTTTTTTCTTCTTTGTTTTGGTTTTTCGAGACAAGGTTTCTCTGTGTAGCCTTGGCTGTCCTAGACTCACTTTGTAGACCAGGCTGGCCTCGAACTCACAGCGATCCGCCCGCCTCTGCCTCCCGAGTGCTGGGATTAAAGGCGTGCACCACCACGCCCGGCTTCCCTATGTGTCTCTGGGGACCATTTTCACTCAGACCACCACAGTGTCTCTTCACAGCAGTTGAACGCTGACTAAGACAAAAATAAAAAGAAGGAAAGAAGCTACGTTACACAGAGTCCTCAAGGAGTTCTAGCCACAGAATTAAAAGTGTGGTCCAAGATGACATAAAAACAAATGGGAAAGTAGAGAGCTGTGGTCCCGCTGTACCTGTGCTGGCTCTGATACTGCAAGATGAGAAATTTCCTCTTCCTTCACACCTTTTGTTGGAATACAACAGACATACAAAAATTGTATTTGAAGTACACAGCTTGGTAAAGGCTGACATATATGTAGGAATGAGAAAACAATAAGAAAAATACCCATCATCCTCCAATGCTTCTTCATGACATTTCTCAGCTCCCCTCCCTCATCTTTCCTTCTGCCTCCAGGAAATCCTCCTCATTGGGTGAGGTTTTCTATAATGCTATAGGAATGAATTCAAGTAGTATACACTCATTTTTTTTTTCCTACCTTCTTTCACACCACAAAACTGAAACTCATCCAGTGTCTGCCATTACAGATAGATCTGCAAGTATTTGTGTGGAGACATGCTTTTACTTCTCCAGACAAATGCTCAGCAGAACAGTAGTGGGTACTGTAAGCTGACATGGTGGACAGCCGCAAAAAACTGTTTTCAAATGGTGTTGTGCCAGTTCATGTTCTTACGGCAGGGCGTCTATTGCTGTGATGAAACCCCATGACCAAGGCAGCATTTAATTAAGGGGTTTGCCTGACAGTTTCAGAGGGCGAGTCCATGACCACCATGGTGGGTAGAACAGTGGCAGGCAGGCAGGTATGGCACTGGAGCCGTAGCTGAGAGCTCTCACATCTGATCCACAAGCTGCTGGCACAGAGCGAGACTCTGTGAAACCACAGAGTGAAATCTCAAAGCCCACTCCCAGTGACACACCTCCTCCAGCAAGGCCACGCCTCCTCAAACTAGGCCACACCTCCTCCAACTAGGCCACACCTCCTCCAACAAGGCCACACCTCCTAATCCTTTCTGAACTGTTCCACTAACTGGGACTAAACAGTTAATATGTGAGGCTGTGGGGGGGCTTTCTCGTTCAAACCACCACACAGAGTTTTAGCATTCAATGATCTCTCAGTGTCGGCTTCACTTGGTGTGTCTTTGTCTTTTTTTTTTTTTTTCTGGTTTTTTGAGACAGGGTTTCTCTGTGTAGCCTTGGCCATCCTGGACTCACTTTGTAGACCAGGCTGGCCTCGAACTCACAGCGATCCGCCTGCCTCTGCCTCCCAAGTGCTGGGATTAAAGGCATGCGCCACCACCGCCCAGCTTGTGTCTTTGTCTTTTGAGCAGAGAAGTAACATCTTTGCAGGGAGGTAAATTTTGGGTTGGTTTGGCTTTTAATATAGGGACTCACTCTACAGCCCAGGCTAGCCTGAAACTCACGGTCTCAGCTTCCCAAATATGGAAATCACACATGTGAAACACCATGTCTGACTATGATTTTGTTGTCAAAGAAGCCCTCTGGTGTTGTGTGGGGGTGGATGAGGACCACCTAGGAAGAGGTTTCATAGTGATTGAAATCCGCTCTCCAGGAGCCAAGTGGTTCCAGATCCATGGCTCTGATTCCTCCCACCTTCTCAGGAGCCCCCACCCTCCGTTCCTACTCCTCTTCAATCTCTTTCCTCTTCTGAGTCTGCTAGCTCTCCCCCACCCATCTCTCACTAAAACCACCCACTGTTAGTGAAGTTTCCCCTGAGTGGGGTCCTATTTCCCTATGCCACAGTCAAGGACACAGTGGGAGGCATGAGGGTACATGTAACTGGGCTGCACACTCCACTATGCCAGGCCTGAGTACTCAGAGGTTAAGGGCACTGGCTGCCCTTCCAAAGGTCTTGAGTTCAATTCCCAGCAACCACAATGTGGCTCACAGCCATCTATAGTGAGATCTGGCGCCCTCTTCTGGTTGCAGGTGTACATGCAGGCAGAGTGTTATATACATATTAACTAATCTTAAAAAAAAAAAAAAAAAAAAGGAAGGAAGGAAGGAATTCCTTGCCCAGGTGTGGAGGCACATGCCTTTGATCCCAGCACTGAGAAGCCAGAAGCCAGCAGATTTGTGTAAAATTCCAGGCTAGCCAGGACTACATGATCAGACATTATCTCAAATAAGTAAGTAAACTTTCTTCCTCCTCTAGTGGCTCAAATCTGGAGTCCCTGCACTAAAGGCTGATTCAAAAAAAATTTTTTTTTAATTTTTAAAATTTAAAAACATTTTTTTGGTTTTTCCAGATAGGGTTTCTTTGTGTAGCCCTGGCTACCCTAGAACTACCTCTGTAGACCAGGCTGGCCTCTGCCTCCACAGTGCTGGGATTAAAGGCAAGTGTCACCACTGTCAGACACAAAAGCAATTTGTTTTGTTTTGTTTTGTTTTTCGAGAGAGGGTCTCTCTGTGTGGCATTAGCTGTCCTGGACTCACTTTGTAGACCAGGCTGGCCTCGAACTCACAGCGATCTACCCGCCCAGGCAAACTGCCTGCCAGTAAGTAGGTTCAGTTCTTTATTTTTCTTTCTTTCTTTCTTTGTCTATTTATTATTTTTTGTTTTCTTGAGACACTGTTTCTCTTTGTAGCCCTGAAACTGTCCCAGAACTCACTCTGTAGACCAGGCTGGCCTCGAACTCACAGATATCCTCCTGCCTCTGTACGAGTGGGCCGCCGTAGCCACCACTACCAAGCCAGTTTCTTTCTTTCTTTTTTTTTTTTTTTTTTTTGGTTTTTCGAGACAGGGTCTCTCTGTGTAGCCTTGGCCATCCTGGACTCACTTTGTAGACCAGGCTGGCCTCGAACTCACAGCGATCCACCTGCCTCTGCCTCCCGAGTGCTGAGATTAAAGGCGTGCGCCACCACGCCCGGCTGCCAGTTTCTTTCTTTTTGGCTGAAAATCTATCAAAGGCATCACTTCTTTGTAACTTAGAAGAGCACATTGTTACTCTAACTGATAAAGAGGAACAGCTTCTGAGGGAGGGAGGAACAGGAGGATACAAGTGAGGGGATAACAACTGAGGTGTAATCCAAATAAACCAATTGCTTCTTTTGCTCAGTTCTGGAGGCTGCATCTGGTGCGCTTCTGGCCCTGCTGCCTTTTGCGCCCCTCTCCTCTGCCCCCATCATGGCAGGGAGTGCAAAGGAGACAAAGCGGTCATGATCAGGACAAAAGGGCGAGAAGGAGACACCACCACACTTGGAGAGGCTGGGTAGCCATGTGCAGACCTCCAGAGAGGAGAGACTGACAGGTTTAGTTGAAGAAGGGTCACAAGTGACGTGTTGGACTTTGCAGTTATACCAACCAACACTACAGGAAGTAAATCACTTAGCTGTCAGCCTTTAATCCCAGCACTCGGGAGGCAGAGGCAGGAGGATCTCTGTGAGTTTGAGGTCAGCCTGGTCTACATAGTCAATTCCAGGACAGGCAGGTTGATACAGAAAGAGACTGTGTCTCAAAAACAAAACAAAACAGGAAAAGCTTTTATAACCCAGGACAAATTGCTATTTTAGATTTCAGGTCGCTCACTAAGTTTCACAGCCACGGCTGAGACAACACAGTAGTGCCTTTTGTGTTTATGTACCCATGTTGAACTCAGAGCCCAGTCTACATCAGATGTCCTCTTAGGCGTGGCAGCTCTAGGCTAGCAGCGCCTCAGACTATCTTCCTTAGCACCTATGGCCACATGGAGAGAGGATGTGAGAACGTGCTTTGTACAACAAATTCTTTCCTGTGCCACCAAGCAGACTGTTAGGGCTTACGCTTTGACGATCCCCTTGGCCATAAGGAAATGGGCAGCAGAGGGTCTGAGTTTAAAAGTTCTGCCTTTGCCCAGCTGTGCACACTTACGTGGACCTCTGAGCAGCTGGCCTTTCTGGCCTTCCGTCTTCTCCCTGAGGAGGAGAGAGGCAGCTGGGCAAGGATCTTTGACTATATCGAGCTTTCTGGATACTGGGTGTTCTGAAGCTATGGGAAACCACCACCAGGGGGCGTAAGGAGCCAGGACACAGTCGGAGCCTGTATTCATATTTCTCTGGTGCCAGTTAACGTTTCTTAAAGAAGTCCCAGCCTTCCCAGACTCTAGCTCTCTCTCTCTCTCTCTCTCTCTCTCTCTCTCTCTCTCTCTCTCTCTCTCTCTCTCTCTCTCTCTCTCCCTCTCTCTCTCTGTCTCTCTCTCTCTCTTTCTCCCCCTCCCCCGCCCCATCTCTCCAGTTGAAATCTCCGGCTTCAGCTTCCTTACATGGCTTCTTATACTTGACTTTCTGTGTAGGCTGAAGGAAGAAAGCTGAATATGAATCACGCTGTGAGAGACCAAGGCCAGGGTGGGCTGACATGATGTGCAGAAGGTGCTGTGATGGGATTTAATCCAAGAAAAGCTGCCTTCTCTAGTCCCCCTCCCTGACTCCCTGGGATGCAACCTGAGACCTTTCAGTGCGAATCTTAGCCACCAGCCTTGGAGATAAGGGCTGCCCCTACTTGTTCTCCTCCCTTCCAGACCTAAATTACTCTTTCCCAAAACAAAAATAAACCTTATTTATAACCAAACATGCTTAAATCTAGTCTTTGTCTTTAAAAGAGAGACAGATGCAGAAAAGGACAAAGAAAAAGAAATCTCCAACACCAGGCAGGGGTGTCTGACAGACAGCAGTAGTTTATTAAGTATACCCCCCCAATATAAACACAACCCAGTAAAAAAACAAAACATACCATAAACATCAGGCCCAGAGCCAATAATAAAACAGACAAATGAGCAACACAAATAAGGAGGTGGCCTAATGGGGAGGACATAGCCAAGTGGACTCATGGGGTGGGGACGGCCATAAATACTGAAGGACTTTAACCTGGGAGCCCTAAGATGCCCTAATGAGCCAGCAGGAAGCAAAGCTGGGGGCAGTGTCAGTAGCTACATGGCTTTGGGGGACAGATGCTGCCACTTGGCCCTGGCTGCCACTTGGCCCCGCACCCCAGCCGAGAGCATCTTCACTTGGGTCCCTGGGCTTCTGATTCCTCATCATCGTCTTCGTACATTTCACCTTCCTCCTCAGCAGTGGCATCCTGGTACTGCTGGTACTCGGACACCAGGTCGTTCATGTTGCTCTCAGCCTCGGTGAACTCCATCTCATCCATGCCCTCGCCCGTGTACCAGTGAAGAAACGCCTTGCGCCGGAACATGGCGGTGAACTGCTCCGAGATGCGCTTGAACAGCTCCTGGATGGCCGTGCTGTTGCCAATGAAAGTGGAAGACATCTTGAGGCCGCGTGGCGGGATGTCACACACGGCCACCTTGACGTTGTTGGGGATCCACTCCACGAAGTAGCTGCTGTTCTTACTCTGGATGGCCAGCATCTGCTCGTCCACCTCCTTCATAGACATGCGCCCACGGAAGACGGTGGCTACCGTCAGGTAGCGGCCGTGGCGGGGGTCACAGGCAGCCATCATGTTCTTGGCGTCAAACATCTGCTGGGTAAGCTCGGGCACCGTCAGGGCACGGTACTGCTGGCTGCCCCGGGCTGTGAGGGGGGCAAACCCGGGCATGAAGAAGTGTAGGCGGGGGAAGGGCACCATGTTGACAGCTAGCTTGCGGAGGTCAGCGTTGAGTTGGCCAGGGAAACGGAGGGAGGTGGTGACTCCGCTCATGGTAGCAGACACGAGGTGGTTGAGGTCCCCGTAGGTGGGCGTGGCCAGCTTGAGGGTGCGGAAGCAGATGTCGTAGAGGGCTTCGTTGTCGATGCAGTAGGTCTCGTCGGTGTTCTCCACCAGCTGGTGGATGGACAGGGTGGCGTTGTAGGGCTCCACCACAGTGTCCGACACTTTGGGCGAGGGCACCACGCTGAAGGTGTTCATGATGCGGTCGGGGTACTCCTCACGCACCTTGCTGATAAGCAGCGTGCCCATGCCTGAGCCCGTGCCCCCGCCCAGTGAGTGCGTCAGCTGGAAGCCCTGCAGGCAATCACAGTTCTCACATTCCTTCCGCACGACATCCAGGACCGAGTCTACCAGCTCTGCACCCTCAGTATAGTGCCCTTTGGCCCAGTTGTTGCCAGCGCCGCTCTGACCTACAGAGAGATAAGAGGCAGGTAATAGGCAAGGCCTACACTGGAGACCTCTAGGACCTGCCAAATGAACAACCCAGAAGGAAGTTGGCTCCCTTGTATTCTATAACAATGTACTCCCCTTCTTGTTCCACCCTAGGCATCACTGTTGAGTGCTGTGGACCCCAGCTAAAGATGCTTTGAACAGGGGGTGGAAAATCTGGGATAAGCCCTTGCTAGGTCATGGATGTCCTGGGTAAAGTCAGTCAGCCTTCCTGGGCTAGCTCACCTTTCCTCCCACCGTCTGCTGAGACCTTGAAGGGAGATGAGAGCTGTAGCCACCTAGCCTATTCTCCTACTCAGAGGAACCCCGAGCACCTATTGTAGCCAAAGACTGCTAAGAACTGGCACCTACCAGTCTAACGCTAAGGTCTTTTACAAGAAGTGAAGTCAGACTGTCTTCTTGTGTCTGTGTGAGCACTGAGGACCTGACTCAAGGACACTCTGACCTCTTTTTTATGTATTATTATGTATACAGTGTTCTGTGTGCTGTGTGTACGCCTGCAGGCCATATGAGGCCATCGATCACATTATAGATGGTTGTGAGTCACCATGTGGTTGCTGGGAATTGAACTCAGGACCTTTGGAAGAGCAGTCAGTGCTCTTAACCTCTGAGCCATCTCTCCAGCTCACCACCCTGACCTCTTAATTCATGCTCATAAACTCAAGTCCACCAAGAGACCCTACTTTTGTCCTCACAACTCTGTAACAAACATCTGTGTTTTATATCTCATTCTTTGTAACATGTGTGAGAGAGATTATTTCCTGCACAGATTCCTCTCTCTGGACCTCCAGTGCCTGTTGTAAAATGAAAGGTCATTTTCGCCCTGAAGGGTTCCAGTGAAAAACAGACTCTGCCCCTTCCAGACAATCTGCTGGATCTGCCTCTGCCTGTCTACAAGGGAGCCAGGAGCTAGGGGAACTCACCAAAGATAAAGTTGTCTGGCCGGAAGAGATGCCCGAAGGCCCCAGACCGAACGCTGTCCATGGTGCCAGGTTCCAGATCCACCAGAATAGCCCTGGGTACGTACTTGTGAGCTGAGGGGAGAGGGGATTCAGTGATGTGAGTTAAAGAGTGAAGGCACTACCAGGCCTGGTGGCAGATGCCATTAATCCCAGCACTCGGGAGGCAGGGGCAGGCGGATCGCTGTGAGTTCAAGGCCAGCCTGGTCTACAAAGTGAGTCCAGGACAGCCAAGGCTACACAGAGAAAGCCTGTCTCAAAAAAACCCAAACCAAACCAAACCAAACCAACTGAGTTGAGGATCTATTTCCCTCTGGATCCTGTCCCCAACCTGCCAGTCTCCAGCTCTTACCCTAAGGGCATAGGCACAGAGCCACGGCAAGCTCTGGCCTGACCGTGGGTGTAGTGACCAGCACCCAACACACGTGGCATCAAGTCATATGTTCTACTTATTGCCTAATACTGTAACAGTTGTCACGTGGCCTCAACCCAGTGACGCCCGCTCTGGGTGCATCATTTAGCCTCCTGCCTGTCCCTGGACGGCACAAGGCCATCTGCACCATTAAATACATTTGCATCTTCCTCCATGGTAGCCGCTCTTCACTCTGAGTCCAGCTGCCTCGTTCCCAGCCACACCTGCTAGCCTCTGGGTCAATAGGGGAGGTAGGGACGAGGGTGCCAGGAGTCTGATTATGCAGGAGCCGCCTTGGCGGGGGTCAGGATGGAAGCGAGCGGCACTCACAGGAAGCTTCATTGTAGTACACGCTGATACGCTCCAGCTGCAGGTCTGAGTCCCCCACGTAGTTGCCACTGGGGTCTATGCCGTGTTCATCGCTGATAACCTCCCAGAACTATATGAGGAGAGAAGAAAAGAGTTCAGCAGACAGCCGGGCCCTTCTGAAGTCTAAAAGCTCTCAGTGCAAAACTTTGGGACTTTATTAGGCCCAACATAAGTCTTTAGAAAAGAGTAAAAGCCGGGCACGGTAGCGTATGCCTTTAATCCCAGCACTTGGGAGGCAGAGGCAGGTGGATCGCTGTGAGTTCGAGGCCAGCCTGGTTTACAAAGTGAGTCTAGGAGCCAAGGCTACACAGAGAAACCCTGTCTCAAAAAAACCAAAAAAATAAAAAAAAGAAAAGAGTAAAAATGCGCCAGGCATGGGGAAGCATGCCTTTAATCCCTGTACTCAGGAGGCGGATCGCTGTGAGTCTACAAATCAAGTCCAGGACAGCCAAGGGTACATACACAGAGAAACCCTGTCTCGGGGAAAAAAAATTCTTTTTTAGGTTTATTTATTTTATGTATATGAGTGCTCTATCTGAGTCAGAAGAGGGCATCAGACCCCAGTGTTATCACGTGGCCTGGTGGCATGACTCAGCAATTAAGAACACTTGTTCCTTTGCAGAGGACGGAGGACTGGTTCTCATCCCTCGCAGGTAACAACCATCTGTAACTCTGGTGTCAGGTGACCCAACACTCATTCTGGCCTTTGCAGGCACTGTGCACACATGGTGCACGAACACACATATAGGCAAACCACCCATCCTCAGAAAACATTTTTTTAATCTTTCAAAAGAAATTCTTTAAAGGCCAAAACCAGTCCAAACAGATCATTATTATGGACCATACAGGGGTCTGACAACTCATTCTGAGGGGTTCATCTTGGAGGCCATATTCCATCAAAGGAGCCCGGCTTCATTTTCTCTTTTGTGTATCTTTACATTTTTATTTTCAATTCTGTATGTATGAGTGAGTGAGTGTGTTTATGTCTGAGTGTTTGTATTTGTATTTAAAAAATGGGGGGGGGGGCAAGCCAGGCGTGATGGCACATGCCTTTAATCCCAGCTCTCAGGAGGCAAAGGAAAGTGGATCGCAGATCGCTGTGAGTTTGAGGCCAGCCTGGTCTACAAAGCAAGTTCGGGACAGCTAAAGCTACACAGAGAAACCCTGTCTCAAAAAAAAAAAAAGAAAGAAAGAAAAAGAAAAAAAAAAGAAAGAAAGAAAAAGAAAAAAGAAAGAAAAGAAAAAAAAAGAGAGAAAGAAAGAAAAGGGGGGCTGGAGAGATGGCTCAGAGGTTGAGAGCACTGACTGCTCTTCCAAAGGTCCAGAGTTCAATTCCCAGCAACAAGGTGGCTCACAACCATCTATAATGACATCTGGTGCCTTCTTCTGGAGAGCAGGGATACATGCAGGCAGAACACTGTATACATAATAAATTAAATAAATCTTTTTTTAAAATGGGGCTGGAGATACGGCTGTTCTTATAAAAGACTCAAGTTCAGTTCTAAGCACCACCCACATGGTGGCTCACTACTGTGTGTAACTCCAGTTTCAGAGGCCTGATACCCTCTTCTGACCTCTTTTTGCATCAGGTGTGAGTGCAAGTGCAAACATGAGAGTGTGTGCGTGTGGGCCCACCCACCCACACACACAATTTATAAATTAAAAATATCCACTGGGGGGCTGGAGAGATGGATCAGAGATTAAAAGCACTGACTGCTCTTCCAGAGGTCCTGAGTTCAATTCCCAGCAACCATATGGTGGCTCACAGCCATCTATAATGAGATCTGGTGCCTTCTTCTGCAGTGCAGGTACACATGCTGGTAGAATGCTATATAAATAATAAATACATAATTATAAATAAAGCTATACTGTACTATAGGTTACCTTATCTGCAGTGTTTCCTTTATTTTATTATTACTTTTTAGAAAGAAAAACATACGGCTGCGCTGTGGTGGCACATGCCTTTAATCCCAGCACTCAGGCAGGCAGATCACTGTGAATTTGAGGCCAGCCTGGTCTACAAAGCAGGTCCAGGATAACCAAGACTAAAACAGAGAGACCCTGTCTCGAAAAACCAAACAAAAAAGAACAAAAACAAAAAAATAAAAATAATAAAATCTTCCCCAGTGCAGTGGTATACTTGGTATTTAGAAGGCCAGTCTGAAGCCAGGTGTGGTGGCGCACACCTTTAATCCCAGCACTTGGAAGCAGCAGGTGGACCTCTGTGAGTTCAAGGCCAGCCTGGTCTACAAAGCAAGTCCAGGACAGACAGTCAGGGCTACACAGAGAAATCCTGTCGCTGAAAAAACCAACAACCAAAGCCAAAAAGAAAAAAGGCTAATCTGAGCTACAGTTGAGATCCTAACACAAGATAACACAAATAAGAAAACCTTATAAGAAAATATTACTATATAGAACATTTAATATGTAAATGATAGGAATATTTAAATTAAGCAGCCCCTCCAATCAAAGCCCATCCTGGCCGGGCGTGGCGGCGGCGGCGCACGCCTTTAATCCCAGCACTCAGGAGGCAGAGGCAGGCAGATTGCTGTGAGTTCAAGGCCAGGCTGGTCTACAGAGTTAGTCCAGGACAGCCAAGGCTACACAGAGAAACCCTGTCTTGGGGGGGGGGGGGGGGCGGGAAGAAAGCCCATCCTAGATCAGCCAGTAGCACTGCGGTGCTGCTGTCCACGGTGCTGACCCTCCTGGGGCGTACGTCTCTGATGGCTGCAGGGTAGTGGAAAAGGAACGGAAGAACAGTTGGGATAGGAGGTTCCAGTAGACAGGACCAAGAGCCCCCTAAGATGTTCAATTCCCCTAAAACTCTTGAGTATCCTCATCACTAGGGCCATTGGCTCTCTGGTGGGTCACATCCTTTAAGGCTCCCACTGGGGAGGGGGCGGGTATTCTGGCAGCTGGTGCGACACGGACCAGAGGCATAGACAAAGACACTGTAAAGACACTTTCTAAGGGGACCCTTAATAGGAGAATGTGTCTAGGGTATTAGGCCCTAACAAAGGGAGCAACAAAGGGTGGCCCAGTCACATGCGCTCCTGTCGGTGTGGGCACACGTCATCACCCACATCTACACACACCTATTCTAAAATGCCTTTCTTGCCCAAATCCATGGTGTGATCCAAGGCAAATGAGTCAACCTCCAGGGCCTTCATCTTCCTCAGCCTTAAGGGAGGGTGACACCCACACCATGCACTTCACAAGGCGTTAACATTTCACCAGGCTCGCTGCTTCCACACAGCCACCAGTGGCGGTAAGCTTATGAATTGCTAATGCACTCCTGCAGTGCTGTCTCATGGCCTCACACTTTTCTTCCTGTCTCCACCCAGTCACCTCTCCAAAGCCAGTGGCCCTTTGTGCTCACAGAGGCACCACCCAAGGACCAACAAGAAAAAAAAAAAAAAAAAGAAAAAGAAAAAGAAAAAAAGCAGCCCTCTGTGCCCACTCCTCTGTTGCTGTCAGTGTCAGGAAAGGCTTTCCATGCTCACACCAGGGACCCTAAAGCCCGCTACAAATATAGGAAGTAAATCTGGCCAAAGAAGGTTCATATTGCCTGAGGCAGACACTAAGCAGATAATTCCCCACAGGGCCTGTGCCTTCAGGCTGGCTCTCTGGAGATGTTCCAGGGCAGAGGGCTGGATGGAAACTGCTAAATGCCTTGTACTGATTACTGTGAAGGGAGGTTAGGGTTAGGGAGGTGGGGAAAAAGGAAGATGCTCCTCCCCAGAAAATGCACTCATTATTCTCCATTGTTTAAAAAGAATCGGGTGTTAAATTACACGTGTTCGCCAGCGTGCCAGGCTAGGTATTCACTTGTAATTTTTATTTATTTTTTAAAAAGATTTATTTATTTTATTTATTGCATACGAGTGCTTTATCTGCAGAAGACGGTATCAGATTGCATTATAGATGGTTGTGAGCCACCATGTGGTTGCTGGGAATTGAACTCAAGACCTCTGGAAGAGCAGGCGGCACTTTTAACCACTGAGCCATCTTTCCAGCCCTTCACTTGTAAATTTTAAAAAGAAAAGCAAAAGAATAAAAAAAAAATGGGCAAAACCCATGGGCCACAGTGCTGAGGGGCAGAACACTCATCAACTGAGTGCAGTACTCAGGCCTGTTCTGCAGCCCACAGCGCCTCAGATGGAGCCTGATTTTTAAATCCTTGCTGCACAGGAGACCCTGTAGGAGCATAGTACAGTACAACTCCAACAGGGTCACCAAACGCCTCCCCTCCCCCACTCACCCCTGGCCTTTCCTGGAGCCTGGCACCTGTGACCACATTAATGAGCCTTAACCCGCCCTTCAGGCCATGACAGCTGTCAGCGATTGCCCCAGGAGTCCTGATTTGATCTGAGGCTCCAGCCTTAGGCTTCCCCCGTCTGCCCCCTCCCCCACCACGTTTCCCTTGTAGAATAGGAACAGCTGTCTCCTCTGTGATTAGGGAGTCTCCCTGGTGCTGCTCCCCCCACCACAGCCCCCCCTTAACCAGAGGAACCTCCACCCTAGAGCCAAACTTGTAATTTACATGTCAGCCACGTGACTGCCCCAGCCCATGGTAATTAGCTTTTTTGTTCCTTGCCGGTTTCTATGGCAACAGCCTCCAGAGGTACTCTCTTTGCTCCCTCCCCTCCCTTCATAGGACCTGTCTACCCCACCTCCTCCTTTGGGAATTAGCTACACACCGTCCCTGACAAAGCATCCATCTGGACAAAGCTTCGTATCTTATTGTTCAGAAAGGAGAAGACTTCAGTAGCTGACCCCACCCACTCAGACCCAGCCCAACCCGAGGCTGAGCTTTTGCGGGAATCAAGTGGTTCTTTCTTCCACTTGCTGTGACCTTGGTAAGGAACAGCCTCCTAGGACTTGGAAACAGGACAGCAACCTTACTAATCATAGGAAGAGTGCAGAGTCACTGCACCAACGCTTTTTTTTTTTTTTTTTTTTTTCCTCAGCCCCAACACCTGGAGGTGGTGGGCTAACAACTGAGGAGAAACAGAGGCAATCCTTGCAGTCGGCTTTGTTCTGTGCTCAACCCCGACTTGAAGGCCCTGGGAGGAGACTGTTGGGTAAGGGAGGTTTGTACAGATAGGGAAAGTCCAGTTCTGGACCAAGGTCATTGGCGTCCAGGCCCCACTCCTCCAACAAAGGAACAGGGTGGGGTAAGGAAACGGAGGGTGAAGACTGGGGAGCGTGAGGGCCACCCTACTCCTTGAGGATCGTCCAGTTCTCCAGTGGGGGTTCGGGCATGTACAGTCATTATGGTTTTAGGGGAGAGCCCCACCCAAAGTTGCCCGACACACCCATCTTACTCAAGGCTTAAATGGCAGCCTCAAAGAAAGCCACGCCCAGCAGGCGCCCCCCAACCAAATTCCCTGTACCTGCTGGTACCGTGTGTGTGTGGGGTGCACAAAATGAAAGTGAGAGTCAGAAGGGTTGCCTCCAGCGGTCCGCTACAACCTGGGCGCAGAGCAGAGTGACGCGAGTGAGGGGAGTCGACTGAGGATTCCGGGGGTCCCAAGAGCCCAGCAAGGGGCTGGGGCTCTTCCCTTTGTTCCGCAGCCGGCTCCCGGAGCGCAGCAGCTTCTCTCTCCCTCCCTCCCTGGGGCTGGCGCTCGTGGGGACGCCCAACGCGGGACAGCTCACCTTGGCCCCTATCTGGTTGCCGCACTGGCCGGCCTGGATGTGCACGATCTCCCTCATGCTGATTTCAAACGGCTAGAGACGAGAGGAAGGCGGACAGCGGGCTGCGGAGGATCCGTGGCCTCCGCCGCGCCCTCTTATAAGAGGCTGCCCCGCCCTCGCTGGCTGATGTCAGCGCTGTGGGCCAATGCCCGGGCGCCGCAGAATGCGGCAGGCTCTGCAGCATCAGCACCGCGCATCAAGATCCGCCCGCACAATGCAGAGCAAGTCTGGCCGCGCCTTCGAAGGAGGGGCCGCGGGAGGGCGATCCGCTCTGGGGACAATAGAACCCAGGCCCCTTAGTGCCCCACCCCAGTAGCTGCCCTCCCCGTTTCGTCCCTGCTCCAACCCCACCCTGCAGTTTTGTGAAGAGGGTCTTTTTTCCTCTCATGTGCTTAAGAATCAAGACCCGTGTTCTTTAAATTTGCTGGGTCCCTTGGGGTGGGCGAGGCAGGAAAAGCTGGAGCCGCCCTGTGACCTCTGTGCAGACCTGAGTACGCACGTCAGGAGGGGGGCGGATTGTAGCTCCAACTCTGAAGTCACCGGTTTCTGGAAGAGAGAGGGCTACCAGCCCATGGCTCCACAAGGGGCTGCCGCGAGGGTGCACGTGTACCTGGGGTGTGAGACTGCACAGTGCCTGGCAGGTAGTCCTGCTCCGTGAATATCTGCGTGGGAAACTCACGTAAGGACATACAAGCCAGTCAGTGGAGGATATTGGGCAGTGTTTTCTATCTGAACCACCCCTGATGTCATTGGCACCGTTTGCCCTTTTGGTACAAGAGAGGCAGAAGAGGGGGCGTGGAGTGAACTGGAGCTGCCTAGGTAAGGAGACTGAGTGCGCAGGGTGGGCCCACTGGGAGGCAGAGCCAAATGGTCAGAAAAGGATGTATCATATGTTCATACAATACTGATTTAAAATTCATCTTAGAGTGACACCATATGAGAACTTTTTGATATTTCAACGATAGAAATTCTTCTGGCGGAATCTGGGACAATGCTGCCACACATGGATGGTCCACATTCATTCACTCATCTCACAAGAGCAACTGACAACAACCTGCAGATTCCTTTGTCCAGTTTGCACCGGCATGTGCTGGCGTACAAGTTTCTCTATGATAAGCTTCCAAGTTAGCTGAGTTTAGAAATGGGTCTTTTGTTCTCAGGAGATGCCCATCCCCCCACACCGTGTCCATGAAGTGGCTTTCTCCGGTTGCTTTCCAGCTGGCCTGGTTCAAGAAGTACTGGGTGAGCATCTGGCTCTGTCTCCTTGTCTGGACAGGAAAGATGCTTGGAATCATCCAGAGGCCTGGGCTGCCTCCCTCTCAGATGACATCAGGACAGGCAAGAGCTCCCCATGTCTCCAGAGAGCTGTGGTGCCAGGATAAGGGCTGACTCATGGTCCTGTGTTCCAGCAAAGGCTGGCCCTGCTGGGAACCAACTTCCAATCTCAGTCCAGCAGGGCCGCAGCTGATAGTGTGCGGGTGCCTGGTGCCTGGCCTGGTGCCACTTCCTGACTTGAAGGTGGTTGAGGGTAGGGGTAGACTCAATTTTTTTAACCAAAATATTTTATTAACAACTTATTGACTGAGCCTATGTCAATTATACCCAGATTAAACAAAACAGTAGGAAATGAAGATTAATTGACACAACAACAAAACCTTAAGGATATCAGTCCCGAGGAACGATTCTCCAACTGGGAGCCGTAGGATTTCTTCCACTGGAACAGGGGGTAATAAGACCCCAGAGCCTTAGCAGGAGCCGGAGCTCTGAAGCCTTCCCTCAAGCGGATTTCTCTAGGAGCGTCTTGAAGGGCAGCGATGAACAGCCAAATCTATCCCAAGTCTCCAATCTGCACCCTCTGCCAATTCTGGGCTCATTTATATAGCTCCTCCCAGAGTCTGTTCACAGGATCTTTTTCATCTGGTAGCAGTTAAGCTCCTGCATGAGGTGGTTGCCCTGCTAGTGAATTAACATCACCTGTTCTCTTACTAGACTGTTCGCTCCCACACTTGGGATCCTAAAGAACAGGGTTCTCTCCTTCACCTCCCCCTTTCTATTTAATAAAATAAGCTATATACAACAAACTAAGAATTACCCATTAAGTCAACATTTGTAGTTAACAATTTTTAAGAAATTATTCCACTATCCTATACTACTGATTCTTTTAACTAAACCTATAATAATACTGTGGCTATCTAGTCTTCAACCCCATCAGAGACCCCAGAAGGAAAAACTGTCTAATATGAAGGAAGTGCAGGCAAGTGACTTCCAGAAGTATTGACAGGACAGAGAGCTGATTGTCTGGACAGTGATAAGTTCCTTCTCCATTGTTGGGGCATCCAGTCTTCAGGCAGCCAGCCCAAGGCATCTGACAGACTGTTTCTGGACTGTCACAAGTTTCTCTCCATTGTAGGTGCATCCCACCTTCAGCCAGCCAGTTCAAAGCATCCCAGAGACTGCTCTGAAGCAGGAATGCTGAAGGACTAGCCCACCTGGTCTCTGCCAGGCTGGGCAGCCAATTTCTCAGTATCAGGCTTGATCATATCAGACAGTCATTCTCTCATCAGCCGTAGAGATAAGCAAAGTTCCTCAGTCCAGTGGATATCTGCCACTATCGTTTCTTGATGCCCACATAATTAGACTGGAGTCACTGCCAGGAACAGATATCCCTCTGTCATAAAAGCCCTTTATCACTAAATGCCATTTTCTGTAGATCTCTGAAGTGTTTGAAGACCGTCTATCTATCTATCATCTACCTATTTCTTGGGAAACATATACAAAAATCTAAATAAAGCTTATTCTAGAATTAAGTAATTTAGTACCTAGTAAGATTTATAAGTGACCAACTACCAATTTCTATTTCTAACCATCCTGAACAAGTTATAACAGCTATTTTTCACCTTTTCAAATAAGTTGAACACGTATAATACATCAAATAAATGTCAAACAAAATGATCTTTTGTTTATACCAACATACAATATACAATTTAAGTTTTCATTAACATAACATATATAATAGATAAAGCAAAAGTTGAAAAAGGCAAACAATCGTAAATTTCCATCAATCTACAATACCAATGTGAAATATTTCAATACCAATGCAAATTATTTGAAGCTAGTAAATTCAATAATCTACTTTTTATTCTATAAACCTATATCCTCCCTTCCTTCCCCCCTTTTTCCTTAATATTAGATGGGATAGAAAGATAAGAGAGAAAGAAAGAAGAAAGAAATCCCCAAATGAAACTTTTATTAATTGTAACTAACCCCCTTAGGCAAAAATGAGCATTGGTAACCCACCAAAAACCACTACCCCACCTATTGGGAATGAGGGTGTCATTCTCTCAAAATTACTTTATGTTGTTTGGGGGAAACATATTTTTGGGTACCCTTAGAAAAATAATATATTGGCCAAGCACTGGTAAAGCTAGCTGTCAATTTTTTTTTAGATCGATCCTTTTGGCTGGCCGTTTTATTGTTAATATACATGCAATTTCTGGAGGAAGCAGTAGCGCCAGAGGCAGAAGTTCGCTCTTCATTATTGTCCTGTTTTTTCTCTGAAAGTAAGCAAACTTTTGAAATCATTAGTAGAGGCATGGTAGTACATGTATAAATTTTCAAGGAAAGATCAGTTGAGGCACCTTGCTCGAGGTGCCAGAAACATGTTTTTTTGGGCTTAAATCACCCAGGCTTCCTGTTTCATCTTCAGTGTTGTCCTGCTTTTTGCAAGTAATACAGGGCTCTACCTGCAAGTAGGTATCTCTGCCCAGACTGAGGCCATCCCCAAGGAGGAGGACGATGTAATACTCAGTATCTGTGGGGGACCCAAGATAGACTCTGCAGCAGGGATCCCAGGTTGTAGCAGGAGAACGGCTCAGGGATGTGGCACTCCATGGCAGCGAGCTGCGCAGTTCACCCCAGGTGCCACTCCCCTGCGGTCAGATACCCCTGAGTTCAGAGGCACCCTCCTCTATCCTCAGAGGCCTTGTCTAAATACTTCCCAAGGCTGGCTGAGCACTGACATCATAGCTGAGCACTGACACGGCTTCGCCCCTCTCCCC
Source organism: Acomys russatus (assembly GCF_903995435.1). Taxonomy (NCBI): domain Eukaryota; kingdom Metazoa; phylum Chordata; class Mammalia; order Rodentia; family Muridae; genus Acomys; species Acomys russatus. The sequence continues at coordinate 47,843,622 of NC_067162.1, read as the reverse complement.
CTCCGCCCCCCCAAATTAGGGCAGTGTTTTGTGTAAATAGATCCCAGCCCCTGGTCCACCCTACAGGTGTCTCAGGGCATCACCACCTGCAGGCTCCTAGGAGTAGGATGAGCTGCTACACAAATGGGGGCAGGAAAGGGACAGGCTCTGGCTAATGTTACAGATGGTTCACATCAGAGACTGTGGTCCTACTGCAGTGTACCGTGGAGCCGGAAGGAACCTGAAATGAGTCTTGTCACCACAGAGGCAAGTGGAGGCTCTTGAACCTGCGGCCCCCTTGCTCTGTTCTAGAGTGTTGAGTCATAGAGGAAGCCAAGAGGGCCTGACTGGGGTACTTGGTTCCCTTTGGGACTGTGGTTCCTAACTCAGGCAGACAGCTGTGACTTCTCAACATGACTGTTGTCCCTGCCCTTCTCCCACGAACACTTCGAGTAACTTCTGGACGGACTAGGGAAGGTGGTGATGAAGATCCATCTGGGCTTAGCTCTCCGACTGCTTCCTGGCCCAGAGCCACAGGCTGTGGTCACTGATCGGCAACCGCCTCTACTGTGGCGGGAGGAGGCACTTGCTGGAGTAGCCTGTTGGGTGTGAGCAGTTGGGTTCCCACCTCTTGGAATTCCCATGAGCTATTCAAGGGGTCTTCAGGTTAGTCCCACACCCCCTGTGCAAATGCAAAGGCAGAGATCCCTCGTGCAAATGCATAGACCCCTCCTCGTGCAGGATGTTCTGCAACTCTGGTCCCTTCACTGAGGAAGGGCCTCACTTCCCTGAGCAGCCTACTGTATGGCTATGGCTGGATTTTCCTGGTCACAAGTCTCCCTGTCAGCTGCCCTCTCCAGGAGCCGTGCTCCTCCGCAGCTCCTGTCCTTCTTTCAATCGAGAAACTTCCTGTCCATCGCAGCAGCAGCAGCAGTGGGCCCTCGGCCTGAGTGACATGAGGAGCTGGGTGGGGTTGCCTCGTCAGTGGGTAGAGGTGAAACTCCAGGAGCTGTGCTCTGACCCTTGCCCAGGGCTGGAATCCCCACTCCCAGCTTCCGCCATTTCCCATGGCTGCCCTGGGTGACCCCTGCAGTCACATTTACTCTTTTTCCTAGTCCTAGGCAGTTTGCGTTTCTATTTTAAAGTTCATCTAGTCCACGCTTGGACAAATGGAGATTGGGGAAGGGACAGGTACCTGTGGTCTCACAGGAGGCAGGCCACTGGGTGTTACTTTCACCCTCTGCCCACCCTGGCCATGACACTAACAAGGCCCCTCCCTGCTCACCAGGAGCACAGCAGCATCTCCTTGAGTGTCATGCGGAGCTCCTGGCTGCAGAAAGCATAGATGAGGGGGTCAACGATGGAGCTGAAGATGATGAGGATGAGATAGAGGTTGAAGTTCTTAAAGATGCAGCCGCAGGTGGGGTGCTTCGGGCAGAGGACGATGAGCAAGAGATGCAGGAAGAAGGGGCCCCAGCACAGGAAGAAAATTCCCAGAAGGATAGTAAGGGTGATGGCGCCTTTAAGGCAGAAGCCTTGGCACATGGAGTGCTGCCTCTTGTGGAGCTGGGCAATTCTCTGAGCGTGTTGGTATGCTCGAGTGAGCATGTGGACATACAGACTCACCATGAGTGCCAGCATGGCTAGGAACAAAGTGACAAGGCAGATGAGGACACCTGTGTGCTTGTAGTAGGTGATAAAGAGGCTGCTGGAGAAAATGCTGGCCACCCAGATGCCCACGATGGCCCATCGTGTCCGGGACAGTGTCACAATGCTGTGGTAACGCAGTGCATAGAAGATAGAAATGTAGCGGTCTGTGGCAATGACACCAAGGAAGCAAAGACTGGACACCATGGAGCTGCAGATGAGCACGTCAATGACATTGTCCAGTTGTCGCATTACAGCAACAGGGGCCACCAGGGCATCCGCCTGCAGTAGCAGGATGATAGCAGTCTCCAGCATGGTGCTTATACTTACCATGAGGTCAGACAGGGCCAGGCAGCAGATGAAGTAATACATGGGTGAGTGCAGGTTGCGATTTTTCACAATGGCTGTCATGACCAGCACGTTCTCCACCACACTCACCAGCCCCAGGATGAGGAAGAGGCCTTCCGGGATAGACACGTGCAGGCACCAAGGCCCCGTCTGGTTGGTGGCCAGCTCAGGATGAGTGGTGCCTGTGGAGGTAGAGTTGAAGGAACCCAGAAGCCCCCTCTGGGGCCACTGAGTGGACATTGTCTTGTCCAGGAAGCAGGAAGCACTCAGCGGAGGCTCTGGCTCCAAGTGGTATCAGCTCCCCAGCATCATACTCGGCTCATGGTGTCATCAAGGGTGCCCATGTCCCTTACACCTGCCTCTTTCCAGCTGGGCACTTTCTGGTGGGCCAGGCCAGGCCAGGCCAGCCACAACACAGGCAGAGTCTAGACACTTCCTGGCTAGTACCCAGAGCTCTGCTATGGAATCTCACCGCCGAGTGAAGGAGCCTAGCCTGCTGCTATCCTCCCTGACTCAGTTCTGAACTTGACACCTCCCGACTTCTCAGGCACTTGCCTCTTATATCTGTCTGGTTCCCTGCCTCCTGAAGCCAGGCAAGGCTGAGGTCTGGGGAAAGAATGGAGCTTTTAACTTGTCTGCGAGCCCCTCCTCTGGAGGGTGGCCACATGAGGGGCATGTGCCTGGGGTGGAGGGGTTTGAGGCCGCAGCACCCTTGACCGCCTCCAGCGGGCATAAGCGACACCAAGGAACTAGAAAACCTAGCTTCCGGCTGCAGCACAGGGCACCACATCTCCCTTTGTGACCCAAGCCCCTGGAGACCTGCCAAGTCCCTTTCAGGCGCCTGCCCTGTGTAGCCCTACCTAAACCGCCAAACCCATGTCAAAGTCACTTTCCTGGGTTGTCCGCAACCTTCCCCTGGTCTCCCCTGCGGCTCAGTCCTCCAGCAGTCACAGGTTGTGAACTAGGCACCCCTGTCTCCCACCCTCACCACCACTCAACATTAGAAGCATGGCATTTCCACCCGAAGCTGAGGCTCTTCTTATATAGCAGCAACTCAGCTGCTGACTTCACGGTAGCTTTAGGGGCTGGGCCAAGGAGAACATTCAGAATTAGCAGCAACCACAGGAACAAAAGGAAGGGCTAAGGTAGACAGCTATACCAATGGGCTCAGCTCAGCCAAGGCTAAAGCCACTTCATGTCCCTGAAGTCCCTACACAGATAGACTTCTGGGTGTGGCAGGAAGCTTGTCACTTCCTGGGAGCTGACTGGCTAGAGGGGATCCTGAGGCGGTCTACCAGCATTCTCCAGTCACGTCATGTCTTCTGACTTCCGTGGACAGCCCCCTCCCCAGGCCACAAGCCTTCCCTTGAGGAGTCTCATTTCCGCTGCGGAGCACATGCCAGCCCTGGAGCCAGGAACCAAACCAGGGCAGCTCTCTGTCTCCGACCTCTGTCGGCCAGCAGCTGGGCATGTGACTTGACCATGGTCAGGGCAGCACACAGGGGTGGTATCAGCCCACCCCTGGCCACTGCTGGGCTCTCCACGGTCCCCAGTGCCTTCTCAGCACAAGATGTGCCCTTCCACATACAGGTCCTAAGATAAGAAAGGCAGGAGTGGAGTTAAGAGGCAGGAATTAGCTGGAAAGAACTTTCAGTGTTTGTGACACTCATGTTAAATGTTCATTCTTGTTCCTTTTTGAGACAGGGTCTCACTTTATAACCCCGCCTGGCCTGGAACTCACTTGGTAGAACAGGTTGGCCTGAAACAGGCCTGCCTACCTCTGCTGCCAGAATGCGGGCGATTGAAGGTGTGCACCACCGTGCCCGGCTAAAAGCCCGTTCTTTCTCTTGCCAACTCCGGCAACCTCTGGTCACAAACACCCCTACGGCACAGTGACTGTGAAAGCACATGGTGCCATGTGAGCATCCACTAGCAAATGTCACCTTGTTTTGTTTTTCAAGACAGGGTTTCTCTGTGCAGCTCTGGCTGTCCCAGACTTGATGCTAGTCACTTCTTACATCTGCATTTTTGCACTTACCTTTTTGTTTTCACTTAACAACTCTGCAGTGAATGACAAATAGAAAAAGTGACATGCTCATTTCTGTTCAGGACTACTTTCCCAGATCAATAAAATATAATTACACCAGAGTTATGTTGGTCCTCTGCACTGTCCTACTTTGCAACATCATATAAACCAGAACCTTCCAGTTTATACTTTGTTTACAGCAAGAACCACCTGGTTATTTGGGTAATTGAAACATTCCTGTTGTGTAGTGTCTGTGGACATGTGGACCTTCGCAGCTCATGGCCAGCCTAGTGTCCACGTACACGTGGACCTTCGCAGCTCGTGGCCAGCCTAGTGTCTGTAGACATGTGGACTTTCGCAGCTCGTGGCCAGCCTAGTGTCCATAGACATGTGGACCATCGCGGCTCGTGGCCAGCCTAGTGTCCATGGACATGTGGACCATCGCGGCTCGTGGCCAGCCTAGTGTCCATGGACATGTGGACCATCGCGGCTCGTGGCCAGCCTAGTGTCCATGGACATGTGGACCATCGCGGCTCGTGGCCAGCCTAGTGTCCATAGACATGTGGGACCATCGCGGCTCGTGGCCAGCCTAGTGTCCATGGACATGTGGACCATCGCGGCTCATGGCCAGCCTAGTGTCCATGGACATGTGGACCATCGCGGCTCGTGGCCAGCCTAGTGTCCATGGACATGTGGACCATCACGGCTCGTGGCCAGCCTAGTGTCCATGGACATGTGGACCATCGCGGCTCGTGGCCAGCCTAGTGTCCATGGACATGTGGACCATCGCGGCTCGTGGCTAGCCGTATCATAGTCAGTGCTGCTGGTAGTTCTTGCTGCGCATCATCCAGCAGCTGCAGGCATGTGTTGATGATGCTGAATGACACCTACCAACGGAACATTTCAGGCATAAGCTGTGTCTTCAGCCTTAGTAGATCTAGCCAAACCACTTGCAAACCGGTGGACCTGTTTCATAAACTGTGTGCACACCCTCAGGTGTCCTGGTACAGGTATAGAGAGGAGAGTGACTCTGGGTGTCCTAAGTGTCCCATGCCTCCCCAAAGCCTTTATAGATGAAGGAACTCACTCTGCCACATTCATTCTAGCTGTCTGACACCTACACATGGGCCGTATTCTGCTTCTGGGGAAGGGTCCCAGGTCAGATGGAGTGGGCAGAGCCTTGGCTGTGGAGGCATGAGGGTCTCTGCATGGCGGACCACATGATGCACAGGCACTCTGTAACTGCAGGCTACTTTTCATTTCTGGGACATGAAAGAGCAAGTACTCCCTGCCCAAACTTCCTGTGCTCTCACACTTCAGAGATGCTGATTTTACTGGCTTCAGAATGAAGTCTTTGAGACAACCAGAGTTTACCCTCTGGACAATCTGACATCAAAGGGTGGGAGAACCACAGGCCCTGGCAGCGGCAGCCACACCCTCCTTGGCAAGCCCCTGCAGATGAGTGCTGACAGTAGGGTGACCATGCCTTGAGACTAATGTGGATTGCAAAGTCACAAATGCTAGAACCCTCAGAGAAAGGACTAGTGAAGCAGAGCTGTGAAAGCCAGCTTGCGAGACGCTGTAGTGGGGCCTGATTGTACTTCAAGTTTGATTTCTCAGTTGCCTTGGAAAAATACATGACAAATGGCACACAGCAGAGACTATCTCCTTAGTAGGGGCACAGCCTGCAGATTGGCTAAGACGAGGGAGGGGGTGCTTCATGAAACAAAGAGCAGCCTGCATTCCAACAGGCAGTCACTAGGGAGAGGCTTAGAGCTCCCCTTAGGAGGTCTGCAAAGTCTCCTCCACCCCCAACCGGGGCAGCATCAACTCAACTCGTCCCTTCTGGCTCTGGTCACACAGGACAAGGATATGAAAAGACAGCTTGGTGGTAGAGTACTGGCTGCTTTTTCAAAGGACCCATGATTAATTTCCAGCACCCACATGCTGACTGAGAAATCTGTGATAGCTGGGCGGTGGTGGCGCATGCTGGGAGTTTCAAGTGCACCTGGTCTACAGAGAGAGCTCTATGACAGCCAGGGGCACACAGCGAAGTCCTGTCTCGAAAAACAAAATTACAAAATAAACAATTACAATTGTTTGTGATTCCAGTTCCAAGGGACCCTGCATCCCTTTTTGTGAACTGCATGTACATGGTGCAGACACACATTCAGGCAAAACACCCATACACACAACAAAATGGAAGTTAGAAAGGCCATGTCACGGTATCTGTTTGAAGTCATTCATTTCCTCTGAACTTTCTCCGGGAGGCAGCACACAGGCTTTCTCCCCGACTACATGAGAATGCACAATAAGCAACAGGGGACACAGGTGGGCACCCCCTGCTGACTCAGGAGGGCCCAGGGAGGAATGGGACACACTGTCACCCAGGTTCTGCACAGGGGACACAGGCGGGCACCTCCTGACTCAGGAGGGCCCAAGGAGGAATGGGACACACTATCACCCAGATTCTGCACAGGGGACACAGGTGGGCACCTCCTGCTGACTAGGAGGGCCCAGGGAGGAGTGGGACACACTATCACCCCGACCTGGGTGTCAGGCCAGACTTGAAAGCTGTTTAGATGACATGCAGATTAGGCGTGGTGGCACACAAGTTTAATCCTAACACTCGGGAGGCAGAGGCAGGTGGATCGATCTCTGGCCGTCCTGGTCTACACAGCAAGCTCTAGGCCATCTAGGGGTACACATTGAGACTCTGTCTCAAAAAGTTACTTTTCTCGATGATCCACAGATGATGTGAGTGACTGGTTTTTATTTTCACCATTAGAAATGGATTCAGTTGAAAATTACTTAAGTCTGAGCAACACTTCCAAAGCCAATTGTTTGACGGCCTCTCAGCAAACAGGCCCGGAGGTGGGAAGTTTCCCGAAGGCCTAGCGCATCCTCTCTGCTTCACTGTTCTTAGCACACTGGCTCTTCACTTTGGAGTTCATTGCCTTGTGGTTGTAGAATAGCTGCTGCAGCTCCAGATATCACATCCCCATCTGGATGGACTTACAGCTGCTGAAAGGAAGAGGCAGGATGCCAGGTTTTCTGTGCTTGCTTGTCATTTCCAGCACACACACCCATTCCTAGCCAAACCCCCCTCCCCTCAGCTCAAACTCACCACACGCCACTCCAACCTGGAAACTGGAATTTAGACCCTGAATTAGAACCGTCTCAGCAGTACCCCTCCCCGGCCTGGGTGTAGATCCCCCGCCACGCCCAGGAGTACATGAGGCAACTGGTAGGGGCTCTGCCCCTCAGGCCTGCCCTCCCCGGGACCTGCTGTACCCAGATCTCATGGCCTTGCCAATTCATGTGGAAACACAGATGCAGCACCAACTCACGTGACACGTGACTCTTACAGGCACGTATGTTGAATGCAGAGCTCCCCTGCTAATGGCCAACTTAGAAATGAGCTGTGACCTTTAGGCTGACTATAGGTGGGTACAGGTCAATCCTCAATGTCCTGTTGAGGGGACAATGCCCGAGGCTCCTGCTCAGTTACTTCCAGAGCCCCTTGCCCCAGGGGTCTTATTAGGACCTCCTTTCAAAGACATTTTCCACTTCTATGTGTAGGATTGTATGCTGCAGCTGGAATTACGGGTAGTTGTGAGCTTAAATTAAACCCCAGTCCTCTGCAAGAGCACTAAGCACAGTGAGAGTTTTTAACCCAAAGCTGCCCCTTTTCCATTTATTTGGTGACCTCCATTATTTGGAGGTCAGAGGTCAACCTACAGTAGTTAGCTCTCTCCATCCACCATATGGGTCCTGGGGCTTGAACTCAGGTCAACAGGCTTGGCAGCGAGTACCTTTCCTCACTGAACTGTTCTGATAGCCCTCAGGACATTTCTGAAGCTTTATTTGTACCAAGTCCATACAGGGTACATCCAGTGATGTCTGAAACAACACCTCAACTCCCAGGAAGCAATCAGTCAACCAAGACTTAGGTGGACATCACTGGTCATCTTTCAGCCAAGATCCTGCTCTCTAAACACTGGAGGGCACAGCTGGTCAGGGCTGCCCAGGAGATCCCTGACAAAGCTTATAAAATCTCAGTACCCTGGATCTTTGCAGTCAGACAGTTTAGGGGACATGGACCTTTGTCCTTGCCTGCCTGTGGCCTCTGTAACTGCACTGGACTGGGGCCCTTGGTCAGGGCTGCCCACTCATCCCTAGATCAGACACCCTTTCATCTCTGTGAAGTAGCCCTATGTTGCCTGGGACAACTTTCTGCCTCCAACTTGTTTCTTTGGCTTCTCTTTCCGCTCTAGGACCCTCACGCCGTGGAAGTCTCTTGGAAGCAAGGCTGGCTCTGGACAGTCTCTCTGCTTCTTGAGTTTACAGAGGAACACTACCAGCCTGGCCTGTGTGGACCAGTGTGCACGCTAAGCAAGCAGTCTCAGCCCTCTGAGTGTTCTAATGAAGTTGCTAGGCTGGGAGTGTCAGTCAGATCAGGTGCCAGGCCCTGGGCTTGATCCCCACCACTGCAAACATATGGGTGTACACGTGTGGACGGTTCTGTGCCCTCTAGCAAGGAGCATGTAGGGTCCTCACACTGAAGAATCTGGGGCGGCCCCTTCTATGCACTGTGTGTGAGGCACACAGTAGGGTGAGTGTGGTGTGGGCTCACTGCTCCTGGGACTATCTCTGAGGCACTTGAGGAAAGCTCACTCACAGCCAAGCACAACCCACTCCCACTGGAGGGAAAACAAGACACGGGCAGATGTCACGGGCAGCATTTCTACTCAGGGAACTGGTTAATTCCAACCAGGAAAGAAATCAGGAACATAATTGCACAGCTCTGGGCACAGCGTCTGGACAGCTCAGTCCCAGTCTCCCTCGCCCTCAGGATTGTCCTCCCGAGGCACCTCCAGGTCGTTGAAGTGGAAGTTGGCCATCATGTCACGGACGGCCAACATCAGCCTGTTCAAGCCTTGATTGTGGTTCGGAGCCCTGGCCACTCCTTCCTGCAGCCTCTCCCCCTGAACAATGAGACATATCTAAGTGGGGGCTGACTGTACAGACTTGACATCCTGGGTTCAGCAGTCTGAGGTGGCTCAATCCCAGGACTGGGCCTGTCCCCTCCCAAGGTCTCTGCCCAGAAGATGAAGCTCTAAAAAGCCAGACGGATGTGTTTAACCAAAGCCAACCTACCGTGATCTGAAGCGTCTCTCAGCCTCAAACCACTCACCTTGGAATGGCTACTGCGGCTGCAGAAGGCCACACCCCCACTTCCTAAGCATGGCACCTCAGGCAGGCGCAGGTTCACCGTTCCTGCCTCTACCCTGCACAGGACTTGCCCATATCAGCTTGGGAGGGAAGACCAATGTGCTCAGCCAACATACCTCTGTGGTGTAGTTTGGCAGTAATGACCGGAAGAAGAGGGCAATTGTGTTTCCGTGGCTCACTGGACTCAGCCTGAAGATTTAAAAAAAGGGTCAGAAAAATGAAGGTCAACAGACACTGTCAGCTGACCCTACCTAGCCACCTCCCAACCGCTGGGGACAGGCAGCCTCTGAGTGGACCTGGGTAGGCAGTGACAATTACTACTACCCAGCCTGGGGTGGAGCTGTGGCCACCCAAGGGCAGTGAGAGAAGGAGGGGTAATGTGTTCCAGAGTGCGGGCTCTTGAGGGACCTAGCCCGCACATGGAAAGAAGACGAGGTGACTGCCTGCAGCATGTGAAGGCTGGGGAAGGAGCAGGCAGTTGGTCACAGAAAGGCAGGCAGAAAGGCCAGGGCATCACAGGGGAGCTCCCTGCAGGGGAGGCAGCACAGTGTCACATTTATATCTGGGGACTGCACAAGCAGACAGAATACTAGGAAGGCTAGGCCATGACAACCTGCAGGATGCTTGTAGGCCCATTGAGAAATCCTTTTTGAAAAATTTATTTATTAAAGAAAAAAAAAAAAAAAGAAAAATTTATTTATTATGTATATAGTGTTCTGCCTGTATATGAGCCAGCAGGGTACCAGATCTCATTATAGATGGTTGTGAGCCACCATGTGGTTGCTGGGAATTGAACTCAGGACCTTTGGAAGAGCAGATAGTGCTCTTAACCTCTGAGCCATCTCTCCAGCCTGAAAAGTCTAACTAACAGAGCGCCCTGCTCACTGTGCTCTCACCAGGAGGCCTGTGCTCCTTGCCTAACATGGACTGAGGAGCAACAGACACAGGCAAGGCACTGTGAAGGCTAGGGGCGAAGGGCACGAGCTCTTTCATGACCCAGACTCCAACAACTGCCCACACGCACACGGCAGCCTGTGACTCAGACATGCTCCATATTAGCGCTGGGCCCATCCCCCCACTCTCTTTGCTCAGGCACTCACTGGACCCTGCACTCTGTTCTTGGAAGAGAGTTTTGCACATGACAGAGTACCAGTTGCCACCCTGTCAGGTTGGGGGCAACTGTCCCTTCCCATGTGGCATGTCCTTCTCAATCATTTCTCCCACAGGCTCTTGTGCAGATTTGAGCCAATGCTCATCTCTAGGTTCTAGGTTTGATAACTATGCGCAGTGCACCGGATCACAGGTGGCTCCTTTACTTTGCAGCTTGCTGCACTTCTTGGCCTGCTACAAAGCCTGCAGGGAAGTGGGCAGACCTCTGGTAGATCCAGAGGCAGCTCCACGTTACACTGTTTCCTTCCTCCTGAAGGGACAAAGCAAGGAAGGTACCTTTCTGGTCTGACGTATGAGTAGATGGTGTCCAGCGGGGGCAGAGGGTCAAAACCCATCACAGACTGTGTGGTCACATCCTTTAGGAGGGGACACAAAACAGAGGTTAAGGAGCATTCCTGGCAGCTCATTAAGGCAGTAATACAGATGGAAGGTCCAGAGAAACTGGCCAAGGGGAAGAGCCCTCTGTTCCAGTTCCACCTGGCACCCAGGCTGATTTGTGGGTAGCTATTCTGTGACTTGCAAACAAAGCCCCCACTTTCAATATCCCCCTCTTACCGAGGGAAGGGCCGCGACAGCCTCCTTGATCTCAGAGAGTATCACATGGCGGTGGATGTTTCTGGGTGCACGCTGGTACAACACTTTCCGCCTGAGGTCATCAGAGGAGACAATAGCAGAGAGAGGGCGGACACTGTGCTGCCAGGCCAGAGCTCTGCCCAGAGTGGACTCTGAACACAAACTCTCGCCTGGCCTGCTAGCTGGTTCCTTCCTCCATGAAACCAGAGTGGGGAGAGCCGTGGGTAGTCTGCTGAGACACTAATAAGTAAGTGTCCACCATGGAACCCTGGGTGTGCTGGCCCTCACTGCCTCCTGCCGGGCATGGAGCTGAGAAGCCGAGCAGGGAGAAGAATCTAGTCCAGACAGTACTCATAAGACTGAGAGGGCTGGAAGCCATCATACTTCCTCTTCCTGCTTCCCCAGACAGTCTAGAATTTAGTCCCATAATCCTCTTTTCCTTGGCTCAGGGCGACGATATCGCCAGGATGAAACAGAACCCTCAGAACCAGCCAGCCTGGCTATAGCTGTCCCCAGAGCCAGGATGCTGATGAGGACCAAGAACAAAACTGCAGAGGGGCACAGGGTTGCTTCTCAACTGCAGCAGTCGCCTGGAGGTTACGGGAAACCCCACATGCAGCAAAGCAATAACCATAGAAATATGGAGACAGAACACGAGGGTGCGTCACAGCCACACCTCTTCCCATACCTGTGTGGACAGCAGCAACCATGCCCAGGACTCCCTGGTGGCTCCTTTAAAGGCAAGCCAACATCAGAGGCCCCATGTCTGTGATAAGACCCAGGAGGAGACACAGAAAGGGCTCCTGCCAGCAGGGCGCTCTCCCTGAACTAGCTGCTCACAGGGCTGTCAAGCTCAGCTCACCTATTCTCACAGGCCTCCACAGCAGGGTCCCCAGCGTCCACTGCTTGCAGAACTGCACGAACATTTTCCTCCAGCCAGCTCATAGTGGCAGGTTCTTTCCAAAGAAAGTGTGACCTCCCCAGGTACAGACTGATCAGCTGGCTCAGGGCAGGGGGCTGGCTGTGGAAGAGCAAGGGTAGAAGTAGACTTTTGTCAGAGCACAGTGGTGGGAAGAGCTATCCAGGGAAAGTAAACTGCACTGGAGCAATGTTGCCCCTCGGCTGCTATCAGGGACATCCCAGCTCCCAAGGGGTTGGGAACACTTCTTTTGGCTTGAGTTTAGTAATACAAATCACATGACAGAAATGTGGGAAAAAACCCATGCTAACGAGCATGTTTCCTGTGTGGAACAGCACTAAAGGATGGCCCACAGCTATTGACTTGGAGAAGGGTGGGGCCATGGCATGATACAGTCATCGTCTTTTCTGTGTGTTTTTTCTTTTTTATGAGAAATACGACAATATAGAACTCTGGGAGAAATTAACGACAGTAAAGCTCCTTGCCTCCACCTTCCTACTCCTCCCTTACATGGGTTATGCCTCCTGGCGTCATGCCCTGCCCTCAGCTGTTCTAAGAACCTGTGGATCTCACTCCTTAGACTAGAGAGGCTGCTCACCTGCCTCACAGAGGTGGCATGTGCTGCACATGGGTGTGCGATGTGCTGCACATGGGTGTGGGCTCCAGGGCCTTCCCCTACTACTCTTGGTGGGCAGTGGCCCCCCAGGACAGGGTGAGGGGAACAGTGCCTACAGTCTCGCATCTGTGGCAATCCCTACCTTATCTCAGCGTCTGGCCCAAAGAAGCGGTGGTTTGAGACTGCTGCATCAGGCCGCACACTGCAGCACTCCAGCAACGGCATAAGAACTGCAAGGACAAGGACAGACTCCATGCACTCTGTAACCCTTGTCCTGGCTCCCAGCCTCATGGCGAAGACAAAAGACACTGGGAGCTCCCTGTCATGTATACCACCAAGTGTTCTTAAGGTAAAGGGGGCTGCACAGCCACAGGGTCATTTCTGAGGACCATTACAAATCTGTTCTAAGCTGAGTCTCTCACGCTAGGCTCCAAGGTGCCTCTGAACCCGGGGGGGAAGCGGACGCATGTCTGGTGTACACACACGCACGCGCTTTCTCTCTCTCTCTCTAAAGAATTTATTACTTATACAGCATGTGAGTTAACAGGCCAGAAGAGGGCATCAGATCATATTATAGATGGTTGTGAGCCACCATGTGGTTGCTGGGAATTGAACTCAGGACCTCTGGAAGAGCAGACTCTTAACCTCTGAGCCACCTCTCCAGCCCATCTGGTTGACTTTTCTCCCATCTGCATCCAAGAAGACCTCCCTATCACCTCTAAGGGTGGCTATATGCTTTAATCACACGAAGGTCGGGCTGAAAGGCAGACTAGAGAGAGTACTCGGCTGACTGCCCTGCAAGAGCTAACTCTGTAGGGACCAGGATCAGGTCGGTGGCCAACACAGAGCCTATGTAGTGCTGTTTACCTAAGTGCCAGCTTCTCTAAACAGCTTGTGTCTTGGTACTGATGAGAAACAAGTCCTTCCAGGGACTTCCTGGGGGCATGCTCGTGCAGGGGCTTACTGCAGTGCAGCACGTGGGCTGCCAGTCTATACCTCATTGGCTGGCCACAACAGAAAAGGTGAACTAGCTCCATCAGGCCACAGAAGGCTGCTTCTAAATGATTGAGCTAACTGTACTATTTCTGCCTGATGCTGCCAGGTCTCACTGGCAGGCAGAGTTCTGGCCAAGGATCAAGGAACTCGGAACTACAATGTGGTACCAATTCTGGGACTTTGTAACAGAAAAGCAGCTGGCCCACAGGACTCTTGTGACAATGTCACTTTGTGTATACTCTTAAGAAATATCTACCAAGTCATCGATCACTTTGCTCTCCTGGCCATATGCCTGTGAGAACGCCTGGGCAGTGTGGCAGGGCCGCCTCCCTCCTAGCCACTCACAGCCAGTGCCGTCACGCTGCCTCAGGGCTTCTCAGCAGCTACTCCTGTGTTGCCTCTAGTACCGAAGGCCGTGGACCACGTGTGTGCTGGAAACGCCCCACTCTCCCATGCTGAGATAACCCCAGGAGACAGCTGCCCCTCTCACCTCACACTGAGCTTATACTCTTTCCATTAAGTATGGGAAGGGCTGTGACCTCAACTCAGTCCCCAGGAAGACGAGATGCGGCACTCACCTCCAGGGAACATGGTGAGCGCCTGCTGTATCAGGAGGGAAGCCTGCTGCCTGGCAGAGGTGAGCTCGTGCTCGGGCAAGTCTGCTTGCTGACTCAGAAGGAAATACGCCAATGGAACTGAGAAGGCAAAATTAGGGAGCTGGGACAGGTTCCGATGAGCCTGTAAGGAATGAAGAAATGAAGTCTGGGCCTCAGGCTTGTGAAGACAAAACGTGTGGTTTACAGACATGTGGCGGATACCAGGTAAGCCCCACAGGCGCTTCCTCCTGGGCCTCTCACCTTAACTCAGGATAGGAAACCCATTTTCTACATGCAGAACAGACAAAAGGACACAAAGGCAGCAGTCAGCCCAGACTGATGCTACCGCAGCAGGCGGAAGCTCAGAGCCTCTCAGATGGCCCTGCCCAGGCTCTCAGCCTTCTTAGCTCACAGTCAACTCACCAGGAGCGGGCTCTGACTCCACCTAACCAAGAGGGATTTTCCAGTACTTTCCTTTCTTTCTCTGTGTTTGTGAGAAGACAAGTGACTTGCTCTGTGTCTCCATTATTGTGTGTGTGTACGCAGCACACATACATGTACTTGAGTGTGGAGTGACTTGTTCTGTGTCTCCTTTACTGTGTATATGTGGAGCACATACATGTACATGAGTGCAAAGGCTGAAGGTAATATTGGGTGTCTTTCCACAATTGTTCTCCAAATTATTTCATTATGTATTTAGCATGTATGCGTATGTGCACACGCATACCATGGCACACGTGTAGAGGACAGCATGCACAAGTCAGTTCTTTCCTTCCATATGTGGGTCTAAGGGTCAAACAGGTCATCAGATGTGGTGTCAAGTGCTTTGCCTGTCAAGCTACGTCTCTGGCTCTGAGACAAGGCCTCTCGGCATTCCTGAAGCCCATCAATTTGTCTACACCAGCCAGCCAGCGCACCTGCCCCACCCTGTCTCCTACAACAACTGCTTACATCACATGTCACGATACTCTGCTTTTTATGGGGGTCCTGGAGACCCAAACTCGTGCCCTCATTCCTGTACAGTGGGTGCTTCACTGCCAGAGCTGTTTTCCTCATCCCTTCTTTCCTGGGAACTGTTATCTTCACAGAATTCTACAGCCACAGAAGCCATAATGCCTGGTCAGCTGCAGCCCTCCTTGCATCTCCTGTCGCCATGCTTTCATGAGCTCCCGGGATTCTAGAAGCCAGATCTCAAGAGAATGTTCCGGCCAACCACACTAAGCAGTACGTAACTTTAAATGTTCCGGCCAACCACACTAAGCAGTGTGTGACTTTATTTTTTTGGTTTTTCGAGACAGGGTTTCTCTGTGTAGCCTTGGCTGTCCCGGACTCACTTTGTAGACCAGGCTGGCCTCGAACTCACAGTGATCTGCCTGCCTCTGCCTCCCGAGTGCTGGGATTAAAGGTGGGCGCCACCACGCCCGGCTGCAGTGTGTGACTTTAAATGACCTTTTTGATTAATGTAAGGAAAAAAAATAATAAATTAAAAAAAAAATATATATATATATATATATATGGACTGTGAAAAACTCAGGAGCAGGAACAAAACAAAGGCTTGCCCCTGTCCCTTTACTAGGCTCTGCTGGAAGCACAAGCCCGACGAGGCGACCCACAGGGTTCTCCTTTAACCTGTCTAGCCGTTGCAATAGAGAACGGCAGGACTGCTCTTAAGGCATGGTGGCTAACCTAGTAAGCGGAACCTGTCCCCTCCACACATGTCCACAGTCACAGGCAAGACAGTCTATGTTCTTTCCTGGTACTGCACAGTACCCAAGGTGGACTTAGCGCTCACAGCAGCTGTGGTGCTAGGCCATCTTCCACTTTTATTTACATGCAAATCTGCCAAGGCACAAGTGACTGGTTACGATTATATGTATGTCTGTCTGTCTGTCTGTCTGTCTGCCCAGGACTTCTGCAGAATGTGGGTCTGTGTGCTGTGGGCCCCGTGTCAACCCCAAATGGCACTCTGCTGCATGACTCTTGTGTGGACCACAGTGAGTTCTGGGGTCTTCCCAACTTTTCATCACTATCTGCACCACTGTTTGTGCACACATAGTTGGTGCAGGCCTGTGAACTGTGGTCCTCACAAGGCTGCTAGGACACCTCTAGGAAGACTGATCTTGTTCAGCGGAAGTAACAAGAAAACCAGAAGCAGGAGGCCCTTGGGATCTGCCTGAGGCATGCTCTCACCATCCTATCACTGTCCCTAAACACATATGGCGCAGATCACAGAGGTGAGGAGACACAGCTTCCACATACCTCCCACTCCTGGAAGAGGCGGGTCAGGTACTCGTAGCTCCGGGCCCGTAAGGCCAGGTGGTCGATAAGCAGCAGCATGCACAGCGGGTCCTCATCCGGCTCCAGGCTTCCAGGGCAGCACAGTGAGTGGAAAAAGAGGGAGACAGAGGAAGTGATATCATGGCTGGAGTCCCCACAGATCTGGGGTCACAGTGTGGGGGACAGGTGGCCATGCAGTCACAGTGAAGACTCACCTCAGGATGAGCTTGCAGTACTCCAGCGCAGTACGTGGGCATCCTCGCTTCTCCAGGAAACTCATCTGCTTGTAGAGGGCCAGGTAGAAGCTCCTAGACCAAAACCAGTTTGCCGAGATTTAGTGACACAAAAGCATAGAGCACAGCAAGTGAGAGGCCCAGCACTGCCCACCCTCTGGGCTGAGACAGCACTTCCTAAGTGGCCAAATACAGCGTTTGCAAACATTCCCCGTGCGTCTGGAAATATACGCTCCACGTTATCTAGCTATAAATGTACATACACATGGAAATCAAGCTCCTCTGGTTTTAGACAGGGTCTGACTGTGTTGCCAAGTCCGACCTTGAACTCCTTGGCTCAAGAGTCTTCTGTTTCAGAATGCCAAGCCTACACACCGGCGCCTCTATGCAGGCTGCACTCCAGTGTATGCGCAGCCCTGTCTTCTCTTCTTTGGTTAAGAAGAGGTCTTAAGAGGAGATCTCATGCAGCCCAGGCTGGCGCCAAAATTACTATGTAATCAGGGATGAGCTCAGCTGATTCCTACCGCTGAGTGCTGTGACTACAGGCAGT
This sequence comes from Acomys russatus, assembly GCF_903995435.1. NCBI lineage: Eukaryota > Metazoa > Chordata > Mammalia > Rodentia > Muridae > Acomys > Acomys russatus. The sequence goes on along the minus strand of NC_067162.1, from coordinate 47,826,457 downwards.
GCCACCATACCTCACAAAACCTGTCTGTGACTACAGGCAGTGCCACCATACCTCACAAAACCTGTCTGTGACTACAGGCAGTGCCGCCATACCTCACAAAACCTGTCTATGACTACAGGCAGTGCCACCACACCTGACAAACCTGTCTGTGACTACAGGCAGTGCCACCACACCTGACAAACCTGTCTGTGACTACAGGCAGTGCCACCACACCTCACAAACCTGGCTGTGACTACAGGCAGTGCCACCACACCTGACAAACCTGGCTGTGACTACAGGCAGTGCCACCACACCTCACAAACCTGGCTGTGACTACAGGCAGTGCCACCACACCTGACAAACCTGGCTGTGACTACAGGCAGTGCCACCACACCTCACAAAACCTGTCTGTGACTACAAGCAGTGCCACCACACCTGACAAACCTGGCTGTGACTACAGGCAGTGCCACCACACCTCACAAACCTGGCTGTGACTACAGGCAGTGCCACCACACCTGACAAACCTGGCTGTGACTACAGGCAGTGCCACCACACCTGACAAAGCCTGTCTTCTTGTTAGCTGTTTACTGATTACCATTTAAAGGAAGATGATTAAAATCTATGTAACTATCATCGTAACTTACGCTCAAACTTTAACAGTTGTCATAGCACTACACGTGCATAAAGCTGGGTGGCTTTAGTTACCGTGGTGACTTAATTTTAGAATCTTTTTCAAAGAAGTAAGAGGTTAACGAAAAGAGACAAAAAACAATACACAGGAATCCAGAGAAGATGCAGACCCAACGCTCAAATGGCTGTGGCTAAGGTGGGGACTGGCGGCTGCAGCAGACCAGGGATAGCCAGAGAAGCAGAGCACTAGCTGTGAGGTGGAAGGGAGCCACACATGGGCTAAAAGCAGAGGACGGGCAGGGCTCAGAGAAACGCAGAAGGGAGAGCACTGTGTGCATGACCATGCAGGTCCGACGTAAGATCAGGAGACGCAATACAAAGCACGCCACAGTAGTTTAACCTCATGGGGACGGCTCTTTCTGCCACAGCACGGGAAACAGACTTCAGACGCCACTGTCTTGAGCCAGGTCTCTGCAGTTCAGCTGTGAACACACCGAAGCCTCCCCTCTACCCTCAGGGACAGGACAGTCTCATGTCACCTGTTCCCACTAAACTGACAACAGTCGCTCACGTGACCTGAGGGGAGCCCGTTACTCCCTCTAGCATGGACCAAACTCACCTGTTCTCAGGTCTGCGGTAATCCAGCCTGCAAGTCCCACTGGTGAGGCTGAACAAGGGGTGGAACGCACACTCCATGCTGTAAAGTGCTCTCTCTGTGGGCCACAAATATGAGAGGAGAGTGTCACAGACACGATGGCTGTGACTCCACCAGCAACTCACAACAAGCAGAGTCCTGGAAGGAGGGGGTCATGTAACAAGAGAGGGCTACACAGGACGTCCCAGGTGCTCCTTATGACTCTAAGCTTACTGCAACATACATCTCTAAGTGCCGGAGGGAACTGCTTCATATGCAAAGAGATGCAACCGGCGCTTGATCTGCTAACACCAGGTACCCACACGTGCTCACCAACACGCATCCTCACAAACCGTGCACATGCATACTCACAGCAACACCATTTCCAATAGCCAGAAAACAACCCAAATTTCCATCAACTGGTGACAGATACAGACATTTCGGTCTACACAGAAATAGAGTATTATATAGCAACAAACAGGGTGCAAGTGTGAGATAACAGAGGTGTTACGTGAAAGAAGGGGAGCAAAGACTACATTTGCATGAACCACAAGCACAGCTGCAGACACAGCACGGCAGTGTCCCACAATTAGACTGCTCTAAACCAACTGAGGCCAGTTGTGGAGATGACTGCAAAACTGTCATATGCTAAGAACCATGAACTGGACGCACTACGCAAGAACTCCATCTCCGTGAAGCGTCATTGTGACCTAAGGGAGCAGCATCTGCCTGTGAGCCGCAGCGGCACTGTGGTAGGTGCCGGTGGGCGGGCTTACCTATGAGGTCTCGGGCCATTTCTTGATCCTCCTGGAATCGGCAGGCGTCGCTGAGCTGCAGAAGGGAGTCTACATGATAGGGGTTGGACTGGAGCAGAACCTGCCAGAAAGAAAGGCAGCCCTAGAGAAAGGCCACAGGGAGCAGCCTAGGGACATGGGCCCGAGACCACCAGGCCAGGACCCACGCTGGGAATAATGACCATCAGAGAAAAAGTCTTTTTTTTTTTTTTTTTTTTTTTTCTGTTTTTTCGAGACAGGGTTTCTCTGTGTAGCCTTGGCTGTCCTGGACTCACTTTGTAGACCAGGCTGGCCTCGAACTCACAGCGATCTACCTGCCTCTGCCTCCCAAGAGCTGGGATTAAAGGCCTGCACCACAATGCCCAGCTGTTTGTAATTGGTGCTTTTACTTTTGAGTTTTTTGAGACATAGGTCTCACTATGTAGCCCTGGCTGGCCTAGAATTCACTATATAGACCAGGCTGGCCTCTAACTCAGAGATTCATCTGCCTCTGCTTCCCAAAGGCTGGGATTATAGGTGTGCACCACCATGCCTGGTGCCTAAAAAAGAAAAACAAAACAAAAAAACCCATTTACGCATCTCTCTAGCTCCTCACAGTTCACTTTTTCTTTTTTCTTTTCTTTCGTTTTTTTTTTTAAGGCAGAGTTTCTCTGTAGCCCTGGCTGTCCTGGACTTGCTTTGTAGACCAAGCTGACCTCAAACACAGCCATCAGCCTGCCTCTGCTTCCTGAGTGCTGGGATTAAAGGAGTGCACCACCACGCCCAGCTCCACAGTTCATTTTTAACTCAAGGTATGGTGCCGTGGCTCAGGTGAACCACTGATCCAGTTCAAGGTTCTAGTTCTAGGAACTGAGAAACTGACCTAATTAGTTCTCTATGCCCCAATTGAAAGCAACGGAAACCAGCATTTTTCTTCTCTCCGAAGCAATGTGACATCATTCAGGGGTCAGGTACACAAAGGCACAAAGCTTCATTTTGTCCTCAGTGACTAAAACTCAACTGTGGCCCAAGCACAGGGCTGGCATGGCACTCAGGACTCTGGAGCACACGGAAGGGACAGGTGCCCGGAAGATGGGAACCAAGCACTCCCCGTACTGTATCACCTAAGCTAAAAGCAAAGGCATCTGGGAAAAGACCCCACAATGCCCTGCACACAGTTCCCAGAAGGGACCGGAGAGCAGTGTGGCCCTCCTTTGAGGACAGGCTACACTGTTAGTCCCAGCACACTTCCTCTGAACACAGGCATATCCCTCAGACATGCCTCCCCAAATCATTGCTCAGGCACAGTGCACTGTCTGATGCCGCCTACCCATCAGGAGTCCCAGCCTTAGGCAAGGCACAGCACACTGTTTCACACACCCACTCAGCCCATTGGGAGCTGTAGCCTTAGGCAACACACAATGCACTGACACACACACACACTAAGCCCATCAGGAGCCGCAGCCTCACACACCACAATGTTATTGGGCTCCATGGACTCCACAGCCACCAGGAACTTGTGCTGAGCCTGCTGGTACTCCTCACTGTGCTCAAAGGCAAAGAAAGAAAGGCCTTTCTTGGATTCCAGCAGCCGCATTGATAGACCTGTAAAAAAAAAATTGCTGGTGAGAGTGTGCAGGGACCAGGCTGTGGCACCTTATAGGACTCCACAGCTCTAGGCAGTCACAATCCTTCTGTTGTTCCTGGCACAAATATGTCACATAAACACAACTCAACTCGAGTGTCTGGTGCAGGCTGTCCAGTTCTGGGGCTACACTACTGACTGGCATCTGCCAAGAGCTCTGGAAGAGGGTGGAGGCCTGCTCACAGACCCAGAGTCCTATCTGTTTTACTCCTCAGGTCTACCCAGAGTACACACAGAAGGGCAACGTGGCAGGCCCCAGCTTGTTAGGAGCAACATAGAGACCACACAGCCCAGGTGTCATGCCTGCCCATGGAGTCCTATGTGCAGGTACTTGCACTGAATACCCAGAGTGGCTCTGCAGTGAGCACTGCACTAGGGCCCGCAGGTGACTTAGGACTAGACTCTCTCTGTTCCTCATATGCAAGGCTGCGAGTACATGGACACTTCCTCTGGTAAATTCTTAAGAATCTGGGCAATAATGCTCAGTCCTCTAAGTGCCACTCTTAGGGTAGCTCTCCCTAAGGCCAGTGCCTGGCAGGACCACATGGTCAATGAGCCCGCATCAGTGCACAGGCCCATAGCTCCTACATAAGTCTCCACAGGCATAGAAAGCCAGGACTGTTGGGAAGGGCCAGGCCCACTACACTACTGCCCTCACGCTCTGAGGGGCTCGCATGCCTGTCAATAAAGGTGATGGAGAAGGGAGCTGGATCCCCTTCCATGCCACACGGGCCAGCACCTAAAGAGGACATTTACTTCATGCCCTCTTACCTCTCTGTTCTGCTGCCCTCTTTCTTCAAATTACACATACTTGGTAGCTTGCTATAAAATGTAAAACCATAATAATTAAAATAAATCTGACTGCCTGGGGGGAATTAAGAGTAGTAGTGAATCTACGCCACTACCCCGGCCCAGCAGGCCTCACCTGGTTTGCTGTATCGGGGCCAAGTGGTCTTAGGGGTTGTCAGCCATGCACACTTGGGATACACACGCTGTCTCTGTCGAGGCCTGGAAAACACAAAACACAGCACAGTTTTACTTTGCATGGTGGACAGGGTCCAGGTTGGTCTACCTAATGCCCACAGGAACCATGAGTGAAACTGCAGGCAGGGAAGGGACACAGCAGAGGAATGAGTAGAGTGCCTGGCAGGCAGGGGGGACGAGCACAGCACCGATGGCACATGGAGCCACCACCACATAACCAGAGATGCAGAAAGACAATGGCAGCTGTAGGTGAAGTTCTGTACATCTGCCTAGCACACATGAGGCCCCAGGTTCATCTTCAGCAAAGTTCAAACAGTCCAGTAAAGACAGAGGCGCCAGGTGGGTGCACACAGCTGTAATCCCAGTCCTCACATGGCAGATGCAGGGGCATCTCTGTGAGTCTGAGGCTAGCCTGGCTTACATAAGGAGCTCCAGACAGCCAAGCATACACAGTGAGGCCCTGTCTTCAACCAAAAAAGGAAGGAGCATTAATAAGGTAACCAAAAAATGAAAACCTAAAATAAAATGACAAGAATAAGCTAGGCCAGCTGGTATTCTGTCGTCACAGGTGAGCTATGAGCTGGCTCCCCTAGTGCACCAGGCTGGGCAAAAAGCAAACAATGGCTATAGCTGAGGGCGAGGTGACTAGCTGGCTGATCCACTAACACAGGAACATTTGGAAAAGAAGTGAAGACCACGATGAAGAACACAGAACGGCACCTAAGGTGTACAGGGAGAGGAAGGCCAAGCGCCTCACACACATCAGGCTCACCAGACCTGCCCCAGCTTCCCATGTCCTGTTGTGTGTGGATCACCAGGGCCAAGCCTGCCCACCGTCCGCGCCCTGGTCAGACGGTGCCCAACAGAGCAGCACAGTGGGCAGGGGAGGAGCTGGGTGGACCAGCGTGAGTGACAAGTGGGTGTGTGCTATTCTCTGTGCCTATTTGATAAATTGAGCTACTTCAAGAATAACGAATAACAAGCTGTACTTTCAGAAACAAGATTTAGAAAAGTTTATTTTTTTTCTCTCAAAAAGACACAAAAGCTGGGAATGGTGGTGCACGCCTTTAATCCCAGAACTTGGAAGGCAGAGGTTGTGGATCGCTGTGAGTTTGAGGCTAGCCTGGCCTATAAAGTGAGTCCAGGACAGCCAGGGCTACACAGAGACTACACAGAAAAACCAGGAGAAAAAGAAAACAAACTGGGATTAAAGGCATGTTCCACCATGCCCAGTGACCCAGGGTCTCTTTATGTAGCCAGGATGGCCTTGAACTTGAGATTCCCTGGCCTCAGCTTCCTAAGCACAGGAATTACAGGCACACCCCACCATGTCCAGGCAAGGACTTTTTTTTTTTTCATTTTTAAGAGGTACTTTCTTTTTTAGATTTGCCTTATGTGTATGAGTATTTTGTATGCATGGATGTGTGTGTACTGGGAGCGTGCCTGGCACCCATGGAGGCCAGAAAAGGGTGTTAGATCCCCGTTATGGATGGCTGTGAGCCACCATGGGGATGCTGGGAAGAGAACCAGGTCTTCTGCAAGAGCAGCAAGTGATCTCAACTGCTGAGTCGGTTCTCTAGCCTGGGTTTTACATTTTAAAATTGATCCCTGTATGTGTGCTCACACTCATGCACACACTGTATGTGCATGGTCCCAGTGTGAGGGTTAGAGAGCAAGTTGGGGGAGCTGATTTCTCCATCCGTCATGTCAGTTTCTAGGGCTGAACTTGGCAGTGGGCAACTTTACTCACTGAGCCACCTCTCTAGCCCAACTTAGTTTTAAAGAAACAAATATAATTCAAAGTATAACACTATGAAAGTAGTAGGTGAACTGGGGTCATGGTGGTGCCGGCCTGTAGTCCAAGCTATTCAGTAGTTCAAGACCAGGATTGAGTCACGAGCGCATGAGTTCAAGACCAGGACTGAAAGATGCTCAACGTGTCCTTAGCATGTATAAGACTGTGGGTCTACCTCTCACACTACACAGAATGAAATACATGGAATTCTTTTCTTTCTTTTTTTAAGACAGGGTTTCTCTGCATAGCCTTGGCTGTCCTGGACTCACTCTGTAGACCAGGCTGGCCTCGAACTCACAGCGATCGCCTGCCTCTGCCTCCTGAGTGCTGAGATTAAAGGCGTGCGCCACCACCACCCGACTTACATGGAATTCTTTTTTTTTTAAAGATTTATTTATTTATTATGTATACAATGTTCTACCTGCATGTACACCAGAAGAGGGCGCCAGATCACATTCTAGATGGCTGTGAGCCACGATATGGTTGCTGGGAATTGAACTCAGGACCTCTGGAAGAGCAGCTGGTGCTCTTAACCTCTGAGCCATCTCTCCAGCCCTTACATGGAATTCTTAATTAATACTAGTAACAACTATAGCTCACTGGCAGACAGACAAAGCAGGGTTGCAGAAGAGGGCTAACCCTCACTACCAGTTTGACATATCTCTGGGTATTCTGTGCTCACTTACAGGAAGACTTATCCTGAGTGTGAACAGCACAATCCTATGGGCTGGGATATTGGACTTAATAAAGAACGAAAAGGAAAGCCCCTGGGTACTAAAATTCATGTCTCTCTGTTTCCTGACTGTGGACAGTGTGACCTGCTGCCTCATGCCCCTGCCACCCTCCCTTTCCCACCATGATGAACTGTATGCCCTCAAACTGTGAGCCAAAATAGACATCCTTAAGTTCGTCAAGTATTTCGCCACAGCAACAAGAAAAGTAACTAATTCAAGAAAACAAAACCTGAAAAGACAGAATAACTGATTGACTGGCTGGTGATTGATTGATTGATTGACAGGGGTTCAGGTAATCCAGGCTAGCTTCAAAGTCACTATGCAGCTGAGAATGGCTTTGAACTCCTGGTCTCACAGTTGTGTGCTATCATGAGTAGGTTATGTGGTGCCGAGGACCAAACCCAGGACTTCAGGCATGCTAGGCAAGCACTCTACTAAACAAGCCTAGAGTCCCAGCCCCAAAAGGGAACATTTGAAGTATGAACATTTTTCATCAATGTTCCCAAAAGATGACATAAGTCAGAAAAATTTAACACTGAAAATATATAGCAAGCAGCTAGGTGGCAGCAGCGCACGTCTTTAATCCCAGCACTCAGGAAAGCAGAGACTGGCAGATCTTTATGAGTGTCTACAGAGTGAATTCCAGGACAGCCAAGAGTACACAGAAAAACCCTGTCTCAAAAAACCAAAATAAATAAATAAAGCAAGAAATAAGTAAGTAAGGCAGACATGGTGGCACACAGCTTTGATCCCAGCACTTAGGGAACAGCGGCAGGTGGATGGGATGGCTCTGAGCGCCGGGCTAGCCTGGCGTACATAGTCAGTTCCAGGTCTACACCTAGGACTTCACAGTCACAAAAGACAAACCCCATTGGAAATGCAGGTCCCGGGCCACGGAGGAGGCCCTACCACAGCAAGCATAAAGCTTTCCAGACGCTCTGATGGAGAAGCAGAGAGAGCACACACAGCTTCCCAACAAAATCCCTGGAGCTGGAGCCTTGCACCCTTCTCCTTTAGGGACTCATGGCGTGCCTTGCACCGCACCCTGTGACATGTTGGCCTGCCTCACACCGCACCCTGTGGCATGTTGGCCGGCCTCGCACTGCATCCCGTGGCATGTTGGCCTGCCTTGCACCGCATCCCGTGGCATGTTGGCCTGCCCTGCACCGCACCCCGTGGCATGTTGGCTGGCCTTGCACCTCACCCTGTGACATGTTGCCCAAGACTAGGAACTATAAGTCAGCACAGACACAGCATCTCATGTCACCTCAGCTTTGGTTCATATTAGCTGCTGATTGGAAAACAAAAATGGGACTTCGCATCCACAAGGCCCTTAGCATGTTTGTAAAAATATGATGTACATGCCAGAGAAGAAGGCATGAGGGACAGAGCCAGCTCCCCAGAGCTTTGAGGATATGACGTGTGAGGGACAGAGCCAGCTCCACGGGAGCCTTGAAGATATGACATGTGAGGGACAGAGCCAGCTCCATCGGAGCCTTGAGGATATGATGTGTGAGGGACAGAGCCAGCTCCACAGAGCCTTGAGGATATGACATGTGAGGGACAGAGCCAGCTCCACTGGAGCCTTGAGGGTATCACGTGTGAGGGACAGAGCCAGCTCCACCGGAGCCCTGAGGGTATCACAAACTTTTTCTTTTGAGTCATTTCAGACCCAATGCTAAGAGTTCTACTTGTTCACTCTGGATGTAGATACTTTCCTCCTATGAAGAACTCACAACAATCTTTCTGCCTCAGTTTCCCCCAACATACTCCTCCCTCTAGAGTGTGAGAAGGGATGACAGCGCACGAAGCAGACAGACTGGAGCCTCACCTTTGTTCTCCCAGGACGGCTCGAGCACCAAAGTACCTTTTCAGTTCTGTATCTGGATTCAAGTGTCTGAGGAAAAAAAGGTTAGAAAAAAAAATTATGTTCTACAATACCTCTACATTTTTATAAAGTCAGAGAAGAAGTCGTGGGGAGCTGGGCACGGTGGCGCATGCCTGCAATCTCAGTCCCTAGAAGGCTGAGGCAGGAGGAGCAGGAGTCCCGGCCAGCTCTGAGCACACTGCGAAGCCCACTCTCAAAAAGCTGGCAGCAACCTCTGAGTCGCAACTATGCTTCACTCAGTGTCTGTAAGACCAATTGGCTACTTGTGCAAACGTGAAATGGTGCTCTACACAGTTCAAAATTCAAGATATATAAAGCTACAAGACTTTTGAAATATGGATGACTGCTTCTTCTTTCTTATTCTTTTTTAACTTATGTGTTTCTGAGGGGAGGTGTCATTCTGTAGCTCAGGCTGCCCTTGGTGGCAGTTTTTCTGCCTTGACCTCGTAAGTGCTGGCTCTACAGGCATGAAGCACCATGCCCAGCACCACCCGCCCCATTTCACTTTTTTGAAGGAACTGAATGTGAAGCTGTGGTACGGGGACGGAACGCAGGGCTTCCCACATGCCACTTTCAACACTTTTTTCTTTTTCAAATTCATCTTAAGCAGCCCAGCTAGGCCTGGACTCCCAAGTCTCCTGCCTCCACTGCCCACGCGCTGCGACTGGGATGACAGGTGTTTGCCACCAGACCTGACTGAAAAAGAGACAGTAAACGTTCTTCTGCTTCTCTTTCCCAGCACCGTGAGGGCGGCTGTACCTGTGCTCCACGTACAGGACGTGCTTCCTGGAGCTCAGTGGGGGGGGGCCTGGGTGGCTGGAGCCACTGCTGTCTTCAATCCTTTCTAAGATGCGATCAATATCTTCGAGCCCGTTTTCCTAAAAGCCAGAAGAACCTGTTGAGCATTACATTGACGTCCGCTGCTAGGATTCTAGGCTTGTACCACTGTACCTGGCTCCGACTTTACTTTCAATGTCATAACCACCAATGACAGAATGACTTATTTTTAAAAAGAATGGTTATATTGACTTAATTCCTAAAAGCTATTATCATGCGCTGTATATACATTCAGAAAGGAGACATGTCTCACCAGAGAAAGCCAGAAGGGCTAGATCACAGACTCAGAGGGCCCTGGAAATCACAGGCGAAAATACCACACTGCATCTTCTAGAGGAGCATACTTCCCTGGGTAAGCTGAGTCAAGACTCCTCACTGGCAGGAACAAAGCTATGACTTTCCCAGAACGAACCGTAAGACATGGGCATGAGGCAGCCACGGGACTGTGCCATCTGATGATGACAGGTCACAGTGGCCTCTACACTCACTACCAATAGAAGGCATCAGGACAAGACACCAGTAAGTTGAGCAGGGAACACTCATCAAAACACAGAACCCAAGAGTGGGTCTGACAAGCAGGTCTGTGTCTCCTCTTTGCTCTGCTGACCCCTCAGCGACACTTCAGTGGGAAGCTATCAAAGCACTCAATAAAACCACGCGTCCTCCAGGGGCAACCTGAGGACCCAGCAGGGAGCAGTGGGCTCAGGCACAGCAGTCAGCCAGCTTGACAACATACCGAGGGTTCTCCTGTGCAGCTTTTCTTGTTTTTCTGCTTCTTTTTCTTCTTTCGGAGTTTGCCACTTGCATTAGACTAATGGAAGGAAACATTTTAGTCAATGGAAAGAAATAAAATCATAAACATTAAGAACTACACAACAGCCAGGTCTGGTGGCACATGCCTTTAATCCCAGCACTTAGGAGGCAGACAGAGGCAGAGCTCTATGAATCTGAGGGCAGCCTGGTCTACACAGAGATCTCTGGAAGCCAGGCATGAAGGCACTCGCCTGTAATCCCAGCACTTAGGGAAGCAGAGGCAGGTGATCACTGTGAAAGGCCAGGCTCTGTCCAGGACAGAGAAGGCTACACAAAGCACTCTGTATCGGAAAAAGATCTTACGGGTAGTGAGGGTTACATGGTGTAACCCTGAATTAAAAACAATAAAATAGTCTACAAAGCGAGTCCAGGACAGCCAAGGCTATAAAGAAAAACCTTGCAAACAAACAAACAAACCAAAAACCAAAAACAACCCCCCCAAAAAATTCTATTTGGGGCTGGAGAGATGACTTAGAGGTTAAGAGCACTGGCTGCTCTTCCAAAGGTCCTGAGTTCAGGTCCCAGCAACCACATGGTGGCTCACAGCCATCTATATTGACATCTGGGGCCTTCTTCTGTTGTGCAAGGATATATATAGGCAGAACGTTGTATACATAATAAATAAATAAATCTTTAAAAAAACAATAAAATAAAATATAAAAATGTAAACTGGGTGGTAGTGGCACATGCCTTTAATCCCAGCACTTGGTAGGTATAAGCAGGCAGCCTGGTCTAGAGAGCAAGTTCCACAACAGCCAAAGCTACACACAGAAATCCTGTTTCACCCGGGCATACTGGCAAAAAAAACAAAACCAAAACTACCTCCCACCAAACCAAAAAACAAAACAAACACCACCACATATTTATGCAACAAGTTCAATGTCCAATGTAGCAGCCCCATTCCTCCTATAGCCTCGAGTCCTTCCAATTCATTTGCTTTTCAGCAACAAGAGAACACCGACCACGGTCCTCCCAAAGCCATCTGTGGCTTCTCGCACCCCTGCCCTTCCCATGACCTACAGCTGAGACAGCGCACAGGACCACCCAGCACACGAACACTGGCATTCTCTCTCTTCATTTTGTCAACCATTCCCTGCTGTATGCCAGTTACCCTGAGGATGGGGACTCAGCGGGTCAGGGCGACTCTTAGGGAGCCCTACCGCTACTGTCCTGAAATGCCTACTGTAGCCAAGCCCTTCTGTGAGAAATCTGCCTTCACCAGAATGCATGTTATGATCAACACTCCCAAAAGAGGCAAGTAAACACTGTACGGTACCCACCAGGCGACCATAGGCCTTCAGATTTCCACAGAAATGCCATCCAGGTTCCTCAGGGCAACCAAACAATTGAAGACTTCAAATTCAAAAGAATTTAAGAAACTGGTAGCTCAGGGTACATGAGGCTAACGCCTTGGCGCTTGCCTCTGATGTGCTCAGGAACCCCATCGCCACGTGACCCCCTAATACCTGTTCCTGGAACCCTGCCTTGGCCACGTCCCCATCTTGCTTGGTCTCTGGGTTTCCACGCTGAGCTCTTCCTTTGTTCCCCGATGACACAGACTCTGGCAGGGTGCAGTCAGACCTCTCTCCGTTTACTGCAAGGTCATCCTCAACATCTGCGATGTTTATCTGGAAAGACAGAAGGAAAGAAAGCACCTGAGCACCACAGGCCAGAGTTCATGGAGACACCACATAGGGAAAGGACTGTGACTGGGCTCGGGGTGAGGTGGCGGGAGGGGAGGAGTATCTGATCCACATGGCACCAGCACGTTCTGAGCTTGTGAGTCAGGGCCCCGCACCAGCATCTGTAGGTATGACATTCAGAACCCCAGACCGCAATGACTGCATTTACTGACCACGCAAACTTTGATTTTTTCCTCTTCATATGTGTATGGATATTTTGCCTATATGCGTGCATATGCGCACAGGTAGGTCTGGTGGCCATGGAGATCAGAGGTGGGTATCACATCCCTTGGCACTGGACAAACCATGTGTGTGATGGAATCAAACCTGGGCTCTCTGAAAGAGCGGCCAATGCTCTTGACCACTGAACCATTTCCAGCTTCAATAAACTACTTTTAACTGTTAGACTCACCAGACAAGGTACCTCAATCCCTGTGAGGGGCTGCTAAAGGAGAAGTGACTTTCTGCCCTCACTGTGAGGAGAGACGGTGCACCTGGAAATCAGGAACGGCAGCTGCCTGTATATAGGCAGAAATGAGCAGACATCTAGAAATATCATGACGTTTTCTCTTTCATTGTTGAAAACTCTAAGAAATAGAATACTAGCACATTCTTTCTCTCCTCACAGCAGTCCTCACTATGCCAACCTTGCGGAGGATAACCTCACCGGGGTGGAGGACAAAAAACAGCAGACATGGGCTGGAGGGACAGTTCAGCAGGTAAGAGCACTGGTTGTTCTTCCAGAAGACCTGGGCTTGCTCCCAGGCCTCACCGATCTGCCCACAACCCTCCATGCTCCAGGTCCAGGGGACCCAGTGCCCTGCTCTAGCTGTGGGCAGCAGGCACACGTGTGGTATACAGTCATGCATGCAAGGGAAAACACATCCATACACATGAAAATAATGTCTTAAAAGAAGAGCATGCCCAGCACAATCCTCACAGCTGAATGCATGGCTTCGACACAAGAATTCATTTCCATGTTCTAGATACATAATAATAAATTTCATCCCATCCAAATAAAGGCCTGGCCTTTGCCCTGGCTTCTGGGTAGTTACCATCTAAGCCTCTGGTACTTTTTCACAGTATTGTGGCTTCAATCCACACTGACCAGACGATTTATAGGGGCCCTGAGGCCAAGTCAGATGGTAGCAACATGATCTACAGTGGGTATGTAAGTCAGGAACTCAAACTTCCTGAAGTACAGCAGACCCAGGTCAGCCACGTGAGTGGTACAGGAGCCCCTTCACGTCAACTCCATCGATACACCATGCAAGCCGCTCATCCTGTAACCCTCGATGCTAAAATCAAAACAAGAAACCTGACCACGGAAGCTCAGGCTGCTCGGTGTCCACTGCCAAGGACGTGAGAGCACCACGGGTCTGCCTGGGCACAGCAGTGCAAGCACTGCCTCTGAAATGCCACTCTGTGCGACTGCCCCGCAGATCTGTCACTGTTCTGTAGTTTCACAGTTACCGACCTTGGGAGGTGGCCCTGAGAACCCTACAGTTGGAGCTGGTGTCAGGAGGGCAGTCGTGGGAACTGTTTCTCTCCTACTCTGCAGCTGTGGGGAAATCAGGCGCATGTGGGAACGTCTATATGAGGTTAGTGACTGTTTACACAGTTTTCTAATGTAATAAAATAATCGCTGTGACGTGCACAAAATGGCAGTTAACTTTTTTGTTTGTTTGTTTTTGTTGTTGAGAGAGGGTTTCTCTGTGTAGCCCTGGCTGTCCTAGAACTCCCTCTGTGGACCAGGCTGGCCTCGAACTCAGGGATCCACCTGCTTCTGCCTCTGCTGGGATTAGAGGTGTGCACTATCGGCCATTACCACACCCAGCCTGGACCTCTTTTTAAAAAGATTTATTTATTTTTAGTAATAAAATAGGTGTTCTGCATGCATGTCTGTGCAAGGGTGCTAGGTCCTCTGGAACCTACGTTACAGGCAATTATTGTGAGCACTGAAATTGGTCCTCTGGAAGAGCAGCCAGTGCTCTTAACCTCTGAGTCATCTCTCCAGACCATCCAACTTTTTAAAAGATTTATTTATAGCCGGGCGTGGTGGCGCACGCCTTTAATCCCAGCACTCGGGAGGCAGAGGCAGGCGGATCACTGTGAGTTCGAGGCCAGCCTGGACTACAAAGCGAGTCCAGGGCAGCCAAGGCTACACAGAGAGACCCTGTCTCCTCGAAAAACCAAAAAAAAAAAAAAAGATTTATTTATTAAGCCAGGAGTGGTGGCACACACCTATAATCCCAGCACTTGGGAGGCAGAGGCAGGTCAACTGCTGTGAGTTTAAGGACAGCCTGGTGGTATACAGAGTGAGTGCAAGACAGCCAAGGCTACAACAGAGAAACCCTGTCTTGAAAAAACAAAAAACAACAAAAAAATATTTATTTACTATTTATATAGTGTTCAGGCACCAGATCTCATTATAGATGATTGTGAGCCACCATGTTGTTGCTGGGAATTGAACTCAGGACCTTTGGAAGAGCAGATAGTGCTCTTAACCTCTGAGCCATCTCTTCAGCCTATAATCCCAGCACTTGGGAGGTAGAAGCAGGCAGATCTCTGTGAGTCTGATGTCAGTCTGGTCTACAAAGCGAATCTAGGTCAGCCAGGGCTACACAGAGAAACCCTGTTTCGAAAAACCAAAAAAACAAATAAATATGTAAACTTAAAAAATAAATAAATAAAAAGGAATGTAAAGCATGCACAAGACCCTGGGTTCAACCCCCATCCCTGCAGAACAACCAGGACACACCATTTCCCACTCAGCAGAAAGGAAGAACAAGAGATAAATATCAAGACTGAATAATCCTGCACATATATTCTGAGCGGGGACCAGTCACAAGTGAGCAGGGATTCAAAGTCTGTACTGAGCACCCAGCAACAAGCTGATCAGTAACCACTCTTCTGATGGAGCAGTAATGACTTCTAGTCAGGAGAGGCCCCAGGCAGTCTTTACCCTGCCTCAGTCCCCTAGAAGGACATCCTCTGCCCCTAAGAATATATCAAGAGCGGCATTCACAGTCATGTGTCCCCTCCATCGACAACAACACACACCTACATTTGCTGGATGCTCATCACATGCCCAGCATATGCTACAAACCGCACCCATGAGTTCACGTCTTCATGGCAACCTGAGGGGTTAGCAAGAGCACTCAGTGTGCAGCACAAGTTCTCTCAGCTGCGCAGATGGACAGCTAGGTAGGATACAGATTTAGGTGCCTCTGACTCCACAGCTTTGCATGCATACCTAAGGAAATTCAGTTTGTTTGTTGGGTTTCGAGACAGGGTTTCTCTGTGTAGCCTTGGCTGTCTTGGAACTCACTCTGCAGACCAGGCTGACCCTGAACTCAGAGACCCACCTGTCTCTGCCTCCCTAGTGCTGGGATTAAAGGGGTGAGCCACCATCGACTGGCTAGTAATTTGTCTTATTAAAATCAGCACTGGAAAAAAAATAATAATAAATAAATAAATAAATAAATAAAATCAGCACTGACAGACATGCATTCTGAGTGCCAGACCCTGTCCTGAGTGGTGACGACACATCAGTGAGCCACAAAGTCTGTTTCCAGGACCAACAGCAGGCACAGCAAGGAAACAGGACTGCACATGGTGGTGACTCTAGTTAGATGGTAAGAGTGGGCGGGTAGCAGGACAGCACCCAAGCGTGGCTAGGGGAGGTCAGCACGGCTGAAACACAGGGAGCAAGACTAGAGAAAGCCCCGGGCCATGGTGGCACATGGCTTTAATCCCAGCACTCAGGAGGCAGAGGCAGGTGGATCGCTGTGAGTTTGAGGCCAGTCTGAGTCTACCAAGCGAGTCCAGGACAGCCAAGGCTACACAGAGAAACCCTGTCTCAAAAAGCAAAACAAAAACAAAAGACTAGCGAAAGCTGAGGCCAGGGAGAACTGTCTTGGCAGGCTCCTGCCAACTGCTGGGAGGGGAGCGCCATCAGCTACGTGTCCAGGACAGAAGGCAGAGGAGCAAACAATGACGAAGGCTCCCTGTGCACCGGGGGCTGGTACAGATAAAGGGGTCGCACTGCGCTCCAGGCACTGTACAGATGTTAGACACTGCTAAAGTCAGCTGGAATCATTCTGAATGTGAATGACTTCTCCGAATTCTGATGTTAATTTTCCTGTAACTAAGCAAAAACTTTGGGGGGGAGGTGAGGCACTTTGATTCTCTAACTGGCAATTCCCTGGCCGCTTTCAGGAAGATAGCTGTCTGGCAATAGTAAGCCAGTCTACCTTTTATTTTATTTGGTTTTTTGAGACAGGCTTCCTCTGTGTAGCCTTGGCTGTCCTGGACTCACTTTGTAGACCAGGCTGGCCTCGAACTCACAGCGATCCACCTGCCTCTGCCTCCTGAGTGCTGGGATTACAGGCATGCACCACCGCACCGGGCCTTGTTTTGTTTTTCCAAGACAGGCTTTCTGTGTGTCATCCTAGTTGTCCTGGAACTCAATCTGCAGACCAGGCTAGTTTCAAACTCAAAAATTCAATTGCTTCTGCCTCCAGAATGCTGACATCAAGGGTATGAGCCACCACCTCCTAGCTAGATTTAATTTTAAACACACGAAAAATAGGGAAATACAGATAATCCATACGTGCCCATGGCCCAGCTCCCAGTTACTGGCATCCAGTCAGTCTACGTGTCTTTAATAATACTTCACTCCCTTCTCTCCAAGAGGGATTTCAAAGCAGGTGGTAGGCAGCACATCATTCACCCGGGCGTAAGGCTTCTTCGGTATTGGATTCCTCCCTTGACAGCAGCTGCTGTTAGCTCTCAGACCTTAGGTACCTGGACCATCCACCATAAAGATTGTACGGCTCTTGGGAGCCCTTCCTCCACTGAGCACAGATCAAGGCTGACTCTTTACAGCTTTCTGCCTTTTACCTCAGCCCTCAGTCCTCTGCTTCTGCCAGCCCTTTCTTCCTTCCCGGCAACTCTCAAACTGCTCAGCTGCCTTCTTTTTTAAGGGGTCAAGTAGCTGGCTGTCTTGCCACTTTTGGGGCCTGGGCGTTGTTTTTTTTTTTTTTTTTTTTTTTTTTTTGGTTTTCGAGACAGGGTTTCTCTGTGTAGCCTTGGCCATCCTGGACTCACTTTGTAGACCAGGCTGGCCTCGAACTCACAGTGATCCGCCTGCCTCTGCCTCCCGAGTGCTGGGATTAAAGGCATGCGCCACCACGCCCGGCGGGGCCTGGGCGTTGTTGACCAGCTTAGCTCACACTACTGAATGGGCAAGAAAAAGGGGCCGGAGGAGCAACTCTGGTTAAGAGCCCTTGCTGCGCCGGGCAGTGGTGGCGCACGCCTTTAATCCCAGCACTTGGGAGGCAGAGGCAGGTGGATCACTGTGAGTTCGAGGCCAGCCTGGTCTACAAAGCGAGTCCAGGACAGCCAAGGCTACACAGAGAAACCTTGTCTCAAAAAACCAAAAAACAAAACAAAAACAAAAAGAGCCCTTGCTGCTTTTCCAGGGGATCACCTACAAATCAAAGCCAAGGCTTGCGATGGTAAAAAGTGATACAAACTAGTCCGGCTTGGTGGCACACGCCTTTAATCCCAGCACTTGGGAGGCAGAGGCAGGCGGATCACTGTGAGTTCGAGGCCAGCCTGGTCTACAAAGCGAGTCCAGGACAGTGAAGGCTACACAGAGAACCCCTGTCTTAAAAACAAACAAACAAACCCAAAATAACAACAACAATAAGTTAAACCTAATAAAGTTTAAAAAGTTAAAATAAAAGGATAAGAAACAGAGTAGGAAAGGGAGGTACTTTCAGGTTGAAAATCAGAAGCGGTAGCAGATTTCTGGCAGTGCCAAGGAGAAGCCTGTTCCACCACCACAAACTACAGGATGTGCCCTGTCATTCCTACTGGGGAGGTTGTTACCAATCTCTGAGCAAAACTTCCAAAATGTCTAGGACATTTCCCACACTCCTCAATATATTTGGTCGGTTTGTCTTTTGTTTCTTTTGTTTTTTGAGACAGGGTTTCTCTGTGTATCTCTGCCTGTCCTAGACTCAAACTCTGTAGAGCAGGCTGGCCTCAAACTCACAGCGATCCGCCTGCCTCTGCCTCCCGAGTGCTGGGATTAAAGGCATGTACCACCAAGCTGGGGATTGCAAGACTGTATTACAAAGGGTTTTCAGACTCATTACAAATTTTCACTCACTCAAAAATGGCCACTGAAGCCTTACCATATGTGCACACTGGAGATACAAAACGAGTAAAACAAACATATTATCTGCCGACACACGCAGTCAGAGTTTCACATATGAAGCTGCAGACACAGATCAGTCAGTCATAAGGGAAAACATGGGACTCAAGAGTACTACACATTTGTGTGTGTGCGTCAGACACCTGCTGCGTGGCATGAGCTAGGTACACTTTGCAGGGACAGATAGAACTGCCGTGACAAATAAACAGGAATGTTTGTAAAGAGATTGAGAGACCTCTCTCAAGGCGCAGATATGAAACCATGCGCGCCCCACTACAGCACAACCTTACCCCTTTACCGACGCCTCAACCCAACTGAACTCCATGCCTGCTGGCCCTCCCCCTTAGCTGTCCCCGACCCGTCGCGCCACGCCCACTCTGACGTCACGGTCCTGAGCTGCCCTACGTCACACCACGCCTCTCGACACTGCCCTGGGACACGCCCTGTACTGCAGCGAATTCCCATCCCTCAGCCCCTCCACAGCCCCGCGCTAGACCTTTAGCAGCCCCCTCGCTCCGCATCTTATCCCACCTTCCAATCTATCTAGGGTGGGGAACGTCGCCCCAAATCAACACCACCCGGACTCGCAATTCGGCACTGGCTCATCACCCCACCCCCCCTACAGAAGGCCCGCCTTCCCCGATGCAGCGCAGCCCCTTCCCTCCGCCCACTCGACTGCAGTCCAGACCCAACTTTTTAATTCCCCCTTCGTATGACGTCATGCCCCCACCCCACCCCAGTCTCCTCCGGTTGTCCAGCTCCTCACCAGCTCGAACCGGTTGTTGACACGGACTCCTTCCTTCCCTGCGCCTCCGGGGCACCGGCCACCCAGCCCCTGTTTTGGTCCTTCTTCCTCTGCGTCATCGTCATCGAGGAGGTCAAACTGCAAGGCGTCGGGCCCTAGGGGTTCCTGGCCGCGCTGTTCCCCCCTCAGCCTCCGGAGGGCCCGGCGCGACATAGGACCCGACAGCCTGATGGAGGCACAGGGACGAGGAAGAGCAGCAGAGTGGCGACGCCTGCGCACTGGCGGCGCGCTGGCGCAAGGCTGGCGTGTCGCGTTTGCGCGCCGCGGCTCTCCGGAACTTCCTCCCAATTAACCCGTGGAGCCCGAGAAGGTGCGAGGGTGGACCAGAGAGATCTCGCGAGAGTTGGGTCCCAGCGGCGGCGTCGCCCGGGCTCTAGTGCGGTATTTCTTCAGCTTTTTCGAGGTTGTATGGGTTGCAGAAAACCGGCTGGGACAAGGACATGGACGCGCAGGCTCAGAACGCAGCGCGCCACCGACGTGATTCCCGGGGTTGGCGGGCGGGGCGGGAGGACTCCTAGGTGGGGCCAGGTGAGGAGGGGGTGAGCACGAACGCACGCTGCGGTGCTCGCGTGCCGAGACTGTTCTGATACGACAGACAGAACGGCGAATGCAAGGACGGATTCCCGAACCTCCGGTGTTCCTCGCCTCCGCATTGCCACTAGACTGCAAAGGGACAGTGTCTGCCTTAACAGAAACAGTCTAACGTAAGCACTGGGTATCTCCTCTCCGTGAGATGCACGGAGCCGTGTTAGGCGATACAAGTTCCTTTTTATTGTCACGAACGCCATAGGGAATGCTCGTGTTACGGGGGTGTTAGCGTGGATCGATGATCTGAAGTCGAGATGGCCAGCCCTTTGTGTATTCTAATCCAGGAACGTTTTCACAACAAAGGTTTAGGGAGTCTCTGGACAGATCAGGCTGGTTTTTGTTTTTGCATTTTTATTTTTATTTTTCCGAAACAGGGTCTGTGTAGCCTTGACTGCCCTGGACTGTTTTTTCATTTTTCAAAAACGGTTTCTCTGTGTAGCCTTGGCTGTCCTGGACTCACTTTGTAGATCAGGCTGGCCTCGAACTCACAGAGATCATCATCCACCTGCGACACCATGCCCAGCCTTTTTTTTTTTTTTTTTTAAACAAAACCCAAAACCCCATGATCAGGTCTCTAAAAACAAATAAAACAAGATCTTGCTGTGTAGCTCTGGCTGACCTTGAACTTGCTGGAATTACAAAGCTGCTCCATGTCCAAGCCCAGTTTTGTTTGTCTGGTTGGTTGGTTGGTTGGTTTTTCGAGACAAGGTTTCTCTGTGTAGCCTTGGTTGTCTTGGACTCGTTTTGTAGACCAGGCTGGCCTGGAACTCGCTGCGATCCACCTGCCTCTGCCTCCTGAATGCTGGGACTAAAGGCGTGTGCCACCATGGCCAGCTCCAGGCCCAGTTTTTTATACTTTGGGAAAACGTTCCTAGATAAGCCACAATTGAGTACCTCCAAATTAAGAGTGTAAAACGAGCTGGTATTGGGTTGGACCCCTCCCCACCTTGAGAGCAGGGGAGAGGTAAGGGGAAGAATGGCGGGGCCGCCTTCGCTGTTCTGAAGTCCTACCTCATTACAGGAGATAGCTCTCCTTTCACATGTGAAGAAACTGACTTAATGGGTAAGTAGCCCAGAGAGAACCTAGTTTTGGATTCATGTGACTCCCAAATTCCAAACAAGGCAGGCAGTTGGCAAGGACAGAGAGGGCGGGCCAGTCAGCGCCCTTAGTTCCAGCTGTCCTCAGGGAACTTGGTTCCTCTCTAGTTTGGGTGCTCAGCCTGAATGACCGAGCTGCTCTGCCCATACTGGGCAAGAATCTCAAAGTAGGACCAGGCCATTCAGATTCTCTTGGGGTTTTTTGTTTGTTTTTCCAGATAGGGTTTCTCTGTGCAGCCTTAGCTGTCCTGGACTCACTGTACACCAGGCTGGCCTCGAACTCACAGCGATCCACCCGCCTCTGCCTCCGGAGTGCTGGGGTTAAAGGTGTGCGCCACCACGCCCGCTTGTTTTGTTTCAAAGGGCCGGAGAGATGGATCAGTGGTCAAGAGTGCCTGCTGCTCAAGCAAAGGACCCGAGTTCAGTTCGCAGCACCCACATGTGATTCACAACTTCCTGCAGCTCCAGTTCAATAGCACCCATGGGCTGTGGAGTGCACATAAACCAATGCAAGCCAGCGTGTAACGTAAGAATATCATTTAAAATATAAAAAGACAGCCAGGTATAGTGTTGAACGCCTTTAATCCCAGCAGCCAGGAGGCAGAGGCAGGCGTATCAAGGCCAGCCAGGTCTACGAAGTGACGCCAGGCCAGCTAAGACTACACAGAGAAACCCAGTCTCGAAAAACCAAAAAATAAAATAAAAATTTAAAAAACAAATAAGATACAGAGGCAGTCTGAGGTGCTCAAACTAGAGCTGGGAGCTAGCTGCTTTTATTGGCTGTTCTAATTTGAAGGTCAGCTCTTTCCCACAAAGCCACTTGTTGCATTCCTGTGCCTTTGGTGCCTCTTCTTGTCCTGAGCAGGGTGTCAGAGCCTGGAGTCTCCCAAGAGGCCTCAGTCAGCAGGGTGATTCAGGAGAGGTGCCCCCCCCCCCCCAGCTATTCTCATATAAGCAGTAAAATCCTTTACCTTACTGAGCCTTTGTTTCTGTAAGGTGGGGTGACAACAGAACCCGCCTCCTGGTGCACGTGGCAGGTAGGGTGCTTAGCATAGGCCCTCCCTGAGTCCCAGGTAGGTGTTGCCTCAGGGCTTAATGAACCATCGTTGTCATGTGGCTCTGATGTGCCAGAGCGGCTGTAGCAAACAGAAAACACCGCCTGCAACCAAGGCAGTGAAATAAGTAGCACAGTGTGATAGTAGGCCTGTGGTAATGGTTATAGGGTAGGAAACAGGTCATCAGGCCTTCACAGCAGGTACCAGCCACCCCACCCCACCCCACCCCACCTCCTCCTCAGCTGCACCATGGGAAGTAGGAAATTAGCTGGGGTGTGAATTACAGTGAGTTGTCACCTATGCTGGGATGGGGCTTTGAGGTGACACAAGTATCTGAGGGTCACTTCCGGTCCTGTAAGCCACCCCTTGGTACGTTACTCAGTAAACTAGTTGGTTCGTCCAGCTGAAGTGGAGTCCTTTCCTTGGTCTGTCACTGTTATCTGGGGCGAACAGAGGCTTGTTTGTATCGATCGCCTCAGGAAAATTCGCAGTCCACTTTTAGAGGTGTCCCAGGTGCCTCTGCTGTTTTGGCCCCAAAAGTGCGGCAGAGGCAGACCTGGTACTCAGGTTCACCCTCGAACCAAGCTGCCCTGTCCACCCAGGGAAGAAAGGCCGCCAAAGAGAACCATGGTATAAGCTGTGCCAGAGTTCTAAGATCAAAGTCCTCGGCCCTTCCTCCATTCCCCAGTCCCTCCCAGCCTTTCCAAGGATTCCTGAGAGGAAAGGAACAGGGAAGGTTCTGGAGAAAGCTTGGCCCTGAATGAACTGTAGGGCAAAGAGACAATGTATGTATATATAAATATATAGGCCATATATATATTATAAATGTATCTATATATGTATATATGTACATGCGCAGGGGGGCTGACGGCAGCTGTGTTCCAGGATGGGGCGCAGGGTGGCCATCACAAGTCACTGGAAACTGAGAGTCCTGGTGTTGGGGATATAGAGGGACTGGGTCTGGCGGCTGCGGCTGCGTTGTGGCGTGGCATTGAGGACGTCCACACTCTTGCGGCTGGAGCACACTACATCAGCCACGAAGCTTGTGCAGTCACTGCAGACATCCTTTAGGACACAGCCATGGGCGTAGATGTGGGGAAACTCCTCCTCCACACTCCGCCCACTTTGGTCCCTGCAGGGATCTAGAGAGAGAGGCCAGGATAGAGCAGTGAGAGGGAGAACCCTGTTAGGACAGACCCTCCCAGAGGCCTTTTCTTGCCACTTCAGAATCCCAAATCTTGCTTTTCATGTCCACAGTCACCCTCCAAACTGCCTCCTTCCTCCTCCACAGGGGTCTCCCTGAGCACACTGGCAACATGCATCCCTGCAAAGGCCCTTCCTGAGCCCTTGGCATGTTCCTTGGGGAAACCTTCACGGTGCCATGGGAACCTGCTACCCCAGTTTCCCACCACAGGACACCAGTAACAAGGCAAAAGAACACTTACTGGAAGGCCTCTCTCCTCGGTGTTGGTGTGGCTTTGGTAGTTGGCACCCTCTGAAGACTCTCAAAACCAAGTGTGTACACAGGGATGTGTGCACACTTCTTGGAAGGCATCTTCATCTGCACACAAGGAAGGGGGTGGACAATGCTCCTCAGCAACCGTCCAGGCACGCTCCAGCCTCTGCACCCCTCTGGGGACTAGAGACTGAAAGGGGCGCCCCTACACCTTCGTCTGAGGACCCAGCATGAGTGCCTCCCGACTACATTTCCTGCTCTTCTGAACTGTATCTTAGGGGTCAGGAACTGTGTCTTTTTATACCACAAAGGGTGTGATTTTAGGTTTTGCACACGACCAGTGTTTCACACTGACAAGCATGAGGTGTTCCTGTGGTCCAGGGACAGATAATACAGAAATTGAGAAAAGCAGGTTCCTCTTTCTGAGCTGAGACACGGTGGTTAGCACACCTCCAGGGTTTCTGTCCATTACCTCTGAGCAGAAGCTTGTTATCCAAATGCAAGCTGAAGGACAGCTTCTAGTAGGGGAGAGGAAAGCTGCGTGCCTCCAGCCGCCTCACATGGAATGGCTAAAATGTTATTTATTTTACTTGATGTGTATGGGTGCTCTGCCTGTATTTATGTCCATGCACTGTGTGCATGCAGTGCCCCTGGAAGACAGGAGAGGGTGTTTTGATCTTCTGGAACTGGAGTTACAAACTTGTTAGCTGTCATGTAAGTTCTGGGAACAAAACCCAGGTCTTTTGTAACAGCAACAAGTGCTTTTTAACCTCTGAGCCATCTCTCTAGCACCTTAAAAATGAATTTTAAGACTACATATGAGAGCTGGGCAAGGTGTTGTACACCTGTAATCCCAGTACTCAAGAAGCAGAGGCAGGCACATATATGAGTTCAAAGCCAGCTTGGTCTATGTAGCCAGTTCCAGGCCAGCCAGTGTTATACACAGCAAGACCTTGTCTCAATAAAATAAAATGCGACCTATAAGAGTTTTAAGAAATTGTAGTCTTGGCCAGGCATAGTGAGTTCCAGCTCAGACAGGGATCCATAGTGGCACCCTGCCTAAAAGAAATAAAACATACACACACACACCCCTACAGTCTTAGGTCAGTGAGTGGTTCCTGCCTGTAATCCCAGGACTTGGGAGGCAGAGACAGGAGGAAGTGGAGTTCAAAGTCATCCTCAGAGTTTCAAATCAGCGTAGACTGTATGATACACTGTCTTACAATCGAAACAAGCAAACACACTAATTGCATCTTGGGACGTGTGGGGACAGATTCTTCCTAGAAGGGAGTGGATGAGGTGCCTCATAAGGGGGCGACTGTCCAACGCATCCGATTGGTAACAACAGTGCCCCTAGCCCACCTCACCAAGATCTGGAAGGCTCCCCAGATCCTCACCTTCACACTGCAGGAGGTGCACACAGCTCTGGAAGGGACAGAAAGAAGACAACATCAGCGGTAAGGAAGCCTAGGGAGGGAATACATCCTCTTCCTGGCTTCTGTGTCTGCCCCACGTGAGTCAGCCTTCATCCCTGGTCACTCAGTCTCTTTGTCTCTCTCGGGGATATCTGGCCTGGAGTATTTCTGGTGCCTTTCACAATAGAGGCACCATCTAGGTAGGAAGGCTTCAAGTAAGACTTCCAATTTTATGCAGCAATTAGTTCTAAAAAAATTTCCCATATCCAATTTCAGAAGTAAATGCTTGCCAGGTGTGGTGACACTGACCTATGATTCCAGCACTCAGGACAGAGGATTATGAGACTGGGGCTAGCCTGGGGTATTTTGTAAGGCTAGCCTGAGCTATATATAGTAGGCCTTGTCTCATTAAAAACAACAACAACAACCTTGTTAAACTTTAGCCCTAAATTTAGATAGCCATTCTGTAGAGATCCAGCTTTCAGACTGTCCTGGGCACATACTAATAAAACATACATGATCGTTACAATGAGATGCCTGGCAAACTATTCCATAGATGTACCAGGGGCTCTTCTCCATATTATGAAGGTTGTCAAAATTCCTTTACTAAGACCGTGGACCGTGTTCCCTGGGCAGGATATCCATCCTATAATTAGTTTCCCATCAATAAATCGCTGGGTTGGGAATGGGAGTCGCTCAGTAGCAGAGTGTTGTCTGCCATGCACAAAGCCCAGCCCTAAACTAAATATCCAGAGTGAAGGTGGGGGAGGGAAAACCATTGGTTAACCTAATTTTATTTCATTATAGTTAGGGAACACATTTTTTTTTTTTTTTTTTTTTTGGTTTTTTGAGACAGTGTTTCTCTGTGTAGCCTTGGCTGTCCTGGACCTCTTTGTAGACCAGGCTGGCCTCGAACTCACAGCGATCCGCCTGCCTCTGCCTCCCGAGTGCTGGGATTAAAGGCATGCGC
Source organism: Acomys russatus (assembly GCF_903995435.1). Lineage (NCBI taxonomy): Eukaryota > Metazoa > Chordata > Mammalia > Rodentia > Muridae > Acomys > Acomys russatus. The sequence goes on along the minus strand of NC_067162.1, from coordinate 47,800,450 downwards.
CACCACGCCCGGGTGGGAACACATTTTGTATTAATTGGATATTACCGTATTTTGGGTTTTTTTTTAATAATTTTTTTCAGTTAAAAAAAAAAAGATTTAAACCAGGCGGTCATGGCACAAGCCTTTAATCCCAGCACTTGGGAGGCAGAGGCAAGCGCATCTCTGTGAGTTTGAGGCCAGCAGTCTACAGAGTGAGTTCCAGGACAGCCTGTCTCAAAAAAAAAAAAAAGAAAAAAGAAAAAAGAAAAAAAAGATTTATTTATTTTCTTATGTGTAGGAGAGATAATCATGTTTCTGTGTTGATCCCAAGTATGGGATGGGGAACAGACTTGTGAAAGAGCAGGATGTTTTTCCATTTAGAAGTGGAACCACTTGGTGGGCGAGCTTGGATGTTGCCAGCTGAAAATATCCTAGTAGAGACTCTGAGAGACTCTGAGAGGATATATATGTGTGTGTGTGTGTGTGTGTGTGTGTATGTGTATAAAAAAGCCCAAAACAAGAGGCTTGAGAGAGAAGACTTGGGATTGTTTTGGCTGTTCATCAACACTTCGAGAGACACTCCCAGAAAGAACTACTCTAGGGAAGGCTTCAAGGCTTTGGGCTCCGGCTGAGGCTCTGGGCCTTGGCTGCTGTTCCAGCTTCCAGCAGCAGCTTTGGTTAAACTGCAGGTTTGCTGAGATCCTGCTGACTACGCCAGGAGACTCGTTCCTTGGAACTGATAATCTCCTTTTCCTATTGTTTCGGTTAGTTGGGTTGTAAGTGAGGTATGCTCTGTTAGTGAGCTCATAATAAAATATAATTGTTAAAAAAAATTGAGCCTAGGGGGCTGGAGAGATGGCTTAGAGGTTAAGAGCATTGGCTGGTCTTCCAAAGGTCCTGAGTTCAATTCCCAGCAACCACAAGGTGGCTCACAACCATCTATAATAAAATCTGGTGCCCTCTTCTGGTGTGTAGGCGTACATGCAGGCAGAACGCTGTATACGAAATAAAGCTTTCTTTAAAAAAAAAAAATTGAGCCTATTATGTGTACAGTGTTCTGTCTGCAGGCAAGAAGAGGGCACCAGATCACATTATAGATGGTTGTGAGCCACCATGTGGTTGCTGGGAATTGAACTCAGGACCTCTGGAAGAGCAGACAGCGCTCTTAATCTCTGAGCCATCTCTCCTGCCCATCTTTTGATTTTTTTTTTTTTTTTTTTTGAGGCAGGTTTCTTTGTGTAGCCCTGGCTGTCCTGGAACTCACTCTGTAGACCAGGCTGGCCTTGAACTCCAAGATCCAACTGCCTCTGCCTTCTGAGAGCTGGGATTTAAGGCATGTGCTACCATTGCCCAGCTATAATTCATTCTTTCTTTCATTTGTACGTACGTACATATGTACATATCTATGTATGTATATGTATGTTTTTCAACACTTTCTTTGTAGCTCCGGCTGAACTCACTTTGTACATCAGGCTGGCCTCAAATTCAAGAGATCAGAGATTGAACTCAGGAGGCTGCTTCTGCCTCCCAAGTGCTGGGGTTAAAGAAGTGCGCCACCGGGCTCAGCTGTATGAGTGTTTTGCCCACATGTGTATCTGTGTACCACATGTATGCCTTGGTCTGTGGAGGTCAGAAGAAGGCACCAGACCCCCTGGAACTGGAGTTATGAACTGTCGTGAGCCACCATGTGGGTGTGGGAATCCAAACCAGGGTCCTCTAAGAGCAGTGAGCACTCCTAACACTCAGCCATCTCTCCAGCACCCCCCTACCATTTACCATTTTAAAAAATTATTCCTTTATTTTAATGTGTATGGATGTATGTCTGTATGCCACTTGCAAGCTGGTGTCCTCACAGATCCCCTGGAACTGTTGTTACAGATGCTTGTGAGCCACCATGTGGGTGCTGGGTTCGGAACCTGGGTCCCCTGGGAGAAGAGCCAGTGCTCTTACCCACTGAGCCATCTCTCCAGCCCCTTCCCCAATTACCCTTTTAAAGACAGCATCTCAAGCAGTGCTTAGAGGCCTCAAACTCAGTGTATAGCCAAGAATGACCGTGAGTTCCTGATCCTCCTTCCTCTACCATCCAAGTGCTAAGGTAACGAGTGGCCATGCTCAGCTTGAACTAAACATTGAGACCCATTCTGTGGTCCAAGGTAAGAACCTTGGTAAGTGTCCCATGTAGAGCTCCAAAGATGCACATTCAGCTGCTTCTGGGTGGAATGTTTCAAGCGCATGCTGTGCCAATCTCCCATGTCCTTAGGTGCCCTTAATGGCTTTATTGATTACTGTATGAAAAGCGCTAAGGTCACTAATTATGAATGTGCACTCAGTTCCTCTTGCAGTCATACCATTTTTGCTGCTTGTACTTGGAATCTGCCATTATTGTTAATGATAAAGATGATGATTCTTGGGGTTGGAGAGATGGCTCAAAGGTTAAGAGCCAGAGGTCCTGAGTTCAATTCCCAGCAACTACATGGTGGCTCATAACCATCTATGGTGAGATCTGGTGCCCTCCTCTGGCGTGCAGGCACACATGAGGGCAGAATACTGTGCACATGATAAATAAATAAATCATATAAAAAAAAAAAGGCTGGGCAGTGGTGGCGTGTGCCTTTAATCCCAGCACTTGGGAGGCAGAGGCAGGCGGATCACTGTGAGTTCAAGGCCAGCCTGGTCTACAAAGCAAGTCCAAGACAGTCAAGGCTCCACAGAGAGACCCTGTCTCAAAAAACCAAAAACCAAAAATAAACAAAAGCCAAAAAAGATTGTGATTCTCTTTCTTATGGATACCTGCTTCTATGGCTGGTCTTGGGTCTAAAATCTACTTTATTCATTGCTTTTATTTTTTGGAGACAGACGTTGGTCTCAAACTGATGCCAATCCTCCTGCCACAAATTACGGAGTTCCAGAATTACAGTTATAAGCCTGTATACCTCGCTCCAGGTCTTGCTTCCCCCGCCCCCAGAGACATCCTGTGTAGCCTTGACTGTCCTGGACCCACTTTGTAGACCAGGCTGGCCCTCAAATTCACAGAGATCCACCTGCCTCTGCCTCCTGAGTGCTGGGATTGCTTGCAGGTGACTGTTCCATGCTCAAGAACATCTCTGAGGCAGATCTCCAGGCCTGTCTGTGCTGCTCTCTCCTCTCCTACGGCGCTTCTCAGATCTGCCCCTACCCCAGTCTCCTGCTCCAGCTCCACCTGAAGAGAAACTTCCTCAGGCCAGCACAAGCTCCCTCATTTGCTTCCCACAGTTTCCTGAATCCCAGTGTCTTAAAGGCTTTGTTTTATATCCTTTGTTTGATTGGGGCTATTTCACTACGAAGTGGCTGTTGCCCTATCTTGGCTAAACATGGGTGTCCCTTCACTACTTAAATTTAACCTAAGCCAGGTGTGGTGGCACATGCCTTTAATCCAAGATGTATGTGTTCTACCCTCCTGTACATAGTTCCAGGCCAGCCAAGGCTACATAGTGAGATGCTGTCTCAAAACAAAACAAAGATGGCGCTCGCCTGTAATCCCAGCACTCGGGGAGGCAGAGGCAGGCAGATCTCTGTGAGTTCAAAGCCAGCCTGCTCTACTAAGTGAGTCCAAGATAGCCAAGGCTACACAGAGAAACCCTGTCTTGAAAAAAAAATATTTTTAATCTAAACAAGGTATGGTGTCACTAACCTATAGTCCCTGATCCTCAAGAAACTGAGGCAGGCAGATCATGAGTTTGAGGCCAGTTTGGGATATAAGTAAGACAGAGGGCGGGGGGGGGGGGGGGGAGGGAGGGAGGGAGGGAGGGGAGAGGAGAGGAGAGAGGAGAACACACACACACACACACACACACACACACACACACACACACACACACACACACACACCCCTTGTCAGCCTGTCTGTTGACAGAGGCTCACCTCTTGCAGAAGAGACAGGTAGGTGGCCAGGAAAATAAGGGAAACTTAGTTCGGCAGCAGCAGCAAATCTGCAGGGAGAGGCCAGGTTAGACATGGCTGTGTGCAGCCACCAGAGTCCAAGCCCAGTCCCAACAGGTGCCTGCCTCAGGCCTTCCACCCAACCCCAGAGTCCCGCACTCTGTTGCTCACAACAGCTCCCCCCCCTGCCCCCCAGGGCACCCAAGCCTTACTTTCCCCCTCTTAAGGCTGCTGAAGAGCTCCTTGTCCTGCAGAAACCTCTCCATCTCAGCCTTCACCAGAACTCGGCGCACATCCACCACCTCCTCCACAGTCAGAGCCAGGCTCTCCACAGGGTGGCTGAACTCCTGGGGGCGAGAGGTAGGGTCCTGCTTGCTCAACACCCTGGGGACCCCACAGTTACCCGGGCTCAGTCTAAACAACCCAGACAACTTAGTAAAGTGTGGGTACCAGCTCAGTCACTCCTGGGGGCTGGACCTGCTTCAAGGAGGCCCTGCTGTTCTAGCAAGGTCCCCCAGTCCCATGGCCCCAGGACCTCATCTTTGTCCACAATGATGCCTTCTATGCCAGCAAACTCCATCTCCTGCTTGTAAATACATACCATGGCTCCAACCTTCCTTCTCCCTAGAAGCGTCACCACAGAATCTTCTCACCCTGCTGTGCCCCTGGGGATCCTCTGCCTGCCTTCTGCTCTTCTGGACGCAGCAGGCCATCTACCCTCACTGGCATTATGATGAGCGGTCCTGGTTTGACCTTACCAGTGCGTGGCATAAAACTCCACACTAGACCTTCTAAGCCTACTTTTCTCTGTAAAATGGGGTTGTTTCAGTTCCCTTGAGGCAATATGGCATACAGATTTTTTGTTTGTTTGTTTTTTGTTTTGTTTTGTTTCAAGACAGGGTTTCTCTGTGTAGCCTTGACTGTCTTGGACTCGCTTTGTAGACCAGGCTGGCCTAGAACTCACAGAGATCCGCCTGCCTCTGCCTCCCGAGCGCTGGGATTACAGGCGTGTGCCACCACGCCCAGCTTGACATACAGTTCTTAGCATGGTGCCAGGCACACAGAACTCAAAATGATGCTGTTATTTGTGGAGGTAGGATAAGAGCCAGCAACGTGGTGCCACAAGGATGGAAACTGGGTATTTTTTCTTCTCAAGTGTGCAGTGGGGAGTGCAGTGCAGGGAGCACCAGGGCCTGAAGAACCAGAGCTTTCAGCTCTTTCCATTCTTAGCTATGTGTGCTCAGCAGTTCCCATGTCACATGCAGGGAGATTAGCAGCCACCTCTCAGGGACTCGGGCAGGACCAAAGGCCACCAGGTTCTCTGATTTTGATAACCTACCTTTCAGAAAGTACTTTCAGAAACTGACAGGCCACTGTGGGACTCTGGTTAAAACATGCCCCTCCCAGGCCAGGCATGGTGGCACATTCCTTCAATCTCAGCTTGGGAGGCAGAGGCAGGCGGATCTCTGTGAGTTCAAGGCCAGCCTGGTCTACAAAGCGAGTCCAGGACAGACAAGGCTGTCTCAACAACACAACAACAACAAACAAACAAACAAACAAGCAAAACCCCAATCAAACGAGCAAAAAAGAAATGGTAACACTTCATAGTGAGAGTGTATCATTGTTGACGGTCATAAAATATGTGGTACACAGACTTACATTACAGGCTTTCTGCTGCCATGGCACTAGGACTATAAATGGCAAGACTTGATAACACTGTAGTTAGTAGTGACCGTGTGTCATTACTGATACTTGGTCACAAAACATGCTGTGTTTTTCAGATGCCATGGCATAAGGACTCTGCAGGTCATGTGTCCTCCATGAAGCTTGCAGCCCCTGTTTATTACAGTCTACCTGGAACCTCAGGGAGACAGCAGCCAAGCCCCCTAGTTAAATTGCAAGTTTGAGGCCAACCTGGGCCACACAATTTACTGTAGGCCAGCCTGGGGTACGACATGAGACTCTTGTCTCAAAAATAAAAATAAAGGGGCTGGAGAGATAGCTCAACAGATAAAAGCAGTGGCTACTCTTTCAGAGGACCCAGGTTTGATTCCCAGGACCCACACAGAGCATCAAAACCACCTGTAACATCAGTCCCAGAGAATCCAACCCCTCTTCTGGCCTCATAGACACTGCATCCATGTGGTGCACAGACTTACATGCAGACAGAACACCCATAAATAAGACAAGTAAACAAACAAACAAACAAATAATTTTGGGTTGTTTAATTTTTGAGACTGGAGTTCTCTGTGTAGCTTTGGCTGTCCTGGGCTTGCTTTGAGCTCACAGAGATCCACCTGCCTCTGCCTCCCTAGTGCTGGGATTACAGGTGTGCGCCATCACACCTGGTTCTGCTTCTGGGTTTGGCTTGTTTTTTAAAAAGATTTCTTTTGTTTTTGAGACAGGGCTTTTCTGTGTATCCCTGGATATCCTGGAACTCTCTTTGTAGACCAGGCTGGCCTCCTTTTAAAAAGAGATTTATTTACTTATTATTTATACAGTATTCTGCCCGTATCCCAGAAGAGGCCACCAGATCATATTATAGATGGTTGTGAGCCACCATGTGGTTGCTGGGAATTGAACTCAGGACCTTTGGAAGAACAGACAGTGATCTTAACTTCTGAGCCATCTCTCCAGCCCCTGCTTCTGGATTTTTAAGGCTCAGAAACTGTGAGGTAATGTTTATTATTTTAAGATGAAAAAGTGAGAAGTCACTTTTTAAAAACAGTTTAACATGTATTTATCTTATGTGTATGTGTATGCGTGTATACCCGTGGAAGCCATTCTCCATTCCACATATGGGCTGGCGCGATGGGTCAGTGGTTGACGGCACTTCTTGCTCTTAGAGGGACTGGGGTTCAGTTCCCAGCACCCACAGATTGACTCACTAAGATCTACAACCCGAGTTCCAGGAGACCTGATGCCTCTGACCTCAGCAGGCACCAGGCATTCATGTGTAAAACACTCATATACACACATAAATAAGTAAACCTGTAAAGTTAATAAGGCTGCCTTAAACTTACATACAACTTATAATTTCCAAAGCATTTTAACAGCTGTCTTAATCCAAGCCTCAGTGAGATGACGGTGTCAAGCACGGTTTTCCTTCCCTCACACACCTGTAGGATGCTTTGTAGTCCACCATCAGCTTTTACCTGTTACCTCATTTGATACATTTGCACAGTGCAATTCATTGCCCAAGTCCAGGCTCCAAAGCAGTAGGAACTATCAGCTCTTCATACAAACACCACAAAACTCGCAGTACCAACTTCTCCCAGCAAGTGGCAGCAAAGAACAACTTCAACAGACACAGACACTGGACAGTGCGGGGCCCACCCCCCACCCCCACCCCATGTATGGAGAGTGTCTTGTCCTGGGAAAGGATGAAGTTGATGCCAGAGAGGCCATACAGGCAGCCTGCCCTGTCACTCACCAGCCACAGGTGTCTGGTATCTGGTGCGGAAGCCTCCGTTGTTTTATCCACTGAGCTCAAGCTGCTGGGCAAGGCGGAGCTGGGGTAAGGCTGGGACTGGCCACTCACAGGACAGGGAACTGGAGGGAGAACACAAGCCATAAAGACTACCTGGCAGGAGAGCTGTGCCGAGTGGACAGTGGGGACACTGTGTGTGCCAGTGGGCATGGGGAACAAGCTAAAAGTCCAATGGAGAGCTGCAGAGTTGGCTCAGCAGTTCTTGCAAAGGACTTGGGTTCAATCCCAATTCCCACATGGTGGATCACAACCATCTGTAACCCCAGTTCTGGGGGACCCAGCACCCTCCTCTGACCTCAGCAGGTACACCAGACATACACATACATAAAGCACATGGGGCATACATATGTGCAAAACACCCATACACATAAGATAAAAAGTAAATTAAGTTGGGCAGTGGTGATGTAGGTCTTTAATCCCAGCACTCTGGGAGGCAGAGGCAGGCAGATTTCTTGAGTTTGAGGCCAGCCTGGTCTACAGAATGAGTTCCTGGGCTAGACAGAGAAACCCTGTCTTTTTTTGTTTTGTTTGTTTTTTTTTTTGTTTTTTCGAGACAGGGTTTCTCTGTGTAGCCTTGACTGTCCTGGACTGTCTTTGTAGACCAGGCTGGCCTTGAACTCACGGAGATCCGCCTGCCTCTGCCTCCCAAATGCTGGGATTAAAGGCGTGCGTTATCACTGCCCCGCTGAGAAACCCCGTCTTGAAAAACAAAAGCAAAATTAAATTAAAAATAAATGTTAAAAAAATTATAAGGAAGCCAGGGATGGTGGCACACGCCTTTAATCCCAGCACTCGAGAGGCAGAAGCAGGCGGATCGCTGTGAGTTCGAGGCCAGCCTGGTTTACAAAGTGAGTCCAGGATGGCCAAGGCTACACAGAGAGACCTTGTCTCAAAAAAATTTTTTTTAAGGAAAGCTGCACGACAGAAACTCACATTCCTCCACAGTTTTTTGTTTGTTTGTTTGTTTTTGTTTTTCGAGACAGGGTTTGTCTGTGTAGCCTTAGCCATCCTGGACTTACTTTGTAAACCAGGCTGGCCTTGAACTCACGGAGATCCGCCTGCCTCTGCCTCCCAAATGCTGGGATTAAAGGCGTGCGCCACCACACCAGGCTCCTCCACAGTTTTTACTTCCTGATATCAAAATATCTGCTCAGGGTTTTGCTCCATGCGGAAGTTGTGTTCTGCTGATCAACTGTCGCTTTAGCCAGTCATGTAAGAACATGAGGCTGAGCTCTGACCACTCAGAGACACAGCCTTCCTTTGGAAATGGAAACTCATTGGAGGTCACCATGTGGGTTGTGGGAACCGAACCCCCTTTCTCTGCAGGAGCAGCAAGTGCTCTTAACCACAAAGCCATCTCTCCAGCCCCCGGGATTCAGGCTCTTTAGAAAATGTTTGGCAATGAGCACAGGCTGGGTAGTTGATAAAATTCTCAACGGGAACACAGGATGCCTCAAGCTACAACCTGGGATACTTGCCTGCTCAGGGAACACGTGAGACTACAGCTGCTACACAAAGGCCATGGGATGGATGTGGGCAGAGCAGATGCTGGTAAAGGCAATACGTACCCTGCTCTCGGGGGATGGGCCTCCAGGAGTGCATGCTGCCTGCTCTGGCCCGAGGTGGCTCCGAGCCTCCTGGGGGCTGAGAGACTGACTGCAGGCCAGAGACCATCTCACTCCGAAGCTGAGCCAGGTCATGTTCCGAAAAAGAGCGATCCCGCTTTAGTGTCACCTCTCCACATGGGGACTCTTCTTCCTGAATGCATATCAAACACAGCCCCTTCCTGACCATGCCCCCTGCTGACCACTGCTCCACCCTGACTATGTCCACCCCTGACGACCACGCCCCTCCTGACCACCACCCCTTCATGACCAGGGCCCCTCCTGACCACTGCCTCCAGTTCTGACCACTTTCTCTGAATCTTCTTGTTCATCCTTAGACCAAGGCAGTGAATCCAGGGTGCTTGCTAACTGAGCCCACCGAGGTCCTGGACTGTCCTCTACGTATCGCTAGCCCTTCTGTCTTTTGGACAGTTCATGGCAAGCGTCTCAATAATCAAACCATTCCCTGAGGCCTTCCAGAAAATCTTGGAGCTAGCTCTGCAGAAAGCTGAGCCCTGGGACGGCTGGCACTGAGGTCCTCTACCATTCTAGTGGGCTAGGGATCCTCGCTGGGACCATCTTTTCACATCATCTACAGGCTACTTGGGCCACTTGTCTGCCCACGAGAAGAAAACCACTTCCCCTTTCAGCTTTTGCTGTTGCTGCTGTGTTCAGAGGTCACTGCCCCACTGCTCCAAGGCTACGTCTGAGCTGAAAAGATGGAAGAGGCCACATGCCCGCAGTGGCTGGCTGCAGCGGACACCTACTCCGCTAACTGGCAAACCCCTGTCCTGTTGGGCCTTTTCCAGACTGTCAGCATGACCTTTTGATGAATTCCTATTCTCTGACCTCAGATGTGTTCATTTCTTCCATCTCTGCTAAAGTGGGGGCTTTAAGCAGGACGCGGGGCCGAGGACGCTGGCTTCCACTCCCAGTGTCCGTGACAGACAGGTTGATGCAGGAAGTGGATTTGACGTCCCCAGAGCAGGCGTTGAGGATGCAGGGCAGAGAACCAAACCCTGAAGGCAGGAAAAAACAAGACATGGTGGAAGGTGAGTGGTGGGGAGAGGGAGTCAGCATGGGGTAAACACTGAGCAGTGAAGGCAAGCAGACCAGGGCAGGGTTAGGTGTGGGTCAGGGAGGCAGGAGCACATAGGCAGAATGGATGGTCCACAAGAGAAGCAAGGAGTCAGAGCAGGAATGGACAACACACAGGCATGAGGAGGTCAGGAAGAAGTGGACAGTGATCAGAGAGGACAAGAAAGCCAGGGCAGGAATGGACAATGAACAAGGAAGATGCGGAGGTCAGTGAAGGAGAGGTCAGTGAGCAAGAAAGACAAGCAGGCCAGTGCAGACGTGCACAGTGGCCGGGAAAGATGAGGCCAGTGTGAGAACGGCGGTGAACAGGACGGACAAGGAGGCCAGTGTAGGGGTGGACAGCAAACAGGGAAGATGAGGAGGCCAGTACAGGAGTGGACAGCAAGTGGGGAGGACAAGGAGGCCAGGGCAGGAAGAGATGCTGAACAGGGAGTCATGGGGCACATGCCTTTAATCCCAGGTGGCTCTGTGAGTTCAAGGCCAGCCTGGTGTACATAGCATTCCAGGCCAGGGCTACACAGTGAGACCCTCTCTCAAGACAGAAAAGAAAAAAAGAATAGATGCTGACTAGGCAGGGCAGGAGCGGTGAGGAGGCCAGCGCAGGAGTGGACACTGAGTAGGAGGAGAAGAAGCCAACACGGGTGAAGCACTTCATGAACACGGCTTGGTTTAAAGCTCCACCGAGAAGGGAAATGGAAGGCTGGTCAGCCAGTTAACAGTGAGTAACTGTAGGCTAAAGAGGACCGCCTGGCTTCCCAACGGCCTAGCAGAAGCAGGCTTGAAGGTCACCATCCTTACTTTGCAAGGACGACCAGGCCTCAAATACGTGAACACAAGCCTGGCTTCCAATCACTTAGAAACTTGCTTTTATTTCTTTCTCCTCTCAAATACTGAAATTTGTCATCCGTTATAACAACACATAAAGGCAAAATCAGATCGAAGTCTAGAGCTCAAGATCACTTCACCTTTACAGACCTCTGGTTAAGACTTCACAAGGCCACTATAACTCCCCTAAGTTTAAAATTAATTAAATTCAATTAAGATGTCCCAGGTCCCTGGAGGATCACTGTGAGTTTGAGGCCAGCCTGGTCTCCAAAGTGAGTTCAGGACAGCCAGGGCTACACAGAGAAACCCTGTCTCAAAACAACAACAACAACAACAGATGTCCCAGGACTAGTAATAGTCCCACGCTTTGATCTGTAGCCCAGCTGGATCTACTGGGGGTGTCTCCTGTCCCATCATGCACCCTTGCTCACCGCGGGCACCCAGGTGCTGGACCCCCACCGGACGAAGCCGCCGCTCCTGCTTGATTTCCTCCAGGATCTTCTCGTGCAGTGTTCTTTGCTTCTGTGGTACAGGGCGAAGCCGCCTCTCTGAGACCTGCCGCCGACAGGACACGCTAAGCAGGAAGGGGAGGTGGGTGGTGACAGGGGCCCACGCTGGGGAAATGCTGCCGTAGTCCAGGAGACACAGCACTGGGTGCTCACTCTCGGCAACCCCAAGGAAGCACTACCTAAGGAGGCTTTGGGCACCGTGGGCGTGAGGTGTAAGTGGCCAAAAGTTCTCTCCAAGAGGAAGAAGACACAAACTTACAAGCTCCACCCTAGGGATCGAACCCAGCCTTCCAGCCAACAGGCAAAAGAGCCCTCTGTGGGGCTAGAGGAATGGCTCAGAGGTTAAGAGCATTGACTGTTCTTCTAAAGGTCCTGAGTTCAATTCTCAGCAACCACATGGTGACTCACAACCATCTATAATGAGATCTGGTGCCCTCTTCTGGCATGCAGGCAGAATACTGTATACATAATAAATAAAACGTGTGTGTATTTTTTTTTAAGCCCTCAACGGCCTCCCTCCGAAGACACCTCCTGGGTTGGTCCTAGGATTGCGGCAGGCCCCGGAATATCCGGAGGAGGAGGTGTAGAGCTGGTACCTGCTTCAGTGGAGGCCGAGAGCGGATGAAGTCCAGGATAAGTTCATGTGCATCTTTCTTCACTCTGGGAGGGATGTCCCCATCAACCTGCCAGGAGGAGCAGAGATGCCCTGAGCTCACAGGAGCCACCGCTGACGTTACAGTGACCAGGAGAGGCTCATACAGCCCTGACTGCTGCCTAGTCTTCACAGCCAACTTTCATCCTATGGCTTCTGTTCCCTGGGACCCAGCTGCTTCTCTAGCAGGTGCACAGCAAATCCATGGGCCACACTCAGCAGCGACTACACCATTCAAGGCCTCCTAATGAGCCCCAGAGTCAGCTACCAGAACTACCGGAGCTAAAGATTCTTCAGGAAATGGGGCTGTGGGACCCAGAGAATGAAGTGAGCTTCTCTGTATAAAATTTGAAGAGCAATACCAGTGCAGATGAGGCTATGCAAATGTGTGTTCCCTGGAGAAGCGTAGATGGCTCTTAGGGCCCCTCCTGATGTCAAGAGCCCCTCCTTGCCCTAATCATACTGTGCCCCAATACAAGCAAGCACTGTGGAAGACCAGCCACATCTGCGTTAGTCACATCTGCAGGCTGACCAAGCACCAGGACCAGGGCAGGGGCTGCCGGCAGGGAGCAGAGGGCGGGGCAGCAGGAACCTGTAGGAGGCGACAGGGAGCAGGGCTTACCATGACCTTGCGCAGCTTATAGTTCCTGGCACGGATGTCCTGCATCAGCATCTCGAAGGGGGTGAGCTGGAACTCGGTGGGCAGCGGGTTGAACTCCTGCTCCTGTACCTTCTTCAGCTTCACCCCATGACGGAGCTCCCGCATGAGCTGCACCCACAGCCGGGCCTGACCCAGCAAACAAACGGCATCAGCTCCAGCACGCGCAGCCCTCCCAGCAGAAACCCGGCCGGGTGGAGGGACCCGCATCTTACCCAGTCCGTGTGTCCCAGGTGGTCAAGCTCGGCCAGTGGCTTCTCTACCCGCGGCTCATCCTCTCCCAGCTTCTGCAGCATCTGGGACCACATGTGTAGTTAGCACGTGAGTGGCCGAATAGTGGACACAGCAGGACAAATCCCACCCGGCAGGAGGCACCTCACTACCAGTGATCTATCACCCAGGCAGCTGAAAACACGCTCTGGGAAAGAGCTGGGGAAACTATACCATGGCTTTGGGTGACACAGGGCACTTTCCAGTTGCTTCTCTTAAGCAGGCCTGGTGAGAGCCTGGTGTCCACTGGCCCTGGCTCCCGTCTGACCCACAGAGAGGCACTTGATGGAGACAAGGAAGCACTCCCTGCCTCCCTCCAGACCTCGGTTCACCCAGCACCTCAGGACACCCTAGCCAAGCCAGGAGCCCACTGTCCTCTTGGCGTGTTCGAGGCTGCTTCCTTATACATGGCCGGCACCAGAGGTCACCAAGGAGCAGCCTCTCAGAAGTTGTGTATGCTCCCTCAGCTGCTGTTCTAAGGCTCGAGTCCAGCACAGTGCTGCAAGTGTTAGTCTTCAGATAGTGGTGGAATCGGTGGCAGCTACATGACAGGGTGAGCTACCAGCAGCAGGTGCTAGGAGGTAGCCCCAGATATAAAGTACCTCATCATGGTGATGGCCAGGAAAGATGCCAGGGACTGAGGTGACCGAGAATTTGGGGGGGAAATGGTGACTCACTGCCATGTGGTCCTGGACCTGGGTGGCAGCCTGGCTCTCTCACGACTCCTCAGTATAGAGAAGCATCTGCCCTTCAGTGGGCCCCACCCAGAGAGGACAGAATCAGTTATTTACCCTTGCTTTCCCTCTGAGCTACTTGCCAAACTGCTTTGAGCCGCACCATTGTGTGGGACTCCTGGGGCAAAGGCATAGAGGCTAGCTCTCTGCCCTACATAGCTATGCCTTAGCCTGAGCACATGCTTCTGTCCAAAATGGCAGCCTAGGCCAGGTGTGCCTGTCCAGGAGCCTGTATCTCCATCACCCACTCCCTGAGTGTCTCTGGGGTCAGTGGGATGCAGGAGACAGGTGTGTGCTCCTGCTAAGGCAGTAGCTCCTTTGTCTGGGCAAGGAACAGACTTGAGCAAGAGAAGAGACCATGTTCACAGAAGGACAAAAGTCCAAGGACCACCTGCCAGGCACAGGGAACATGGCCAGAAGAGCGTCTCTAAGATGCCAGGGAGGAGCTGAAAGGGAAGGTAGGAGATGGTGAGCTGAACACTGGGAGGAAAAGGAGAGCCTCCCAGCATCGGTGTGTGGTAGTTACAAGTGAGGACCAGTGGGCTCAAGGTGGGTGCCAGACTCCATTACTCCAACACCCCTGAAAGCCCAAGCACGGGCCGGGATGCTGTGGCCCTTCTAGGCCACAGGAAAAGAGATACAGAGCAGAAAAGGGCAGGGTGGAGTCACAGGCCAGCACCAACAAATGTAAAAACAGCTTCTGCTACCTGAGCAGGATTGAATGACCTCTGCCGAGTGCCCCCTCCATCATCAGTGAAATGCTGATGGGGGCCCTGGACAACCTACTTCACAGGAAAAGGAAAATGGTCCTCTTAAGGCTGTCGCAACTTCTCCAAGGAAGAATGGATACAGTAAAAAGACGTTAAAGCTCTGACTCTGGTCGGGAAGTCAGGACAGCATAAAGGGCATCCAGCCCAGGCGTGGGTCATATCCTAGGCAGGCCCCGGCACTAGGATGAGGGACCCTAACTCTCAGAGGTGGCACCTGGCCACTGGTTAGATTGGGGACCACCAAAGAATGAAGCAGGGCTTTGGCAAGCACAGTACATGCACTGAAGGGGGTCTCTCGCCTACTTGCCCCCAAATCTCCAAGCCCACAGGCTGCCTGTGTGGGTCTGCAAGGGAAAAGCAGCTGTCTTTAGCACCACATTTTCTGAAGGAATTGGGGCTTGGCGAGGCCCACTGCTAAACGGAGGTGAAAGTAGGGCTAGGGAGGGTAATGGCTAATTTAGAGGCAACAGCAGAAACAGGCTGGGAGCCACTCACTGATCCCCTTCTCTGAAAACCCGTGAAAAGAAGGCATGAAGTTTAAAATGTATGGAAGATTTACGACAGAGCTCAGCACAGGGGAGTTATGAGTATTCTAGGATGGTACAAAGGAGTTAGGCACAAAGGAGTTTTTGTTTGTTTGTTTGCTTTTTGTTGTTGTTGTTTTGTTTTTGGTTTTTTGGTTTTTTTGAGACAGGGTAGCCTTGGTTGTCCTGGATTCACTTTGTAGACCAGGCTGGCCTGGAACTCACAGAGATCCACCTGCCTCTGCCTCCCAGATGCCTGTTCCACCACTACCTGGTACACCAAGGATCTTTTTTTTTTTTTTTGGTTTTTCGAGACAGGGTTTCTCTGTGTAGCCTTGGCCATCCTGGACTCACTTTGTAGACCGGGCTGGCCTCGAACTCACAGCGATCCGCCTGCCTCTGCCTCCCAAGTGCTGGGATTAAAGGCATGCGCCACCATGCCCGGCAAGGATCTTAACCCCTTCAGACGACCAAGGACGGGCCCCATCGCCTCTCCACCCCCATCCCCACCGGATTTGTACTTCCACCTCCCATCCATCTCCCTCACTGCATGCTCACCTCTTTGGCCTCCCTCACCCGGGCCAGGAAAGCACGAAGCTCCAGCGTCTCCACAAAGAGAGCCCGGCACACCGCCTGGTAGTGGGCCTGCGCGCCATGGGGATCAGTCAGGCGGGAAGCACACAGCCTCATAGCCTGGGCAAAGGTGCGCACGGCTCGGGGGCCGCCCTCCGCCTCCTCCTCCTCTTCCGGACCCCCGTAGCCCTCATCCGCTGCCCCGCAGCTGCTGTCCTCGCAGTCGCTGTTGGCCATGAGGTCGATGAGCCTCTCTAGCTGCGGGCTGAGCTCTCGCTCTTCACTCTCATCTAATCCCCAGTCCAGAGCACGGTAGATGGCGAAGCCCAGGGACTGCACCATCTAGGGGACAGGAGTCAAATGGTCACCAGAGGCGACATTCTGTACCACAAGGGCACTGGGGCCCACAAGAAGCAGCAGCCACCACCACCACAAGAGAAACAGAGATGCCATTCAGAATGGCAGACAGGAAGAAGAGAAGATCTCAGATCTCAGCATGGCTTATAACAGTGCTATGATATAGAAATACAGCCGGGGCCGGGTGCGATGGCGAACGCCTTTAATCCCAGCATTTGGGAGGCAGAGGCAGGAGGATCTCTGAGTTCGAGGCCAGGCTGGTCTACAAAGCAAGTCTGGGACAGCCAAGGCTATATGGACCACCTCTCTGCCAGAGGGGAGTCATCATGGAACAAACAAAACGTGGACCACGGTTAAAAAGTTGCTCCCCTAAACAGCACTGCCATTGTAGAAAACAGGAAAGTTCTTACCAATGTGCATCAAACACATGACTCAGCACCTCCCCTCCCAGGTATTAAACCCAGAGGAATAGAAAGGTACAGCACACAAGATCTGCTCATACACTACCCGTGTGTCCTTCATAGAGAGGTGGCATGTGCCCATTGCGGGGCCCTATAGAGCAGCAAACAGAAGCACAGAAAACCACACGGATCGGATGGAAAGCCTTTACACGGCGTGCTCCAAGCAGGCTGAGCCCATCCACAGCAACAGAAACATTAGCAGCTCCCTAAGCCAGGGCCCCAGTGGACATGGCAAGGCTCACGATGTTTTTATGTGAAAGGAAAGC
The DNA here is from genome assembly GCF_903995435.1 of Acomys russatus. Taxonomy (NCBI): domain Eukaryota; kingdom Metazoa; phylum Chordata; class Mammalia; order Rodentia; family Muridae; genus Acomys; species Acomys russatus. The sequence goes on along the minus strand of NC_067162.1, from coordinate 47,783,762 downwards.
AGGCCTTTTATGTGAAAGGCCTGGCTATGGAGCTGACTGCACAGCATATATATACCAAAAAATACAATTAGGAAAGAGAAATTCTAGCTAAGCATTAGCCTCTCGTGTACCATAACAGTATGGCATAAATCCCAGGAGAAAGGCCAGCTAATTTTTGTTGTTGTTGTTGTTGTTTTGTTTCTGGAGACAGGATTTCTCTGTGTAGCCTTGGCTGTCTTGGACTCGTTTAGTAGACCAGGCTGGCCTTGAACTCACAGCAATCCACCTGCCTCTGCCTCCCGAGTGCTGGGATTAAAGGCATGCGCCACCACGCCCCGCAAGCCAGTGAGGGCTGCTGCGGTCGCTTAACCACTGTGGTTTCAAGGGCTAGGGGTTTTGTTTTATTCTGCAGTGCTAGCTATCAAGCCCAGCTCTTCACACGTGACATGAGAGGACTCCACCACCATCTCATGGCCCAGCCCTAGAGTTTAGTTCTTGCATGGCCCCCATGTGTTAAAGCCTTAGTCCCCAGCTTGCTTCCAACAGGAATTGGTGGAGTTTTTAGGAGCAGTTAGACCTTGCCTCAAAAAGAACACTATATACTTGCTTATATTTTTATTATTTGTTTATTTGGTTTTTTTGATACAGTCTTTCCACCTAGCTCTGGCTGGTGGAACTCACTATGCAGACCAAGTTTGCCTGGAACTCACAGATCTGCTTGCCTCTGTGTGGCAGCATGCCTGACTAAATGTATTTATTTATTGTTTTAGGTATGAGTGTTCTGCCCAAATGTATGTATATGTATGCACCATGTGTATCCCTAGTGCCCCCTGAAGTAAAGAGAGAGTTACAGACAGCTGTGAGCTGTCATGTGTGCACCAGGAATTGAACCCAGGTCCTATGAAAGGACAAGTGCTCTTAAGCACTAAGACAACTCTCCAGCACTATTTGTCATTTATTCCTTTTTTTTTTTTTAAATCAATTAATTTACTTTGTTTAATATGTACTGACTGGTGCTTTGCCTTCATGTATCTCTGTGCACCACAAGCATGCAGGAGCCCCAGAGTCCAGAAGAGGGCGTGAGATCCCTTAGAACTGGGGTTACAGACAGAACAGAGGATGCTCCTAGCTCAGAAGCCCTCTCTCCAGCCCACTCTTTGTCTGTTTGTATTAGAGGTGGTTAGCTCAGGATAGCCTAGAATTCCTGACACCCCTCCCTCCACTTGCCTGGTGCTGGGATTACAGGCCTATGCCCAGCTAGTTGTTTGGAACTGAGACAGGCTATCTACGCAGCATAGCTGTAGCTGAGCCCAAACTCATGATCCCCTGCTTCTGCCTCCTGAGTGCTGGGGTTGCAGGCACACTCTACATCATACCCAGCCTCACGTCTTTTTAAAGGAATGTAAGTGCTCTGTGTATATACGTGTAACTGACGGAAGCGGGGAGAAAGCACGATAAGCAACAACCACACCTGAGGGCATGTGATGGAGCAAGAAGGCACGGAGGGCACAGGGTCAGAACCCGGGGACTGTGCAGCTCACTGCTCTTGGTGCTTTACGTGACTGCGCTCCCTGAAATTCTCCATACTTTCTTTGAGACAAGATCTTGCTATGTAGCCCTGGCTAGCCTCAAGGTTTTAAGCCTCCTTTTCTTAGCTTCCCCAAAGACTATCAGCATGTGCCACCATGCCTGACAATATCTCTTTTCAAATGCTTTCTCTTTATTCTTATTTTATGTTGTATGGGTGCTTTGCCTGCATGTGTCTGTGCAGTGCACCACATGCACACGGTGCCCGGTCCCTTGGGCCTGGAGTTCCAGACAGTGTGAGCTGCCACATGGCTGCTGGGAATCGAACCCAGATCCCTGGAAGAGCAGCTAGTGCTCTTAACTGATGAGCCATCTCTCCAGCCTCAGTAATTCTTTTTCTCAAAAGCACAGTAAGCATCTTTGAGGTCTTTCTGTTGAGTCCTCTTGCCTCAGCATTTCTCCCTTGCACTTGGCAAGGAAACCCACCTTCACAGCTGCCATCAGTGACCTGGGGCTCTGTGGAGAGCGCTGGAGGATGCTGTTTCCTGTTCGCCCTCCAGATGCTGCCTGCACCTTGATTCTCTGTGCCCATGGGACCGTCCCTCCTCCACCAGTTAGGTTTAATCAGAGAGGGGAACACTGCAATGGGCTGCCAGCACAGCTGAATTCATAGGGGGAACTAACAGCACCCCTAATTTGCATAGCACTTGCTTTTATGTTTCAAAAGGCTTTCATAAATCTGGGTGAGGTGGCAAAGACTTGTGATCCCAGCATTTGGGAGACTAAGGCAAGAAAATCCTGGCCTTGAGGCCAGCCTGGGCTCTATAATGAAAACATGTCTCAAAACAAATAAATACTATATTTAGGCTTACAGGCTGGCCTTGGTGACACAGCTTGTTAATCCCCCGGCTACTCAGGTGGCAGAGGCAGGAAGATTACAAGTTCAGGACCTGTCTGGACTACAGAGCTGGTCTGAGGGCAGCCAGTCTGGACAATGGAATGAAATCCCATCTCTTAACAAAAAGATAAACTGAGGCTGGATATCTTGCCTAGCACATGTGAGCGAGACCTGAGGATCAATTTCTAGTACTACTGAGTAAATGGCTTTCATATTTTCCTTCTTTAAATGGACCGTCTGGGTCTGGAGAGACGGTTTGGTGGTTAAGAGCACTGGATGCTCTTCCAGAGAACCTGGGTTCAATTCCCAGCACCTGCTCACAACCATCTATAACTCCATTTCCAGAGGATCCAGCACCCTCTCTCCTGACCTCCTCAATCACCAGGCATACACATAGTACACAGACATACATGCAAGCAAAATAAATAAATAGAGATAGATAAATAAGCTATCCGGATCCTATAGGGACATCTCGGAATACACTGGAGCCTAAGGGGCCTGGGGAAGGTAATCTGAGACTCAAGAGGGTTGGTGCAAGGGTTGAGCCACAGTGGAGCAAAACCCTGGCCTGCCCTTGGGGCTGCGCTCACTCTGGTTTTTGTTGTTGTTGTATGTTATTGTTTTTCGAGACAGGGTTTCTCTGTGTAGCCCTGGCTGTCCTGGACTCACTTTGTAGAGCAGTCTAGTCTTGAACTCAGGGACCACCTGACTCTGCCTCCTCTACATATGTGTGCTACCTTGCTTGGCTTCTTAGTCTCAGTCTAGTTTTTCTTTTCTTTTTTCTTCATCTTTTTTTTTTTTTTTTTTTTTCTTCTGTGTATCCCTAGCTGTCCTGGACTTGCTTTGCAGACCAGGCTGGCCTCGAACTCACTGAGATCCACCTGCCTCTGCCTCCCGAGTGTTGGGATTAAAGGCGTGCGCCACCACCACCCGGCTGTCTCACTCTAGTTTTATCTCTACCTTAAGCAGGTTAGAGTCAGAGACTGGTTCCAAGGCACACCCTTGAATGCAGACTAAGAGGGCATGGCACTAACATTTAGTGGCAGGTCACACCAGGTGGCCGACAGCAGGGCGTTAGCCAGCAGCCAGGGTAGGGTGTCCTGGGGGACTCCAGAGACTATTTTAGGGCAATGGAAAGGAAAGGCTAGCAAGGACAGAAAGATGGAGAGGTCACACTGTAAATTCATTTGTTGTAGTGGTAGATGCCAGGTAAGAGCAAGGCGGTGTGCCTTACAGCTAGCTCTGTGGCGCTCAGTTGTGTGGTACTGTTAGGGTCTCCACTGCTCCATGCAGTCAGACAGACTGAGAATCAAGCCAGAAGCCCTCCTACCCACCCCAGAGTACACTGCAGAGAAGTAACCCAATCCAGCCCAGGCCGGTCCCTTTTTCCTGGTTGCTGGCTTACACTAGCAACAAGCCAAGGGAAGGGTTAACAGCAGCCAAACCTCTTATCTGATGGCTGCTTTGCTAAAAGCTTTTATGGGCCCCAACTCACTGGAAGCTTTCTCTGAAACACAAAGAATGCTTTTCCGTTAGGCAGGCGAGCCTGGGCAGCTGGCCAGCCTCAGGACTCCAGCCTTGCCTGGGATCTGACTGTAATGAAAGGGGCTGTCCAGGCAGTTCACAAAACCCAAGAGGCCAGCATGAAGCTTAAATGCTGAGCGCCCCCCCCCACTCTATTTCCTGGGGATGGAGCTTTCAGGCTAACATGGGGGTCTTTGAGGACCTCTGCATGGGACTCTCTCGTTCAAAGTTCATAGGAGTGTAACGCAGGCGTCCTTTAGGTGTCTGGTAGCAGTTTCCCCTCTGTGAACTCCGGACAAGGGCCGGCTGATCTCCCAGGCCAGCAGACCAGGCCTTAGAGGAGTGAGCTATCTGGGTGGCAATGCACCTGTGAATGCCAATAACTGGCAGCCAGATGGCAATGCAGATGCCTTAGAAATATAGTGATTCTTCCGCCCAATTTCCAGCTAACTATATACAGAAAATACCATTTTCACAGAGTTCATAAGCAGCGCTTGAGTGCTGCTTAGGTGACAGCATTCCAAGGAAGCAGGAGTATCTTGTCACTGGCATTAAGAACTATGCGTGGCAGTAAGAAGTAGCACCAGTCTGGTGAGGTGGCCCACGCCTTTTAATCCCAGCACTTGGGAGGCAGAAGCAGGTGGACCTCTGTGAGTCTGAGACCAGCTTGGTCTGCACAGTGAGTTCCAGGACAGTCAAGGTTAGGTAGAGAGACCTTGCCTCAAAAAGCCAGGACAGCTGTTTTGAATAGCGTGGCCTGGAGCACAGCATGCAAACCAGGCCGCACTTGACTGCTGCATCACGACTGCTGATTTTAAATAATTTCAATCCACGCCCAAACAGATTTTTACCTTTGTGTACAAAAAAAGAAAAAAAGGAAAAGCCCGTACAGCAGCAGCACACAGACTCTGAGCTGGCTTCACTGGTTGGTTGGTTGTTGGTTTTGGTTTTTTGAGACAAGGTTTCTCTGTGTAGCCTTGGCTGTCCTGGACTCCCTTTGTAGACCAGGCTGGCCTCAAACTCACAAAGATTCTCCTACTTCTGCCTCGAGTGCTGGAATTAAAGGCCTGTGTCACCACACCTGGCTCATTATTGAGTTTGTTTGTTTGTTTTTTTAAAGATTTATTTATTATTTATACAGTGTATGTCTACATGTACAACTGCCCGCCAGAAGAGGGCACCAGATCTCATCACAGAGAGTTGTAGCCACCATGTGGTTGCTGGGAATTGAACTCAAGCCCTTTGGAAGAGCAGCCAGTGCTCTTAAACTCTGAGCCATCTCTCCAACTCTCATTGTTGTTTTTATGTAACATATGGGATCCCCTAGGTCTGTGCTCACCTCGCCCTTGGAATGTTACCACGGTAAACATGTAAGTGCAAAGGTTTCTTTCCCCTCCCTCCCTCTCTCCCTCCTTCCCTCCCTTCATATCTCTTCTTTACTTTTCTCAAAGTCTCAGTCTTCCAAGTAGCCAGAATTAAAGGTCTGTACCATTGCATACAGCCTTGTAAATTATTATTATATTAAAATTATGCTTTGGAAAGACAAGTGAAAAGCCATAATTCAAAGGAAGAAAACTTCAGAGCAGGCAACATGTTCTGTAACCCCACTTTCTAACTCTGCCACTCAGATGCCACTCCTTTCTAGTCCCCAAAGGTTCCTTCTCGTCCTAGGGTACAAGTGGTCTCCACTCTTAATCGCCTTTCGAGAAACAAGTAGAAAAAATAAGATGAAATCCCACTCATTGGGGAAAAAAAACATGGAAGAAATAAAGCAGGGCTGGAGAGATGGCTCAGAGGTTAAGAGCACTGGCTGCTCTTCCGAAGGTCCTGAGTTCAATTCCCAGCAACCGCATGGTGGCTCACAACCATCTATAATGAGATCTGGTGCCCTCTTCTGGCCTGCTGGCTCACATACAGGCAGAGCACTGTATACATAATAAATAATTTAAAAAAGAAAGAAAGCAAGCAAAAGGCAGCAGCAAGCCAAGAGAGGCAGTGCAGGCCTGTAATCCCTGCGTTACTTGGGACACTGGGAAGTGGGAGGTCAAAGCTTCACCTGGCCTCAGCTACAGGGTAAGTTGAGGCCAGCGCTGGTTACACTGCTTCAAAACCATGTAAAAACAACAACAAAAATAAACACCAGATTCAAAGCATTAGCTCTAGACAAAGGGTGGACGGAAATGCAAGCAGAGGTCAGTCATTGATCACTAGCTAGTTTCTCATCTGCCCTGAATGCCACGCTGAGAAGCCTACCCTGTAGACCACCTCGCTCGCTGGTGGCCCAGAGAGTGGGGTCAGCAATACCTCGGGCTCTGACCACACTAGGCTCCTCAGCCTGCCTGTCCCCTGTGAATGGTTTCTTCACCAACCTCTCAGCTAAGGCCTTCATGTGTTTTATCTGTGTCTTGTCTCGCCTAAAGGACTGTGTAACTTTGTATATACTTTATAATTTACACTCTACAACACAGGTGTATAATTAGGTTTCTAGTGTGATAAAACACCATGACCAGCCAGGCATGGTGGCACACACCTGTAATCCCAGCACTCGAGAGGCAGAGGCAGGCAGATCACTGTGAGTTCGAGGCCAGCCTGGTCTACACAGCGATTCTAGGACAGCCAAGGCTACGCAGAGAAACCTTGTCTCAAGAAAGCAAAAACCAAAGTAAAACAAAAACACCACCATGACCAAAAGCAACTAAAGAAAAGATTTATTTCATCTTACAGCCCTCAAGTTGTAACTCTCGTCGCTGAGGGAAGGAACTCCAGGCAGGGAGCTGGAAGAAAGGACAGAAGCAGAGGCCATGGAGGGAGGGGACTGTTTACGGGGTGGCTTGCTCCTCATGGCTTGCTCAGCCTGATTTCTTACACCACCCAGGGTCAACACCTAGGGGTGGCACTGTCCACAACGGGCTGCCTCGTCCCCACCCCACATCAATCAGGAACCTCGAAAATATCCCATAAGCTTGCCTACAGGCTGACCTTATGGAGGCAGTTTCTCAATTGCTGTTCCCTCCTCTCAGAGGACTCAGATTGACAAAAAAAAAAAATTAACCAGCACGACAGATAAATGTTATCACCTATGAAGTAATCTAAAGTTGCTTTCCAATACCTGGGCTTCTGAGCTGGCTGGCCGCACCACCATGGTTGTAGGCTCTGCAAGAGAAAACAGCCAAGATTATGTTGGAAGCCCCAAGACCCCGGCACACAAAGCTGCTCATCTCTTCTCCCTCCACTCCATCTTCCCTAAGATGCACAGCACATCCCCAAAGGAACGCCAGAAAGCTCACAACGGGCTGAGATACTTGGCCAGCTGTGGGCAGGACTCAGGCAACAGAGCGCAAGTGAGCTGGACCTGCTCTCAGACAGCTGTCCACGCCCTGGTCCGTAGCAACAGCTCAGGGGAGACAGTCAGGGTAAGGACAGTCGGCGGGACTGTGTGTGAGTTTGTCCAGCTTCTGAAGAAGGGGGGCTGCTCGGTTGTCACTGCAGGGAAGACCAGTGGTCTGAAGTGGACAGCCCACTTCCCTAGGACAGAGGTCCCGTGAGCCAGGACACGACAGGGAGATAAGAAACCCTGACCCTAGGTAAATAAATCTACTTCTGATGGCGGGCCCTTGGTTTGAGGTTTCTCAAATGACGCCTTCCAAAGAACGAGGCCTGTGTTGAACGGCAGGTGGGAGCTGGATCCGCAATGTGTTTACTAAACGCATCTGGGAACGCCGCCAAGACTTGACTCGGGATGTTCAAGGGCTTACCCGTGGGGCTAGGCCGCAGCGCAGGAGGCAGATGGCTCCAACACCCATTTCACAGATGAGGAGCTGAAGGCCTCGGCTATTGGATACCACAGCTGGTGGTGGCCAAGGAGGCAGGCCGGAGACCTTAGAACCTGGCCACCAGCAACTCCCCAATTACCCCGCTTCCAACTGTCCCCAGGTGTCCTTAATCTGTCTTTATAGCACATAATGGCAGAACCATGAAAGGATATGAACTACAGCTTCCTTAAGTTCTACAATAAAGTTAGCATTAAAAAAAATAACATGAAACTGTCTGCTAAGTAAACCTGCTAACTCCACAAATAAATTCAAATTGTATCAAGAGCCAGGAAGATTGCCAAAGACAGAGACTTCGAGATCCACTAAAATAATGGAAAACAACCATTCTCCGCTATCAGTGAGGCAAGATAGGAAGAGCTCAAAGAAGAAACTGTCGGAGGGTCTGCAATTCCAGGGACTCTGTCCCCAGCCCAGGCTGGATGTTCAACCAAACTCTGTAGCTGGGACTGGATTAAGACACTGGAACGATGAAAGAAAACTGGGCAAGAATAAAGGTGCTTCCTGGGAAAAGGTCACGCGCTGTGTCCCTCTGGGGGTCAAGAAGGCAGGGCAGGCTGGTGGACAGTAGCTGGTTCTGAGCACATAGCCCATCCTGGTCTTCAGCCCAGACCAGCTTTCTGGTCAGAATTGTTAAAAAGACAATGTCTCACGTACCCCAGGCTGGCCTTGAAACTCACCACTTAGCTGGGAGAACCTTGAGTTTCTGACCCCCTTGCTTCCACCTCTCCCATACTGGATTTCTTTTGTGTGCAGATACACCCAGGTTATGTGGAGGAGACTGACCCCAGGGCCTCCCTGTGGAGGACACCGACCCCAGGGCCTCCCTGTGCACGCTACGTAAGCACTCTCCCGACTGAGCTCTGATCCTAGCCCACGAGCAGAATGTCTCTACTGCTTACATAGTTGTCTTAGTCAGGGTTTCCGGTGCTGTGGTGAAACACCACGACCAAAAACCAAGTTGGGGAGAGAAGGTTTATTCAGTTTATGCTTCCACGGTGCTGTTCATCACAAAGGACACCAGGGCAGGAACTCAAACAGGGCAGGATGTTGGAGGCAGGAGCTGATGCAGAGGCCATGGAGGGTGCTACTCACTAGTTTGCTCAGCCTGATGCCTTATAGAACCCAGGACCACCAGCCCAGAATGGCACCACTTGAAATGGGCTGGGCACTCTGGCACTGATGACTAATTGAGAAAATGCCTCACAGCTGGATCTCATGGAGGCGTTTCCTCAACTGAGGCACCTTTCTCTCTGGTGACTCTAGCTTGTGTCAAGTTGACATAGAACAATAGTGTGTTAACAAATGATGTGCCAATTTGTTCATGGATCTAATTATGCTTCAAGTTGCAAATATCTGGGAAATTTGATTATTGGTGTTTTGGGACAGACTACTATTGTTTGGCTCAAAGTCATTGCAATCCTCCTGCCTTGGTTTCTTGAGTGCTGGGATTCCAGGGACATGCCACTAGGCCAGGTTAGTCTTGGGTTTTAATGAGCAGGCTTTGTGTGTTTCAGGGGTCACAGTGACCACACACACAGCCAGAGGCCAGGCCCACAAATGTTAGCATCTCCTCGGCAGAGCGTGAGGTGTGTGTGTGTGTGTGTGTGTGTGTGTGTGTGTGTGTGTGCGCATCACAGCAGGCGTCCACGGTTTCTTCTCTACTCATGAGGAAACTGGAGCTCGGGCACACTGAGAGACTTAAAACCATACAGATGATAAATGACGGAGCTGGGCCAACAAGTTCCCATTATGTCTGAAATGCCCCGTCAAGGTGGGAGCTGGAAGCAGGACGCTAAGTTCCCACCAGCGTCATTTCTGCTGAGGATTCAGACTCCGCTTAGCGCTCATTTCTCCAAGAAGGGTACCCTCACCCTGAAGAGAGGACAGCCGTTCACATTCTCTTGGGGTTTTATGCTTGTTTGTGGAGGTAGGTTTTCTCTGTGTAGCTTTGGCTGTCCTGGACTTGCTTTGTAGACCACGCTGGCTTCGAACTCAGAGAGATCAGCTTGCCTCTGCCTCCCAAGTGCTGGGATTACAGGCGTGCGCCACCACAACCCGCTCTCCAGATTCTCTTGTTAAAACAGCAAGTGGGGAGAAATCAAGAGGCTAGGGAGGTTCCCTGGAAATGATCCTGTGTCATGGAAGTAAGAGGTAGGCCTGCACTTGGAGAACTGTCTGTGGTTTCCGCAGCCCCAGCTGCAGCCCCAGCCGCTCCTCTAGGCAGAGGGAGCTTCCAGGGAAGGTGCATCTGCCCCAGCAGCGGGGGAGGAGCTTGGCAGCTGGAGCCAACATCTGCCTCCGGGGAGCCAGGCTGTCCTCCAAGAGACTGAAGTCAGGTTCTGACCAGTCCACGGTTATGGAGTATCTGTCTGACATCACTTCGTCACCCAGGAGACGGAAATGGCACCTTCCTGCCTAACTCACGGTATCACCTCAAGGAAGAAGTGAGGTAACAGCTGCAGAGATGCTTCCTAAGGTGTGACAGTGGGTGGATGTGGAGTGCCGGATGCAGTGGTGCAGTGGGATGGTAGGACTTCCTGGCTTTGACTCCTCTGTGGGCTTAGGGTCAGGGTTAGCTATGCACTCTACATGATGCAACCCCCACACATACTCTGCTAAAGGGGACTTTATACACCTTGGGAAGACCTCTTGCTACCCAGGACATTCCCCACCCCAAGCCTGGGCTCCTGGGAGTATTCTGACAGTGAGTGGCGGCTGGAAGGAGCAGGGCCTTTTCAAGCCCAAAAGACTTCCAGTCTTGCATCCCAGGCACAGGGCACAGGGCACCAAAGTACCTGTATGGCCAAAACACACAGCTGAGGGGCGTGTCATGAAGATGTGGCATACAGTTTCTGGTGGGCAAGGGAACTGGCCACAACCCTTAGAAGGCAACCTGCCAAGTCTCTCAAAGTTATATAAACCTCCTTCTGACTGAGCAGGTCAGCTTCTAGAAGGTACACCCCACAGCACAATGCCTACAGTGTCACTCAGTGTTGCATCTAGGCCACACCAAAAACCTATAGTGCCCACTAAAGACAGACACACAGGGTATCTACAGCCAGGACATTGGATGTCATTAAAAAGAACAAGGGGGCCAGGTAACATGGCAGATTAAGAAATTTATTTGAGGGCTGGAGAGATGGCTCAGGGGTTAAGAGCACTGACTGCTCTTCCAAAGGTTCAATTGACTTCACATTCTTCCTGAGTTCAATTCCCAGCAACCACATGGTGGCTCACAACCATCTATAATGAGTGTGGTGCCCTCTTCTGGCATGAAGGAGTGCATGCAGGCAAAACACTGTATACATAATAAATAGATAAATAAATAAATCTTTTAAAAAATAATTAAAAAAAAAAAAAAAAAGAAATTTACTTGAAGCCAGGTGTGGTGGCACATGCCTTTAATCCCAGTGCTCGGGAGGCAGAGGCAGGCAGATTGCTGTGAGTTCGAGGTTAGCCTGGTCTACAAAGGGGGTCCAGGACAGCCAAGACTACACAGAGAAATCTTGTCTTTAAAAAAAAAAAAAAAGGGAAAAAATTTACTTGAAACCAGATCTGGTACTAACATTCCAAGGTTCAGGCCAACATGGGTACAACAGAAAGACCCTGTTTTATACGAGCAAGCCAATGAGATGCCTTTGTATGCTGCGCTGACCCAAGGCCCTGACTCAGGGAAAAAAACCAGAAGGCGACACCTGAATTTAGGAGGAAGTACACATGCCTGAGTGCTGCTGTGTGCAGGAAAGCCTCACATTCTTGGCAGCCTGTGCGAAGGGAGGATGGGCATCCAGGCACAGTGGCACCAGGGCTCCTTCGGGGTCTTCCCTCAAGCTTTCTCAGCTTGACCGCTCGCCGCTCTTATCGTGGACTCCCATTCCATTCCCGGCACCCACAGAGCAGCTCACAGCCATCTGTAACTCTGATTCCAGGGGATTCAATGGCCTCTTCTGCCTCCATGGTCATCCAGCACACACACGGTATACATACATACATACATACATACATTCAGGGAAAACACTAGTACATATAGAATAAAATTTAAAAGCCGGGCCTGGTGGCACATGCCTTTAATCCTAGCACTCAGGAGACAGAGGCAGGTGGGTCTTTGAGTTCAAGGCCAGCCTGGTCTACAGAGTGAGTCCAGGGTAGTGTCTCCTAGCTAAGAGACTATGGAGTCAAAGGTCATGTGACTGAGCAGTGGCAGTTTCCTGTCACAAAAGTGATATCACTTACCACAAAGGGCATGTCAGGATTGAATGAAAACACGCCCAGTGACTGGCAGTAAGTAAGCCACACATGCAGGTGGGTGGCTTCCACTGTCAGGAACTGAACTGTAAAACTGAGCTGCGACCCAGGTCTAGCATCACGAGGGAAAACTAAGAGAGACCCACCCACAGGAAGGCATGGCGTCAGTCCCGTGCTTGTTTAACTAACAGTTCTATGGGGCAAAGGGATACAGGTGTGTCCTTCTTCCTCGTCCACAGCTGGGTGGTGGCTGATCCTGGCAGGAGTAAGAGCGGCAGGCACGCGCGCGCGCGCGCACACACACACACACACACACACACACCCCACACACCGCTCCCAGGAAGTGTCCCAAGAAGCAGCAGGAAGCCTTGCACCCCAAGCCTTGGGCACTCACGATGCTCTAACAATAGGCAAACCTTGGGGACTGAGGCAGGATGGGACTAAAACAACAAAACAAAACGTCGGACAGGCCTGGCTTCCGTGCTCCTGCTGCGCTTCCACACCCAACCTCTGGCAACACATCTGGAGACATCATCGGGACCCCAGGACTAGTCCCAGCAGGGAGACAGTGCACACAGCAGACAAAATTAGATCCAGCAAGATGGCTCAGCAGGTAAGAGTGCTTGTTCTACAAGCTTAAAGACTAGAGTTCCAGCCCAAAAACACAGTGGAAATGTGTCCTCATTGTCACCGCATGTGCCTGCTCATACTCACAGGCGTGTAACACGCCTTGTGTGAGACACACACGCATAAATAAATTTTAAAATTAAAAAAAAATTTTTTAATAACTTATTTAATTTTATTCTATATGTACTGGTATGGCGATGCCAGAATCCCTGGAACTCAAGTTACAGTTTTGAGCTGCCATGTGAAGGTCCTTTGGAAGAGCAGACAGTGCTCCTAACCACTGAGCCATCTCCCACTGAGCCATCTCCCCAGCCCTGAAATGTTATGAGTGTTTTACCTGCATCTATGTAAGCTCCTCCATGCATGCAGTGCCCACAGAGGCCAGAAGAGGGCATCAGACCCTCTGGAACTGGTTATAGCTGTGAGCTGTTCTGTGGTGCTGGGAACAGAACCTCAGTCCTCTACAAGAGCAGCAAGTTCTTTCAGCTCATGAGCTATCTCTCCAGCCTCAGCTCCCTTTTCTTGTCTTTATTTTTCCTTTCTTCCCTTTTTAAAAATTTTGTTTGTTTGTGTGTTTTTTTTTTTCCCCCCTGAGATAAGGAATCTCTAGGTAGCCTTGGCTGTCCTGAAATCACTCTGTAGACCAGGCTGGCCTCAAACTCACAGAGACCTACTTGTCTCAACCTCCTGAGTGCTGAGATTAAAGGTGTGCACCACTATGCCTGGTGCATAATTGGTTTGTTTGTTTATTTCAAGACAGGGTTTCTCTGTGTAGCCTTGGCTGCCCTGGAATTCACTCTGTAGATCAGGCTGGACTGAAATCTGCCTGCCTCTGCCTCCCAAGTGCTGGGATTAAAGGTTCTACCACGCCTGGATTTTTTCTTTTTCTTGCTTGAGGAGGTCAGAAAGGATGCTGGATCCTTTAGAACTGGAATTATAGACAGCTGCAGAGGGTTGTGAGCCGCCATGTGGGTGCTGGGGCTTGAACCCGGGTCCTCTGGAAGAGCAGTAAGTGCTCTTAACCACTGAGCCATCTCTCTAGCCCCCTTGAGACATTTTCTTAACCGTAGTTTCCTTCTCAGGTGACTTTAGCTTGTGCCAGGTTGGCATATGTCAAGTTGACATGAAACTAGTGAGCACACTGTGGTAGGAATGCAGAGCCTGGTATAATATGCCCACCAGTGACCAACACAAAGCCAGTTGATAAAACTACAATTCTGGAACTGAGCTCTGGGCAGGTGTGGAATACAGATTTCTGGGCCATGCAAATATGACCAGATCTGGAAACTGAGAGAGGGGTCAGGGTGGGAGATCTTTCACAGTGTGGTAAAGCCTCCACAGCAGACACTTGGCACAGAGCTGCCAAAAGACACATAATACTTATGTTTCATTAGATGCAACTTTAACTTTGTTTCTTTTCTATTTTGCTTTATTTTTTGAGACAGGATCTGATACAGCTAAGGCTAGACTTAAATTCATGTCCGTAGTGGAAAATGACCTTAAACTCCTGATTTTCCTGCCTTTCCCTCCTAAGAACTTGAATTACAAGCATGCACCACCATGCCCAGATGCATGCAATCTTATTTTTACACTTACAGCTCACTGGTAGAGTGCTTACGCAGCATATGAAAGGCCTTGCGTTCCATCCCAAGCTTGCACGTGAGCTCTAAGCAAACAGTAAATTCTCGCAAATAACATCCATGCTGAACTATTTAGGGAGAATGTCAACAAATTCCTTGAAATGCATTAAAAATAAATGAGAGACTGAGAGACCTTGATGGAAATACACTATGTACAGTGAGGGGCTGGAGAGATGGCTTAACTGGCTGCTCTTCTAGAAGACTGGGGTTCAGTTCCCAGCACCCACATGAAGGCTCACAACTGTATGTAACTCCAGTTTGTTCGAGGATCTGACACTCTCTCACAGACATATGTGCAGGTAAATCAATGCATATAAAATGAAGATAAATTATTTAAAATGTCATAATGAATTCCATTGTATGTATGACTAAATATGTGATCATTTAAAACTTCTTCTTAGCCGGGCGTGGTGGCACACACCTTTAATCCCAGCACTCGGGAGGCTGAGGCAGGCAGATCACTGTGAGTTCAAGGCCAGCCTGGTCTACAAAGTGAGTCTTGGGCAGCCAAGGCTACACAGAGAAACTCACAATAGAAAAAAACATAACCATTGAGATGTAACAAGAATAAATAAATAAAAAGAAAAGAAAAAAGCAAAAAACAAAAAACTTCTTCTTAAAGGGGAGTTAAGCAGAAGTGCTCCTACTTTCCTCTCTGTGATCAGCAGAACAGTAACCCCAAGGCCGCCATGTTCTAACCCTCAGGACCTGTGGATATGCTATGCTATGTGGTGGGTGAATAGCTAGCCTGAAGGCAGAGACTGTTCTTGATTTATGGCATCTTAAACTGGAAGAGAATATACTTGCATTGCTTTAAGCCAGCAGTTTAAGAGTGTATTACAAGCTGGGCATAGTGGCATACGCCTTTAATCCCAGCACTGGGGAGGCAGAGGCAGGTGGATCACTGTGAGTTCCAGGCCAGCCTGGTCTACAAAGTCCTGGAGTGAGTCCAGGACAGCCAAGGCTACACAGAGAAACCCTGTCTTGGGGGGGAAAAAAAAAAGAGTGTATTACAAAGCCATAGGAACCTCATTTGTTCTCTTAAGTTCTGCCACCCTTTCCTCTTGCTTTCCTGGAGAAAGGACCACAAAGCCACTGTCCTGGAATAAAGCAGGAGTCACCGGACAGAGAAAGCAGTGGCTGAACGCACCCTCCAGGTGCTCTGGTCCTTAGGCTGCTCTGCCAAACCAGCAGGGTGCCATTTCCGGGGAGCAAGGCCATCCCCATGTCTTACCAGGCCACCGCCTCTGAGGGATCAGTTAGTGACCAGAGCTGCTTCAGGGCTCTACACTCTGGTCCAGAATTCCCACAATGGAAGGCACAGAGGACTTTAGCTGTGCCCACACTTTTACCACACCTGTGCTATGTTGCACACTGAAACGATTCTTTGTGGACACTGAGTTGGCCACAGATGGGTGTGGAGAAGGCCCAGGGTCTTGAACAAGGCGGCAAGGCTGGGGCTGCACCATGCAAGTTACAGAGGGACACAGACAGAGGCTGCTGTTGTGGAAGGCTCAGCTTAGAGGTCAACATGCTTTTGTTTTACTCTCAGGCATGGGATATGGAGGCTGCTCCAGTTTGTCCACAGCTGATAACTGCCTCCTGAGAGGGCGAGTGGTGTTTGTCAGCTGGGAACTACCTTGTGCAAGAGTGTGGTCTTTGTCAGTGGGGATAAAAGCCAGACCCAAAGAGAGACTGGGGGCTCTGAGAAGGAAGAAGGCTGCTGGTGCTTCCCCCTGGGGCTCCTGGTGCTGCTGATGCAGTGAGCGGAGAAAGAGTCTGAGAGATCCTGAAATGAGGGTTGGACTCGCCCCAAGGAACCCGACGACCCTGAACAGCAGGAAGCAGCTAAGGAAAACTACGCCCCTTCTCCCCACTAGCCTTCTTTCTCCCCTACCTGGCTTTGGGGTGTTGGAACGGACTGGGGTGGAGTATGGAGAAAGAGATTGAAGGAACCCAAAATAAAAAATAGTTGTTTAAAAGTATGCTAACAGGCTGCCTAAGACTTTTTCCTTGCAGAAGTACATTTCCAAGCATGTGAGCAAATGGGTGGGCTAGGGACCAGAATCCTGACTTCAGGTATCTTGGTCTTCCGAGACTGCCCGCCTTGGGTACAGGTGTGTTGCAGAGGAAAAATATGCTTGAAGAAAAAAAAAAAATCAAGGTCTAAGCCAGGTGTGGTGTCGCACTTGGGAGGCAGAGGCAGGTGGATCACTGTGAGTTCGAGGCCAGACTGGTCTACAAAGCAAGTCCAGGACAGCAAAGGCTACACAGAGAAACCTAGTCCCAACAAACTAAAAAGAAAAAAAAAAAAGACCTTACTTCTGCTTTTCTGAATAGGAGGGCCCAGGGTTAGGGCCCTGGGGAAGTACACAGGGAGCCCTTTGCAGAACTTCATTCCTCAAGCTACAGCGGGCATTTGTGTCAAGGGTTCATTTGCATGGACCCTGGATACTGTATCCCAAGGCGAATCTGGCCAAGGTACACAGGGGTGTGGCCCACGGACACCTGCTGCTGTGCCACAGGCCAGAGCTTCCCTTTGGTGGTGTGCTCCAAGGCCACAGCAACACAGACACTAGCTCTGAGGCAGGAGCCATGTCACGCTCACTCAACTGACCTGGGTCAGCTGCTTCTCCTCTGTGACCTTGAGTTTCTCCAGGTACAGAGCAGGGATCGCAACAAGATGCTCTGGCAGGAACAGGAAGCCCAGCACTGTTGTATACCCGCCCTATGAGCACCTCTGAACAGTGCTCCAATCACCCATGCATGGCAGCCCGGTTAGCCCACCATGACTTAGCTAAGTGACCTTCACAGGGCACAGGACTTCACAGGTGCCCGGTGGTAGTGAGGTGGGCGACACAACTGTGACAGGGACTGAGGAAGCAAGAGCAGGGGCCACGTGAGAAGGACTTGGCTCAATAAGCACGTTCGATCACAAATGTTCTGGCATCCAGGAGACTCGGAAGGGACTAATTCCCTCCTCTGCGGTGGAATGTCCCCTTCCTTATCATTTTTGGGTCCCCTCAGGGTGACGGAGAGCACTGTTCTTGGTCAGGGCCACGCACAACACTAATGAAGGCAGCTGAACCACTAATGAAGGAAGCCCTGGCCACTGGTGCAGCTCAAGGGCGCCAACAGCCAAGAGCCACGTTGTGAGTTCTTAACTCCAGGGGTTCACGGACATGTCTTAGAAGCCAAAGATCTACTTTAGTTCAAAGAGGGGGCACTGGGCTGAGAGAGACAAGAGTAAAAAAATAAAAAATAAATTAATAAAAATTAAGCCCTTAGTTGAAAAATATGGCCAATTTAGAGCTGCAGCTGCAGTAACAAGTGGCACACAAGTGAGGGGGAGGGAAAGAACCTTGGCTTGTGCTTCCTGGGGCCGGGAGAGGTGGCCACGCCACGGGACGTGAGAATGCCTACTCTTCAGCATTCTTGGACAATAAGAGTGAAAATGTAGCAAGGCGGTGACGGTGCACCCATTTAATCCCAGCACTTGAGAGGCAGAGGCAGGCAGATCTCTGAGTTCAAGACCAGTCTGGTCTACAGAGTGAGTTTCAGGACAGCCAGGGCTATAGAGAAACCCAGTCTTGAAAAACACACACATCTCAGCTGATATATATATGTACACACACACACACACACACACACACACACACATATATATATACATACACACACATATACACAATTAAAACTTATAAAAATGTATTAATTTAACAAAAGTAAAAGGGTAAGTTATAGTTTCAATTTTAGCACTTGAGAGGCTGAGGCAGGAGGTTCTTCAGTTCCAAGAGCCCCACCACAGACACACACACACACACACACACACACTCCTAGGGTGACTATGAAGAAGCCTTCTAATGTAAGATTAACAGGAGATTGCCAGGCAAGGTAGCTCATATCTGAAATTTTAATATTGAGGACACTGAGGTGGAAGGACCTCCATGAGTTTGAGGCCATCCTGAGCTACATAGCAAATTCAAGGCCAGCCTGGGCTACATGAGAAGCCGTGTCAAAGAAACACAATAAGGAGGCTGGGGAACTGGCTTGGTGGGTAAGGCACTTGCTGCACAGGCGTGAGGAACTGAATTTGGGGCTGCAGACCCCATGTTAATGTCGAGCTTGGCAGCAGGGCGGAGAAGCCCTGGGCCAGGGGCTGTGCAGGGAGAGAGTGGGAGATAGCGCTCACTATACCAGGCGGGCAGCAGCCAGGCTGGTCCAAAGGGTGAGCTCCGGGTTTAGTGAGAGGCTCTGTCTCAAATGCAAGGTGGAGAATAAGACCTGCCACGGCTCAGAGACTGACCTAACTGGGTGACAAGATCCAATGGACCCAACATCCAGTAGAGCAGATTAAGAAAGTCTGCTGGCTTCCAGCTGAAGTGCTGACGATGGTTTCTGACCACCACTTAAGGGATCCTCTGGGGAATTCACTAGTTGCTCACCAGAGAAACGCTGGGCTAGACACTTGGTGGGGTGGCGGTGGGAGGTGGGGGAGAAGGGGGTGCGGGGGAGGGGGTGGCTACCTTACAATTTCAGCTGATTTATGAAGCTTAGAGACTGTTGTGGTAAACACACTTTTAATCCTTAAAGAGCCAGCATCAGGGGCCTGGAGAGATGGCTCAGTGGTTAAGAGCACTGCCTGCTCTTCCGAAGGACCCGGGTTCAATTCCCAGCACCCACATGGCAACTCACAACTGTTTGTAACTCCAAGATCTGACACCCTCACACCAATGTACATAGATTAAAGTTAAATAAAATATATTAAAAAAAAAAAAAAAAAAAAAAAAAAGAGCCAGCATCAGGGGCCTGGATGAGAGGATCATTTGACTCAAGGGTTTAATACCAGCCTGAGCAATATAGCAAGATCCTGTGCTAAAACACACATGCAAGCACACACGCGCGCGCACACACACATACACACACACACACACACACACACACCACAGACACCAAAGATGTGCTGGGTAGAAAGTGAAGTTGGACCAGGCCATGGTAGCACACGCCTTTAATCCCAGCACTTGGGAGACAGAGGCAAGCGGATCGCTGTGAGTTCGAGGCCAGCCTGCTCTACAAAGCGAGTCCAGGATAGTCAAGGCTACACAGAGAAACCCTGTCTCAAAAATAAATAAATAAAAAATAAAATAAAATAAAAAGTGAAGTTGGACCCCATTGGTGCCACAGACAAGTTCCTCTCTCCAAAGGTCAACACAGAGTGCTTTCTCTGAGTTTTGACCCACAGGAAGTGCTACTGGTCTGAGAACAGTAAGCCTGGGGGATGGAAAGCCAGGCTATGACGGTACCTTCTGATGGTCAGGAGAAACCCAACAGGGAGCGCAGCTTGGTTTGTTCACAGGGCAGCCCACCACCCTGACAGTGGCAAGCCACTTACAACCCTAATCCTCAGTTTCCTAGGCAGACCTCAAAGGCTCCCTGCAGTCCTGGCTTGCTCTGCAGTGCTGGGAGCCAGATTCTAGGTTAGAGTCTCTATGGTAAGCAATGGAGTGGGCCCAGGAATAAGAAATAGTCTTGTGAGGTGGCCAGAGCCTCAGAAGTAAAGCTCCATGAACCAGCAGGCTGCAGGGTCACCAGGTGAGAGCAGTTGATGGCTGTGCACCTTTCTCTTCAGGCCAGCCTTGGGAAGGTGGAGCCATACAGTGGAAGCAAATCATGCCGCTTTCTGAGCAAATTGGCCAAGGTTAAACCGCAGCCTTACCTGGGTGCTGTGCATATAATTTCCCTGTGAAATGTATCAGTGCTTTTGTGCAAAGTGCAACAACATGCAAGTGTCGGGCAGGGGGGCGGAGGGAGGAAGAAAGGGGCCCAGGCTGAGAAGGCCTGGGAAAACAGTGGTAGCGCCTGTGTGCGCACAATGGGCCCTCCCTGTTAGAGACACGGCCGGGCCGCCGGGCCGCCGCTGCCCCTTGCTTCTGTTTGGCTTTGCTTGTCATTCTGAGTCCCACGCAGATGCCTGCTGGGGAGAATTTCTGCAAGCCCACAGCTCTCAGGGTTGGAGAGAGGCCAGCCTTCACTCAGCAAACACACAGCCTGCCTTTGTGCTCCCAACAGGGTATCAACTTTTAGGGCAAAATCACTCACTGTATGCGCTACACTAGAACTACAATTCTCCAGAGGGTGAAATGAAGGGAAACAGTACATAGCTGCATGAACTCACCACTCCGAATAAACAGAATTCAAGACTCTCTCAAAGCTTAACGTTGGTTCTTATTGATGTTTAACTGTTGTCTGTTTTGTTAATCACAAATTATACACTCTTCTTGGACTTACAATTAAACTTAGAAAATTAGTATCAACTCAGTACAGACTCAGAGGGAGGCAACCCCCCCCCCCATACACACACACCCGGAAAAAGACCGGCATCTCTAAGTAACCTTAAGGTCTACAGTGGCGCCAGCCAGCGTAGAGTGCCAGCAGAAAGGACTCACCCACAGGCCCTACAGGGAGGCGAGGCCGGAGGGCTGCAGACTCCCCCAACCCACCTAGGAGAGAACTGGCTACAGGAGAGGTTCCCGGGATGCTGAGATGCCGTGTTCAGGGACTTAAAGGTTAAAGACACTCGGGCTTCTAGCCAAAGCCCTTCTCCCCCGGGAAAAGCGTTCCAACCGGCAGCCAACCGGCCGGCCCCTGGCCTTGCACATCAGGAGAGGATGGGCTGCTAGTGGTAGGGTTACCCCAGACTCTGTGTGTGTGTGTGTGTGTGTGTGTGTGTGTGTGTGTGTGTGAGAGAGAGAGAGAGAGAGAGAGAGAGAGAGAGAGAGAGAGAGAGAGAGAGAGAGAGAGAGAGAGAGAGAGATAGTGGGGTTCTCTTAGGTGGAAAGAAAAGACAAGGAGCTCCCCACATCCAAAGGGCAGGGTGGGGCCTTCCGCGTCCCGCAGAGCGCTATCTCCGCGCTGATGAGAGAAAGGTCTAGGGCCCGGCTCCTGGCACCCCGGTACCCTCAATGGCCTCCCGCCCGCCGCGCCGGCCACACCCCCACCCTCTCCCTCCCCACCGCGCCTCACCGGGCTCCAGCCGCGCGCCAACCGAGCCGTCCCTACGCAGGAGGATGTCTGCCGTGTCCCGGATGCGCCGCACGCCGCCCGGCTCGCCCCGCAGCCCGCGGCAGCCCTGGAAGCACACCGCCCAGGCCTGCTCCTCGTTGATGGGCTGCTCGTACACCTTCAGCACTTCCTCTAGGGACAGCTCCCACGGCTCCGGCCGCGTCGCGCCCCCCGCGCGTTCGGGAGCTGCTGCGCCGCCGCCGCCCGCCCGGGCCATGGCCGCCCATCATCGCCGCCCGCGCGCGCGGCGGGTCTCCATAACAGCGGGGCGACGCACCGCCGAGCGAGGGGGCGGGTCCCGCGCCGCCCGTGTGTGCTTTGTCATGCCGGCCCCGCCCCTCGCGAGCAGATGCAGGTGAGGGCGGGGGCTGCTGGAGAAGGAGGGCGCAGGCCGCCGGTCGAAGAGGCGGGGCCGGGTGGGGTGGGAAGGGAAGACCGGCTAGGGAGGGGCGAGCCAGGGAGTGGGTGGGGGCCAGCTGGAGAGGGAGGGTGCACAAGGGCAGAGGGGGGGGGCGCAAGAGGAGGGAAGCTGAAGGGGCGGTGTTGTTGAGCACACACACAGCAGGCACAAGTACACTCCCTTGGTTCTGGCTCTTTAAAGCAGACGGTGAGACAGTGCCTATGGTGGTCTTTCTGGAAGGCCTGGATGGCAAAGCGACTTAGAAGATTGCTCTAGTGTAATTGGAACAAAGATGACACAAGCCTCTAGGGATGAAGTACTTTATAAGCGGTCTTTTTTTCTGCTAGGAAGGACCAGCTTTAAACTCTTTAGTGTCTTAGTGACAAACAATGTGGCCGTCCTAATGCAACACCTCCTTTCCAGGGTGTGTCGCCTTCATTTCAGGCCAGCTACTTCAGAGCACAGCAGATAATGGTAGCGGCTAAGCACAACACACAGCTTTGTTCAGAGTGGTCTTGGCCATATTTATAACTCTTGAGAACAACGGAGCAATGCAACTGGGAAATAGACAAAGCAATTGGTCTCAGGCTCCACTACTGGCTAGAATCGCATAGGAAGCACAAGCCTGGGTGGGTCTGACCAGATCTGGAGTGAAACTCTGTACTGTAGGATGCCCTGAAGTTCTGGACACTAAGGATGGAACCACAGTCTTAAAATAATTTCACGTCACTGGGCATGGTGGCGCACACCTTTCATTCCAGCACTTGGGAGGCAGAGGCAAGCAGATCTCTGTGAGTTCAAGGCCAGCCTAGTCTACAAAACGAGTCCAGAACAGCCAAGGCTACACAGAGAAACCCTGTCTCGGGGGAAAAAAAAAGGTTGACATCATTTCAGGGGGACTTGGGTAGGAGGTGGCTGATGGTCTCATCTGGACTTTTAATCTTCAATTGGAAAGAAATTTGATACAAATAATTTTTCCTAAAGTTACTTAAATCAATAGCTGAGCAAGTTTCACACCCCTCTCCCAGTTCATAAGCTTATGAGACACATTGGATTTAGCAGGGCCAAAGGACATGGGGAAAGAGGAAATGAAAGAGAAAGTTTCCTTTCCTCTGACGTGTTATGCAGACAGCCTGGAACTCTGGCTCCTTTTCCCTGACCCTGAGAAACTCCACCGGCAACCACCTCAGAAGGGAACAGTAGAAACCTCCCACGAAGACTCTTGTTTATGTCAGGAACGAAAGTGTGTATGCAAGTAGTTTAAGGAAAGCCTGACTCACACAATGCCAAGTGTGTTGTGCGGTGACAGGGCCCACTGATGAGCCCAGGCTGGTTCTTGTTGGCCGGCTCATGGAGTGGTTTCTACATTTCGGCTTGGTGGGAATCTGACCTACTAGGAAGCACCAGCTCATCAGAAACTGGAGTGGTGACTCAGGCAAGGAGCGAGCCACCTACATGCTTTGTTTTCCCAGGAGCGATGGACCACAGCTGGGGATACCACAGTGGGGGAGACTCTCTCAGGTGGACAGGAGGAGCAAAGACAGGGAGTCCCAGTGTTTGGGGGGGCCCTGATCCAGAGGGTAGCAAGAGACCAAGCAGGAAGCAGGCACAAGGGGGGTGGGGGGGCATAATAGACCGGAATCTTGGAAACTAAGCCAAAATAAATTCTCTCTCATTTAGTTGTTGTTTGGTTGAGTTTTTTGTTTGTTTGTTTTTGTTTTTATTTGTTTGTTTTTTGGCTTTTCGAGACAAGCTTTCTCTGTGTAGCCTTGGATGTCCTATGCTCACTTTGTAGACCAGGCTGTCCTCAAACTCACAGCGATCCACCTGCCTCTGCCTCCTTAGTGCTGGGATTAAAGGCATGTGCCACCACGCCCAGCTTGGTTTTGTTGTTGTTGTTGTTGGTTGGTTGGTTGGTTTTTCGAGACAGAGTTTCTCTGTGTACCTTTGGCTGTCCTGGACTCGCTTTGTAGACCAGGCTGGCCTTGAACTCACAGGGATCCACCTGCCTCTGCCTCCCAAATGGAGGCACTAAAGGTGTGTGCCACTATGCCCAGCTCACTGTTGTTTTAATTGTGTCACAGCAACAAACTATCTACCGCGCCTGCCCTCTTTCTATTAAAGCTTTGAGGTTTGTTGTTGTCGGCTACAAGTGCTCAGGTTCTTAATATATAGTAAGTGTCAACCCCTAACAGCTGCTGGTTTTTTCACCTGAAATTACTGTTGGGAAAATCCCTAAGTACTTCTAAGATATCAACTGTAATTTAGAACAATGGGTCAGAAGAAAAAAAAAAAAATAAGATAAAATAAATTTAAAAAATAAATAGAGCAATGTCTCACACATGCACACTCACAAGTATGCTCAAATACACACACACACACACACACACACACACACACACACACACACACATATCTTTTTATGATGCTGGGGATTGAACCCAAGGCCTTGTGTATATGAGGTAACCACTGTAAAGCTGAACTGGGTCCCGGCCCTATTACTTATACGTGTACAGGTAGGTTCTGCTATCTTCTCTTATCTGAAGGCTAACTCTGCCTAGCGATGGCCAACAGGAGGAAACAGAAGCCTTAGTCAGTCTGTAGTCACTTGTAGAAAGTGTTGCTTTCTCCCCTCTCAGGTCATTTAGTTATAGATCTCCCAAAGAGCCAGAGGAACTTAGAAATGGATCTCAGACGAGACATTAGCCCCAAACCTCTTGATGGATGCCACAGCAGCGAGGAGTTCTGCCTTGTAGCCTGGAGCCCAGAGCGACTTGCAGCTAATCATCAGGATTAAAGACTGGGGTCAGGCATGGTGGCGCACGCCTTTAATCCCAGCACTCGGGAGGCAGAGGCTGGTGCATCACTGTGAGTTCGAGGCCAGCCTGGTCTACAGAGTGAGTCCAGGACAGCCAAGGCTAACACAGAGAAACCCTGTCTCAAAAAAAAAAAAAAAAACAAAACCAAACAAATAAACAAAAAACAAAGGCACAGATGCTAGTAAGTCTCAATTTTAGCTTTCTGTAGATGGACTGGGTAAGGGATGGACTGGGTAAGGGAGAGCTGGGTCCTCAGCTAGTCTGCGGCTGCCATTGAGAGGCCATTCCATGGTATGCATTTTAGAGGTGCAGGACTCTAGAGCCTCTGATGATTTGGCAGTACAGGTGAAGTGTGCCTGGCACCAAGACTGAAGGGAGCCAGGCACATAGCCAATTTCAGGGCAAAGGTCTCATCCACCCACCTGACACAGGCAGAACCGATCCACCTGCCAAAAGTAAAGTGCTGGGGCCCTTTGCCATCCAAACCCAAGTCTGCTACAGATTCAGGTCGGCTTCTCCTCAGAGACTCCATGCATACTGTTTGCAGCGAGCAGCCTGGCTTTGTGTTACCTGAATCCAGAGGCTCCTCAACGCGCTCTTTGTCACACTCTCTGCAGCCAGGCAGAGCCAGATGGTCAAGGGCCCAAGAGGAAAAGCTGAAATGTGAGAGTCCGGTTTTGTGTTTGGGTTTATTTTTGGGATAATGATAAAGGCTATGAATCCCCAGGGATAACAGATAGAGGCAGGCTGTGCTCCGTCAATGAAAGAACTCAGGACAGGAGGGAGGGACTCTGGGAATGGGTGTCACAAGGTTTCTGGGCTAGTGATTAGAGATAAAGGGACAGTGAGAAAGGATCCTGAGAATAGGACCACATATTGCCCACAGGGCACAAGGGGGAAATCCAGAGTGGAGTGAAGACGAAGACAGGGAACCTAAACTCCAGACTGCAGAGAGCAGTGAGGATCCTTTGGGATATGTGATGCTTCAGGACACACAGAAGGTCGGGGAGACTGGAGATGTAAGAAGGGCACCTAATCTCAAGGTCACGGGTAAAAGTATCTGAGCGTCCTGTTTGTTGCCCATTGAGAAGAGTCGAAATCGTCTGCAAATTTTGAAACTGTTTCAGAAAAATCCAGTGACCGCGACTGAATGGAACGC
Source organism: Acomys russatus (assembly GCF_903995435.1). Lineage (NCBI taxonomy): Eukaryota > Metazoa > Chordata > Mammalia > Rodentia > Muridae > Acomys > Acomys russatus. The sequence continues at coordinate 47,758,049 of NC_067162.1, read as the reverse complement.
TTTCCCTGTGTGTCACTTAGCTTGCTGTTGCTGTGACTGCTCCTCCGTGCTGACATCCAGTCTTGGATGTTGATACGAGTGTCCGCTTCTTTCCCAGGGGCCTAAGACTGAAGACATGGTTGTGATATGTACCATTCAAATTGAGTTTGACCTAGTGTGATGTTCAAATATGCAAAAATGGTACCCACCGGAAACTTACATCCTACCTTGGCCTCCGCCTCTCACATTCTTCTCAGAGCTGATTAGTACAACGGAGCGCTGGCTACTTTTATGTCAGCTTGACACAGTTTAGAGTCATCTAAGAGAAGGGGACATCGATTGAGAAAATGCCTCCATAGGACCTGGCAGTGAGGCATTTTTTTTTTTTTCATTAGTGGTCAATGGATGAGGGCTGAGCCCACTGTGAGTGGGGCCACCCTGGGCTAGAGGTACTAGGATCTCTAAGAAAGCAAGCCAGTGAGCAGCACCCTCCATGCCTCTTCCCCAGCTCCTGCCTCCAGGTCCCTGCCCTGCTTCAGGTCCTGTCCTGACTTATTTCAGTGATGGACTATGAAAGTATGAACCAGCTGGGTGGAGGTGGTGCATGCCTTTCATCCCAGCACTCCAGGAGACAGAGGCAGGTGTGTCTCTGTGAGTTTGAGGCCAAGCTGGTCTACAAAGTGAATCCAGGACAGCCAAGGCTACACAGAGAAACCCTGTCTCGAAAAAAAAGAAAGAAAAAAGGAAAAACCATAAATAAGTAAATAAATGTTTGAGGCCACGCTGGTCTACAAAGTGAGTCTAGGACAGCCAAGGCTACACAGAGAAACCCTGTCTCGAAAAACCAAAAAAGAAAAAAAGAAAAAGAAAAGAAAAACCATAAATAAATAAATACTTGTAAACCAAATAAACCCTTTCTCCCCCATTTTGTTTTTGGTCATGATGGTTCATCAAGGCAACAGTAATCCTAAATAAGACAAATGGGCTTTTGTTTTCCTTCCCAAAATATCCCAAAATTGGCCCATCTACTTATACTGAGAGGTATGTCACCACCCTGCTCTGCACCTGAGATGCTTTGTACCACTGGGCAAGTGTTTCTGCATCCTACAGAACTGCAGATCTCTTCGTGGGTAAGCTTGGATCTGCTTTCCAGCTCTTGTTGGCCTCCCGGCTCAGATGGGAAGGCATCCTGGGACTTGGGAGCCCGGGAACCACACAGCTCTGAGAGGAGGCCTCCTCAGCAAAGGCCTTGCAGCTCCCAGGAGAGGGCATCCCCAGCAGAGCACGGGAGTTCAGGAGCCTCAGCCCTGCTCCACTTCTTGTTCAGATTTTTCACCTAGATCAGTATAATCAGGGCAAGGTCCTACTCAGGGGTTGGAGATGGCCTTTGTGACAGTTGCAGAGGCTGGAAATGACATTCTGATGGTTAGAGCAGTGTGGGGGAGGGGCCTATTGGCTCATGCTGCAATGTGTTTACACAGACTTGAACTCTGAACTAATTAAAACAACTTTCAGGGCCGGAGAGATGGCTCAGCAGTTAAGAGCACTATCTGCTCTTCCAGAGGTCCTGAGTTCAATTTCCTGCAACCACATGGTGGCTCACAGCCATCTATGTGATATGGCGCCCTCTTCTGGCCTGCAGGTGCACATGCAGGTAGAGCACTTATATATAAAATAAATAAATAAATCTTAAAAGAAAAAGTATGACAACTAAACTGTGAAGTTTTACTGAGGGGCCAGATTGCTGGTCCTGGTTAACATTACCAGACCATGAGCCAGGCATGGTGGCACACGCCTTTAATCCCAGCACTTGGGAGGCAGAGGCAGGTGGATCTTTGTGAATTCGAGGCCAGCCTGGTCTACAAAGTGAGTCCAGGACAGCCAAGGCTACACAGAGAAACCCTGTCTGGAAAAGCCAAAAATCAAACCAAACAAACAAACAAAACAACAAAAACATTGCCAGACCATGTAAGCCCGGTGCTTCCAGAGAATGGCCAATTTATACATTGTTGCCACAGAGATGCTCCAGAGCTCACAGACTACATCCAGTTGGACACGCCTCCCTCCCAAGGTTCTCTGTCAGCAGCCCCAGCAGCAGCAGCAGCCCCAGCAGCAGGAACTGAGGCTTCAGGTGCCCCTGCCCTCTCTGAGGCTTCAGCTTCCCAGTTTCTCCAGGCATCTGCTCACAGGTCCCAGCGCTGTGGAGATTTCGCCTCAGCTGCTCTGGAGTCCTGACGTGTTGCTGTCCAGAGGTGCAAAGTTTACAAAGATCCAAATTTACAAAGGAAGGCTTTCTTGCTGCGTGCGTTGGTGTGAAGTTCTCAACAGTTTTCATTGAGGGACAAGGATTGGGTGTTAATCCCTGCAGGCTGGAGAGATGGCTCCGCATAAGAGCATTTGTTCTTTTTTTGTTTGTTTGTTTCTGTTTTTTGGTTTTCGAGACAGGGTTTCTATGTGTAGCCTTGGCTGTCCTGGATTCACTTTGTAGACCAGGCTGGCCTCGATCTCACAGCGATCCGCCTGCCTCTGCCTCGGGAATGCTGGGATTAAAGGCGTGCGCCACTACACTTGTGGAAGCAGTTGTTCTTCCAGAGGAGCAGGATTCAGTTTCTAACACCCACATGGTGGCTCCCAGCCATCCATAACTCCGGGTCCAGGAGATCCAGTGCCTTCTTCTGTCATTCAGGTTTGTACATAGGGCACATAATACAAGCAGGCAAAATATTTATACACATAAAATAAAAACAAATAAATAAATCTAATTTTTAAAAATTTGCATAAAAAGGCATATAAATTTAAATTTTTCTTGCATTGCTAGAAACTATAAACCCAGTGGCTCGTTTAGCCAGTAATCTACCTTTGACCACCTCTCTGCCTCAGTGTAGGAACATAAAACAAGTGTCAGCAAATCCCCTTCCAAGGAGGCTGCCTCCATTTATGTACACATCTGTAATGTTGAAGGTATCCCGACAAGCGAGCAGGATTAGACTTTTGGATCTGCCAGATATGGTAGCTCACGCCTGTAACCCAGCACTCAGCGGACAGAATGGGAGGACAGGGAGGCTTTATGCTAATGCGAACTTCACAGACCTTGTCTCACAAGCAAATCGGGCTGGTTGTGACGGTACACCCCTTTCATCTCAGCACTGACGACGGAGGCAAGTGGATCTCTGAGAATTCAAGGCCAGCCCACCCTGCATAAAAAGTTCTAGGTCAGGCTAAGCGTGGTGGCACCTGCCTTTAATCCCAGCACTCGGGGCGGGAGGCACACAAAACCATAACAAAACCAGGGACTGAAGGAGAGAACCACTCCTGGAAGTTGTGCTCTATCCCCTGTGTATGCACCGTGGCACTGAGTACTCCCAGACCCAGTGTCTCTCTCTCTCTCTCTCCCTTCCTCTCTCACACACACTAATAATAATAATAAATAAAAATTCAAATCCTCGTGAATCTTTGATAAATATAAAATGGCTTAATGTGTTTTTGTTTTATTATTGTTTTAATAGTTTTTTTCTTTTTCAAATTTATATGTTACTATTATTCTTTTGTGTGTGATAGGGTCTCTCTATGTATCCCTAGCTGGCCTCGAACTCACTTTGTAGACCAGGCTCGCCTTGAACTCACGGAGATCTACTTGCCTCCCGAGTACTAGGATCAAATATGTGCATCACTAAGCCTGGCTTTTAAAATTTTTAAAAAATGTGTGTGTGTGTGTGTGTGTGTGTGTGTGTGTGTGTGTGTGTGTGTGTGTGTTTTGACAGGAAAAGTGCACCCCCTAGGGGCCAGAAGAGAACAACGTCCAATATTGGTTGTCATCATTTCTGCTCTTCCTGTTCAGATCTACCAGCCCTCCTCTCCCTCCTGGCATCCCCATAGCTGACGGCCAAAACTATGGTTATTCTTACCTAGAAGATCAACTTTCAAATACGAACTGATTCTGATAATTGGAAGCATCGACTTGCTCTGCGTCTGTCCCCAGCACCCTCAGCAGCCCAGCTCAGTGTCCCCTTCGAGGTTCCCTAGAACGACAGCCAAGATTTTCACAAAACTTACAAAGCCCTTGGTGGCCCCTGTGCTTCCCTTCTTCCTGCCTCCCCACTGCACGGATTAGTAACTTTTGCTTGCTTGTTTGTAGTACTGTGGCTGGGACCTAACCTTCTTGCCTGCTAGGCAGAGGCTCCATTGAGCCACACACCACCCCTAATTTTCAGTTCTTTAAATATCTCATGGCGACCGGGCGTGATGGTGCACACCTTTAATCTCAGCACTCGGGAGGAAGAAGCAAGCAGATCGCTGTGAGTTCGAGGCCAGCCCGGTCTACAAAGCAAGTCCAGGACAGCCAAGGCTAACACAGAGAGACCCTGTCTCAGAAAAACAATAAAATAAATAAAATAAAATAAGTAAATCTCTAATGGCACCATATAACATCCAATATGTTATTATCTGTCTCTGCTCTCTAGACCATATAACCCTCAAAAGCAGGGTTTTTTTTTTGTTTTTTATTTTTGCCTAGTTTGTGGTGATTTTTACAGCATTGTCTGCAGCCTAGAATGGTGTGTGGTATTTAAAAGGAGTCAAACCAAACATGCCAAGGGGTACCTGTCTACACACAGCTCTCACCATTTTCCTAACACTGGTAAAATAGTCAAATTAACTTCACCAATAATATTTCATTTTAGTCTTATCATATCCGTGCAAGACAGGCACAACATAATATGATCTTTATTTGAAAGAGTAAAAAACAAAATGTAGCTGGGTGGTGGTGGCACACGCCTTTAATCCCAGCACTTGGGAGGCAGAGGCAGGCGGATCTCCGTGAGTTTGAGGCCAGCCTGGTCTACAGAGTGTGTCCAGGACAGGCAAGGCAACACAGAGAAACCCTGTCTTGGAACTCACCCCGCCCCCCCCCCAAAAAAAAAACAGAAAAGAAAAACAACGCAGTGTTATTGTCTGTCTGTGAGCTCCCATGCCATATGTCAAGGCTAGAATACAATCTAGATTTCCTCTTTTTTCTTTTTTTCTTTCTTTTTTTTCTTTTTTTTTCTTTTGTTTTGTTTTTTTTTTTGTTTTGTTTTGTTTTGTTTTTGTTTTTGTTTTTCGAGACAGGGTTTCTCTGTGTAGCCTTGGCCATCCTGGACTCACTTTGTAGACCAGGCTGGCCTCGAACTCACAGTGATCCGCCTGCCTCTGCCTCCCGAGTGCTGGGATTAAAGGTGTGCGCCACCACGCCCGGCCTTTTTTTCTTTCTTGAGACAGGGTTTTACACTGTAGTTGAGGCTGGCCTGGATCATACAATCTTTTTCGCTCAGCATCCTAAGTACAAGTCATCATACCCAGTGTTTCCCTCATCCTTGGCACAGGGAGAGACCAGAGATTGGAAAACTCTGTCACATTTTAGCCCACTCCCTGTTTTGTAAGTCAGGTTTTGTTAGCACACGACTACATCGATTTGTGACATACTTGTGGCTGTTCTAGGCTACGATAGCAAGTTGGGTAGCTGTGATAAACACTATGTGACCCACTAGGCCGACATATTTGCTCTCTGGCCCTTTACACTGGAGTTCTTTCTCTGTTGGGGCAGCTGGCTTCCTTCTGTGACCTGTACTCAGAGGTTTCTGGGACCCTTCAGGGTCCTACAGGCAAGTAAACTCCCCATACTGGCACTACCGGGCAACTTTGCACTATTCTGATGACACAGGAGCAGTGGTGGGTGTAGAAGTTTCCTGTAGCTGTCAAAACAAACAATCCAGTTGGGTGTGGTGGCACATGCCTTTAATCTCAGCACCTGGGGGGCAGAGGCAAGCAAATCACTGTGAGTTCGAGGCCAGCCTGGTCTACAAAGCCAGTTCAGGACAGCCAAGATAACACAGAGAAACCCTGTCTCAGAAAACCAAACCAAACCAAACCACCACCACCACCACCAACAACAACAAAACCCAAGGATTTGGGGGCTCAGACCACAGAAGCTCATTCCTTTTTAGTCTTTGTTTTTTGAGATAGGGTTTCACTCGTAGTAGCCCTGGCTGGCCTGGACCTCACTGTGTATAACAGGCTGATCGCAAACTCGCAGAGATCCAATTCTCCAGCAGAAGCTTCTGCCTCTGGGACTAGAGGTGTGCACCATCATCCCTTAGCCAGAAACCCATTCTTAGAGTTCCGGGTGGCCAGAAGCCAAAGTGTATGTGGGCTGGAGGGACCAGGAGACCTCCTCGTGTCAATGTCGGCTCCTTTTCTCCAACTCTCTCTTTGTTCTTGTAGATGGTCTCATATTGTCATCCATGCTGGCCTGGAACTCACAGCAATCCTCCTGCCTCAGCTTCCCAATTGCTGAGATGACAGGTATGATCTACATCTCGGCTTGAATCTATCTTCATGTTTGTGTCTTTGTCTCTTCTGTGTCACCTTCTATCTCCTGACACTTGAACCTCCCAGGATGCGCCCGATTTCCATTGGCAATGACTGTTTCCAAGATTCTTGTGAAGTACACCAGGCAGTGGTGGCGCACGCCTTTAGTCCCTTGGGAGGCAGAAGCAGGTGGATCCCTGTGAGTTCGAGGCCAGCCTGGTCTACAAAGCGAATCCAGGACAGCCAAGGCTACACAGAGAGACCCTGTCTTGAAAAACCAAACCAAACAAACAAAAAGCCACCCCAAACCCAAGATTCTTGTGAGGCAGGGGGAGCAGAAGTTCAAGCTCATCTTCAGATAGAGAGAGGGTCTCTCCTCAAAAAACTAAACAAACCACAGGGCTGGAGCGATGACTCAGCGGTTCCTCGGGTCTGGTGGCTGGCACCTACCTCCCTGTAACTCCAGTTTCAAAGGATCCAGTGCCCTGTTCTGGTCTCTGCAGGCACCCACATATGTCGCACACATCCACACAAACACAGCCACACAAATAGAAAGGAGTCTTCTAAGACAACACAAAAATCTCAGAGAAAATAAAAGAGGAGCTACGGACTCAGCAACAGGGCTGCTAAATCCTGTGGGAATCATCGTAGAGGTGCAAGAGATGGATGTGGGGGGTGCTACATTCATAACTTAGAAAACATTTATGCCTGTGGATAAAACACGTGTGTTACTTATTTCTTGTTTATGTATGTGTGAACATGTGTGTGCACATGTGTGTGGAGTTCAGAGGTCAACCAACACTGGGTGTCTTCCTCAGTCAGTTTCCACCTCAGCGGCTCTCTAGCTCAGTTTTTGGGACAGGGGGTCTTCCAGTGTTGCTTAGGCTGCCTCAAGCTCCTCGGTGAAAATGATGCTCTTGCCTTAGTTTCCAGAGCAGTTGGGATCCCTAGCTTCGGCCACTGTACTTGTTGAAAATGCTGATTATAAAGCAGCAATTAAAAGAAAAATATTTGCAACAAAGGTTGAAAACACACAATAAATATTAGTGGTGTTTGTCTGTTGCAGAAGCTATTACTTTTTTGTCCTTTTGGGTTTTTTTGTTTGTTTGTTTGTTTAGACATGGTTTCTCTGTGTAGCCTTGGCTGTCCGGGACTCGCTTTGTAGACCAAGCTGGCCTCGAACTCACAGTGATCCACTTGCCTCTGCCTCCCAAGTGCTGGGATTAAAAGTGCGCGCCACCACACCTGGCTTTTGTACTTTTTTGTACCTGTAGACTGGTCAAGCAGATCATTTTTTTTCATAATGGAGGAAAATGGCTCTTTTGTGCTGAAATACAAGACTGCACTTTCCTGTGAAGATGCCACAAGCAGAATGTGGGCGGACCTTGTAGGGTGGATTTGTGTTGGCAGAGTCCACCTTGTGGGCAATGTTGGAAGTACAGCCAAATCTTTTGATGTCAGGAGGTTTTCTAGAAGAACCGGGGGCACTAGTGATACTAGAGGCAGTAGCTCCCAGACAGTCAACCCATTTGATCTTAAACTACAAGGAGGCTGGGCCATCCATTGTGATGAGGTATTGCTGAAATGTTTTTGTTGTTGCCAGACATGGTGGTGCACGCCTTTAATCCCAGCACTCAAGAGGCAGAGGCAGGTGGATGGGATCCCTGAGAGTTCGAGGCCAGCCTGGAGTCCAGAACAGCCAAGGCTACACAGAGTGGGGAGAGGGGTAAAAGAAAGAAATGTTTTGTTTTTGTTTTTCTGAATTGGTTCTCTTCAGTTTTATAGTCTTCAGAGTTTAATGTTCTCTTTGATATGTAAAGTGGCTCTTTGGCTACCAGCACAACCATACCACGTTCATGCCATGGAGACCGATAAATCTGACTCTTGGAAAACTTTGGTCAGTCTTTGCTCCACTCTGGCCCTAATAATGGCTCCTCCCTCTGCCTACTCACTTGTGGCTGGATGAGCTTTAATCCCAGTCTGGCGATCGTGGCCATTTCAAGCCTGTCTCAAGTGTCCTGTCTTCCAGTAGGAGTCTGCATGCATGCCTGGGACAGTGCCGAAAGTCGAGCACAGTTAGGTTACTGCACTGCAGGTAATGCAAACTGCTTCTGCACTGCAAAGTTCTGAGGCCTTTAAAAATTCAGCTATGTTATGTAAACATGTTTTTGTTTTAATCCCAGCTGTAGGACCTGGGGGCTGCTTTAGATTGTCCACAGCTGCAGTCTATTTGCCTCCTGCAGGCTCTGAGAGGGGCGTGAACTTTAGCGGCAGATAGTTTTGTTTTTGAAATAGGGTTTCTTTCTCTTTGTAGCCTTGATTGTCCTGGACTCGCACTGTAGACCAGGCCGGCCTCGAACTCACAGAGATCTGCCTGCCTCTGCCTCCCAAGTGCTGGGATTAAAGGCATGTGCCACCACCGCTTGGCTTAACTCTTTCCTTTTTTATACTGCCACCAATAAATAATTTTTCTGTAGGAGGAAAAAGTAAAAAGTAGCAAGGTTTAATTGAAAGTGTGTGTGTGTATGTGTGTGTGTGTGCGGGTACGCGTGCACCCATGTGAAAATGCACTGACTTTGCACACAGTGTGTGCACACTTACTCTAGTTACGAGGACTGGCAGTACTGAAAGGACTTCATTTCAGATTCTCCGAGTTTCTTTTTTGCCTTGTCTTTTTCCCTCCCTTCTAGTCAGTTGTCCTCAAGGAATCTGGAGCAAAGAGGCTTCTAGAAATGGTTGGGCGGTGGGAATCTGCCCACCCCAGTTCTTGGTGATTAGGATGTGTGTGGATGCTTTTACTGGAGAGAGGAATCATCTGTGGCATCCTGAGGCATCCCACACCAGTGTTATTCATCAGAGAGTGCACACGTGCGGGGAAAGAGCCACTCAGTGTCACTGGGTCTTGGTGTGCTTGGCTCTGGTTCAATACCCGGCACTTCTGAGCACACCTCCAAGTGCACACACAAAGCGGAACATCTCAGGTGGATTTTACAGCAAGAATCAGAGAAACGATAGCATTCCATGGCTGGTTTTCCCTTGAAGGCTTAGAGGGAGGGAAACTAACTCTCCTCATCTCCAACCTTTGAAAGTCATGCCCCCTAGCCTGGTCTACAAAGAGTTCCAGCACAGGAAGGGGCATTACACAGAGAAACTATGTCTCAAAAAACAAAAACAAAAGCAAACAAAAAGAAAGAAAGAAAAGAAAAAAGAAAAGAAAGTCACACCCCAACACCAAACCTTTTTTTAGTCAATTTTCCTGAAATTAGAGACAAATAAGCATAGCAGACTATTAGGGATCAACCCTGTGGTTTTTTGTTTTTTAAAAAGATTTATTTACTTTTATTTATTTTAGTTTTTCTTTTCTTTCTTTTTTGGAGACAGGGTTTCTTTGTATAGCCTTGGCTGTCCTGGACTCACTTTGTAGACCAGGCTGGCTTCGAACTCATAGCGATCTGCTTGCCTCTACCTCCCAAGTGCTGGGATTAAAGTCATGTGGCACTGCCTGGCTTATTTATTTATTATGTATATAGTGTTCTGACTGCACGTACACCTTCAGGCCAGAAGAGGGCATCAGACCTCATTATAGATGGTTGGGAGCCATCCTGTGGTTGCTGGGAACTGAATGAACTCAGGACCTCTGGAGGAGCAGTCAGTGCCCTTAAAGTCTGAGCCATCTCTCCAGCTCAACCCTGTGTATTTTTGTATTTTTTTAAAAAAAGATTTACTTATTTATTATGTATACAATATTCTCCTGCATGTAACAACTGCATGCCAGAAGCACTAGATCTCATTATAGGTGGTTGTGAACCACCATGTGGTTGCTAGGAATTGAACTCAGGGCCTTTGGAAGAACAGCCAGTGCTCTTAACTTCGGGGCCATCTCTCCAGTCCAACTCTGTGTATTTATTTATTTATTTTTAACTCTGTGTATTTTTGAACAAAGCAGGTAAGAGGTGTTTTTTTTAAAAGCAGCAACCAGGTTGTCACGTGATCTTCCCAGCCTCAGGTCTGGGCCATTATCTTCGTGTAAGTCGCATTCAGAAGCCGCGCGGGTCAGCCGCAGCCCATTCGCAATGCCCACTCCAGCTCCAAGTTCTGCGCCGCTTTCCCCCTGGTTGTCATGCGCTGGTTGGTGTACTGCACCAAAGCTTTCGCGTGACTCTGCCTACCCTGCCACAAGAACCTTGACAGACTCTGCGACCGCTGCCAAAACGGAAGACGGCTGCAGAGCAAGGTCCAGCCCGCGAGGGGTGTGGTCGGGCGCGCTCCTAGCCAATGAGCGCCTGCGCCCGGCCGCGGCCAATTGGAAGGCAGCGCGGGCTCCGGTGCTGGTGTTGCAGTCGCTATGTCGCCTTCGCCGGGAAAGGATGCCGCGGCAGGCCGTGGACCCCTGGGCCCCCGGAAATCTTGGACCGAGCTGCTGGGTAGGTCTCGCTCCCACCACTTCTGACCTCAGCTAGTCAGGCAGTCCTCCCGTTTTCCTGGGTCCATGCTCCGCCTTCCGCCCTCTCAGGTCCCAGCGTGGCGCAGCCATGCAAGTCAGTAGAGCCCCAGTCAGCTGGTCCTCATAGATTAGCCATGGGCCCCAGGGTTTCTGGTCCCAGACGCTCACGGCAGCGGCAGATGACCGTCCAGATCTTGGGCAGCTCTCTTTGGACCTGCGCTCAGCATATCACCTGTGTATGACGCGCAATAGTTTTTTGAAAAAAAAATTTTTTTTTAAATCCCTTTAGCGGGCAGAGTTAAGAAGCACACATATGATCCAGAAAGGGAACAGAAATTAAAGGACGCCGCTCTGCACCTCCTGAGATACCATCAAAACATGAATGACCTTTTGCTAGAGGTAAGAGGAACCTGGGGTGGCTGAGTGTTGGGTGTTTGGAACCCAGCCAGATCGCAGTCTTTACCATATCCTGTGTACCTGGTGGGTAGCTGGTACCTGCAGCCAGATGAGAAGACAGCTGAGTGTATCTTATGCATTTGGAGATTAAAGCAGTTGGGTAGTAAATTAATTAATTAATTAATTTTGAGACAAGGTTTCTCTGTTGCCTTGACTCATTTTGTAGACGAGGCTGGCCTCGAACTCACAGTGATCCACCTGTCTCTGCCTCCCGAGTGCTGGGATTAAAGGCGCGGGCCATCCCCTCCCCCAGTTTACTTATTCTTGTAAGGCTTTGGTAAATTCCCCTCAGAAAAAAGTGCTTGAGGGGCTGGAGAGATGGCTCGGTACATACTGTTCTGGTTTTTGTTTTTGTGTGTAGGAGTATTTTGCCTGAATGTATGTGTGCGCCACATATGTGCCTGGTGCCCACAGAAATCAAGAGGGTATCAGATCCCCTGGAACTGGAGCCACCATGTGCATGCTGGGAATCAAACCCAGGTCCTTTGCACATGCGACAAATGCTCTTAACCACGGAGCCATCTCTCCAGCTCTAACACGTCATGTTGTTCTTACAGAGGATGTGAGGTCAGTTCCCAGAACCCACATTCGGTGGCTCACAGCCATCTGTAACTCTGGGGACCTGACACCATCTTTACTCTCTGGACACTGCCCAGACTGATCGGCACACATACACAGAAGCATGCACACTGTGCTGGCTAGTTTGAAGTCAACTCAACACAAGCTAAGAGTCATTTGGGAAGAGTTCATCTCAATTAAGGAAGCCCCTGGCTTTTTTTTTTTTTTTTTTTTTTTTTTTTTTTTGGTTTTTCGAGACAGGGTTTCTCTGTGTAGCTTTTGCTATCCTGAACTCACTTTGTAGACCAGGCTGGCCTTGAACTCACAGCGATCCTCCTGCCTCTGCCTCCCGAGTGCTTAATTAATTATTTATTTAATTGGATTCTTATATCTTCCACCCTTTTCCGCCCTGCCCCTTCCAAGACCCCAACACCAGGTAGGAGATCCAGAAGGTTAAAGGGGAGAGGAGGCATAGACCTGTTAAGACTACTTCCTGCTGATTAGGGTCATAGAGTTCCTTGGGGGCAAGTCCAGTCTTCGTTGTCAGGATACCCCAACTTCTTCAAACCACAAGGACAGTGAGCAGAAGTGGGGGCCCTTCATTTTCAGAGCGCCCCCATCCCTCTCAGGTGGTCCCAGAGTTAAATTATCTGCAGCTGGCAAAGGTCAGGCCCTTGCTAGTTCACGAGACAATTATAGTTAATGGTTGTGGACAAGTTGAAGCTGCCCCATATCCCACACCTGGGATTAAAACAAAAAACAAACAACAGCAAAAACAAGAGGTTGTCGAGATGGCTCAGAGGGGAAGAGTATTTGCTGCTCTTCCAAAGGTCCTCAGTTCAATTCCCAGCAACCACATGGTGACTCAGAACCATCTATAATGAGATCTGGTGCCCTCTTTTGGTGTGCAGGTGTATATGCAGGCAGAGTCCTGTATTTGTGTTGAGTTGACTTTAAACCAGCCAGCACAGTGTACATTTTGTATATATTTGTTTTTGGTTTTTTGAGACAAGGTTTCTCTGTGTAGCCTTGGCTGTCCTGGACTCACTTTGTAGACCAGCCTGGCCTAGAACTCACAGTGATCTGCCTGCCTCTGCTTCCCGAGTGCTGGGATTAAAGGCGTGCATATCTGGGTTTTTAAAGAAACCAAAACTCTCGACACCTGCCTCCAGGTTTCTGCCTCCAGGTTCCTGCCTTGAATTCCTGTCCTGGCTTCCCTGGATGATGGATTACAAGTTCTTTTATACATTTCTTTCTTTTTAAGACAGGGTTTCTCTGTGTAGCCCTGGCTGTCCTGCCACTCAATCTGTAGAACAGGCTAGCTCTCAAACTCAATAATTCAGCTACCTCTGCCTCCCGCCTCCTGGGATTTAAGGCGTGTGCCATCACTGCTCAGCAAGATGAAATACAAGTTGTAAACTGTAAGCCCTTTTCTTCCCAAGTCATATTTGGTCATGGTGGCCTTTTTTTTAAAAAAGTATTTATTTATTTGTATTTTATATACATTGGTGTTTTGCCTGCATGTGTGTCCGTGTGACAGTGTTGGATCCCCTGGAGCTGGAGCTATAGACAGTTGTGAGCTGCCAGGTGGCTGCTGGGAGTTGAACCTGGGTTCCCTGAGCCATCTCTCCAGGCCCAGTCACGGTGTTTTTATCATTGCAGTAGCAGTTCTAAAACACACAGACCCACACCCACAACGATGAATTTAAAAACCAAACCAAACCAAAGGAACCAAAATGTGAGAGTTGCCCACCACGCCAGCTGCGCACAGCTGGAGCTCGGGAAGTGAGTTCTTTCTGTTTTGTTTGTAGGTAGGAGATCCACAGTGTAAAGATTTGTGTCTCAGCAAGCTGATAGACTGTGACAGTGCCGAAGCCTCCTCCGAGCGGCCCAGTTCCTTCATCCGTGAGTTGTTTCTCTGTTCTTCAGTTCACTGGGGGAACTTTTGGGGGGGAACCATGGTCTGTTCATAAGTAGACATTTCAATGCCATCGAATACTGCCTCTCCTCTTGTATGTACTGTCACCAGTTACACAGGCTTTATGACTTGTTTTGAACAATTTTATTTTGTTTTTCTTTTTCTTTTCTTTTCTTTTTTTTTCCCCCTCCAGTCAGGGTCTCTCTATGTAGCTCTGGCTGTCTTGGACTCACTTTGTAGACCAGGCTGGCCTCGAACTCACAGCGATCCACCTGCCTCTGCCTCCTGAGTGCTGGGATTAAAGGCGTGCGCCACTACGCCCAGCTGTTTTCTTTTTTTAAAGACTTATTTATTTATTATGTATACAGTGCTCTGCATGAATGACAGAAGAGGGCATCAGATCTCATTATAGATGCTTGTGAGCCACCATGTGGGTGCTGGGAATTGAACTCAGGACCTCTGGAAGATCAGACAGTGCTCTTAACCTCTGAGCCATCTCTCCAGCCCCTAAACTTTTTGTTTTTCTTTTTTTAAAGACAGGGTTTGGCTGAGTCACCCAGGTTGCCTTGAATTTTCAGCTCTCCCTTAGCTTTCCACGTGGCTGGAGTTACAGGCTTTCGTCACCAGTCTGAGCTCTGAGTTCTAACACTTGTAATTTGAAGTCTCTATAATTGTCGCATGTGGTTTTCTTATATGCTAATGTGAATTTTTCGAACCTTGAAGATAGTGAGTGTGTGTCATGTATACATTTGTGAGATTTAAAAATATTTATGTGTACGGATGTTTTTTGTGAATGTGTGTGTGAGGATACATGCAGGTCTGGTACCCATGGAGGCAAGAACTGGGGTTGGATCCTCTGGAACTGGAGTTACAGACAGTTGTAAGCCACCATGGAAGCCGGGTGGGTGGCGCACGCCTTTGATCCCAGCACTCGGGAGGCAGAGGCAGGCGGATCGCTGTGAGTTTGAGGCCAGCCTGGTCTACAAAGCGAGTCTAGGATAGTCAAGGCTACACAGAGAAACCCTGTCTCAAAAAACAACAACAAAAAAAAAAAACCCTCCAAAACCAACAACAATAAAAAGCCAACAAAGTGCTCTTAACCTCTGAGCCATTGCTCCAGCCCCAAGCAGAAGCATTTTTCAATTTAAACCTTCTTTGTTTTGTTTTTAAGGCTTTGCTTTTCGGGATCAAGCCTTGAGGCTGGGAGTTCCTGTCGGGGTTCTGTCTGCCAGAGTGTTCGCTCAAAGCGTACAGCAGATCTGCGCGGAACCCAGCCACCCTGTGCTGCTCAGCCCAGAACAAAGAGTGAGAGGCCGGCCCCTTAAACAAGGACATGTCCTTTTTCAGCTCTTTGGGAAAATGAGATATTTCTTTAATATTCTTTTCAGATAACTTATCTTTTTAAAAATAAACTGATTTAATCTCTTTTTAGAAGAAACTGTCTTCCTCCTTAGAGATTGTTCAGCATTTGTTGGCACAGAACATGTTCTCCCGCGTCACCTTCTGTCAAGAGTTATGGAAAGCACAGGTAAATCTGAAGTTCTTTCACTTAGGATTTTTATTTATTTATTTATTTTAGAGATTCATTATTTATTTGTTTATTTATTTATTATTATGTTTGCATGTACTCCTGCAGGCCAGAAGAGGTCACCAGATCTCACTATAGATGATTATGAACCACCATGTGGTTGCTGGAAATTGAACTCAGGATCTCTAGAAGAGCAGACAGGGCTCTTAACCACTGAGCCATCTCTCCAGCCCTCACAGTTAGGATTTTTGTTTTTTGTTGTTTTTTGTTTTGTTTTTTGACACAGGGTCTCTCTGTGTAGCCTTGGCTGTCCTGGACTTGCTTTGTAGACCAGGCTGGCCTCGAACTCACAGCATCCACCTGCCTCTGCCTCCCGAGTGCTGGGATTAAAGGCGTGCGCCACCACTTAGGATTTTAAAGGCGATGTTCTATTGGTTCAGGCCTATGAATTTTCTTAGGAATCAGATGCTCCCGGGTTGGGAGAAGGGCTTCCGTATTGCATGTCGCTGTCCCCCCAGCATTAGTTTAGGGAACATAAGATGCCTACAATACCATCACTTGAAAGATACAGGCGGGAGGATCACTGAGTTCAAAGCTAGCCTGGTCTACTTGGAGAGTACCAGGCCAGCCAGAGCCACATAATGAGACCATATCTCTCACCATATAAAGTAGAGCACCCACAGAAGCTTGATGCTCGGACTTCTGGGTTCACGGCGGGAAGGCTCTCCCAATAAGTAGACACCACACTGTGAGGGCAGGAATGTGTCTTGGGTGCCTGGGTGTTTATCTAGCACGCATGAGGCACTGGATTGGACCCCCAGCTCCCCAGAAACTGCATAGTGGTGCATGCTTATAATCCGTGCCCTTGGGAGGTAGAGGCAGAGGCCTAAGGATCAGAAGTTCAAGGTTTTCCTTGCCCATAAAGTACATCCCAGACCTCACGGACTACATGAGGTCCTATTTCAAACAAAACAAAACAGGCTGGGTGTGGTGGCACACACCTTTCATCCCAGCACTCCAGAGGCAGAGGCAGACGAATCGCTGTGAGTTCGAGGCCAGCCTGGTCTACAAAGACAGTCCAGGACAGCCAAGGCTACCACAGAGAAACCCTGTCTCGAAAAACCAAAAAAGAAAAGAGAAACATGGAAAAACATTTTTTAATCTTTATTGTGCCATGCGTGCAAGTATGAGTGTGTGCTCTCAAACGGTGGCAGGTGCGTGGGTAATTTAGAACACATAGCCCACAGTGTGTAGAAGGGATTGGCAGTGACTTGGCACTTCCGGGAGGAGGTCAGAGCTGACACAGACTGCAGAGGAAAAGCCAGGGCAGTAATGGGTGTGAACGCTGTGTGAATGGGCACCTGTGACACGAGCCCTTCAGGCCACGATGTGACACTTCTCTGTGGACAAGTGAGCATAACCTGGGCTGAACATTCCGTAGGAAGATGCACGTGTTGACACAATGCTGTTGTGGTTTTCAGAATTCTTTGTTGCCTGAAGCTGTGTGGAGTCTTCACACGCATAGCGTTGTGAGCCTTCAGGAGCTACTGCGGAGGTAATTCACTTGCCATTCTGCCTCTTTTATTAAATAGCTGTGGTTTTAAGCTGTTTAAAAAAGTTATTTAGCCGGGCATGGTGACACATGCTTTTAATCCCAGCACCTGGGAGGCAGAGGCAGGTGGACTTGCTGTGAGTTCGAGGCCAGCCTGGTCTACAAAGTGAGTCCAGGACAGCCAAGGCTACACAGAGAAACCCTGTCTCGAAAAACAACAACAACAAAAGTTATTTATTGTTGGGTGGGAGGTGCATGTGCCATGTCATGTGCATGTGGGGGGTTCAGAGGAGTCAGTTTTCTCCTTCCACCATTTGGGGTCTGGGGGTCAGGTTTTGGTGGTAAGCACTTTGCAGGTTTTTTTGTACATGCCTTGCGATGATGGTTTTTGTGTGTATGTGTAAATGTTGATCTTGCTTGTAGAGGTCAGAGGTCAGTGCTGAAAAAGTAAGTGGAGACACCCAATGGTCACTTCTACTTACCTTTTTTTTTTTTTTGGTTTTTCGAGACAGGGTTTCTCTGTGTAGCCTTGGCCATCCTGGACTCACTTTTGTAGACCAGGCTGGCCTGGAACTCACAGCGATCCGCCTGCCTCTGCCTCCCGAGTGCTGGGATTAAAGGCGTGCGCCACCACACCCGGCTACCTTTTTTTTTTTTTTTTTAAAGATTTATTTATTTATTTTTTATTATGTATACAGTACTCTGGCTGCATGTACACCTGCAGGTTGGAAGAGGGCATCATATCACATCACAGATGGTTGTGAACCATCATGTGGTTGCCGGGAATTGAACTCAGGACCTTTGGCTATGCTCTTAACCACTGAGCCATCTCGCCAGCCCTTCTTACCTTTTGATTCAGGGTCCCACTGAACCAGAGGTGGTCTTGTCTTTGTTTCCTTAGCCCTGGGCACAGGGAGCAGCTCATTGAGTTAGCTGTTTCCTCAGCCCTTCTCATGAGGATGATGATTGTTTGTTTGTTTGTTTGTTTGTTTTTTGAGACAGGGTTTCTCTGTGTAGCCCTGGCTGTCCTGGACTACCTTTGTAGACTAGGCTGGCCTCGAACTCACAGAGATCCATCTGCCTCTGGCTCCCAAGTGCTGGGATTAAAGGATGCGCCACTACGCCCAGCTACCATAATGAATATTTTTTAAAATGGTGGTGGGGCAGGTGAGAAAGAGCTTGGGAGGCAGTTGGATCTCTGTGAGTTCAAGGCTAGCCTGGACTACAGAGTGAGTTTTAGGATAGCCAGGGCTACATAGTGAAACTGCCTCAAAACAAAATAAAAACCAAGCAGTAGCAACAAAGACTGGAAAGAGGGACTTAGGACGCAGAGAGGTAGGTGGCACTGAATGCACAAAGCCCCGAGTTCAGTCCCCAGTCCTTCATAAGCAGGCGCAGTAGCGCAGTCCTATGATCCCAGCCCTGGGGAGGGGGATGGAGCAGAATCAGAAGCTCAAGGTCAGGCTGGAGAGGTCAGAGGTCAAAGCATTGGTCACTCAGCAGAGGACCTAGGTTTGCTTTCCTGCATCCATGTGGTAGCTCATTACCATTCATAACTCCAGCTCCAGGAGCCCTGATGCCTTCTGTCTTCTGCAGGCACACATGTACATGGTATGCAGACAGACAGAATACTCCTACACATAGGTTTTTTTTTTAAGATTTGTTTATTTATTATATATACAGTGCACATCAGATCACATTATAGGTGGTTGTGAGCCACCATATGGTTGTTGGGAATTGAACTCAGGACCTCTGGAAGAGCAGTCAGTGCTTTTAACCTCTGAGCCATCTCTCCAGCCCATAGGTTTTTTTTTTTTTTTTAAGATTTATTTATTTATTTATTACATATATATAGTGTTCTGCTTGCATGTATATCTTCACACTAGAAGAGGGGCCAAGATTTCATTATAGATGGTTGTGAACCACCATGTGGTTGCTGGGAATTGAACTCAGGACCTTTGGAAGATCAGACAGTGCTCTTAACCTCTGAGCCATCTCTCCAGCCCACCCCCCTTTTTTTTTTTAATTAAGCATAAAGTCATTTAAAAAAAACTCCCACTTAAGCTTAGTCTCAGTTACATACAAAGCTCAAGGCTGGCCCTGGGCTACGTAAGACACTGTCTTAGAAAGCAGAACAAACGCTAACTAAAAAAAGAGATGTCTAGGTAAAGATGGTTGACAAAATATAAGTGTATTTATTCCTTTCTGAAATTACCGTAGGAGTCAGACTTTGCTAATTCATGTGAGGGTTATAAATGTGCCAGAGCCCTTGTGTGGAAGTCGGGGCACCATACCGGAGTCAGCCTTCCCACCATGTGAGTCCCTGGGATGGGACTCAGGTTGTCAGACTTGGTGGCAAGGATCTTTACCTGACGGGACAGTATAGAAGATGACAAAAGCGAAAAATTGGAAAAACGAAGCAGATGGAAAAGCAGTAAGAGATTTAGCAAACTTCAAGATCTATCCTGAGGGGCTGGAGAGATGGCTCAGAAGTTAAGAGAACTGCCTGCTCTTCCAGAGGTCCTGAGCTCAATTCCCAGCAACCACCTGGTGGCTCACAACCAACTATAATGAGATCTGGTGCCCTCTTCTGGTGTGCAGGCGTACATGTAGGCAGAACACTGTGTATGTTAAAAGAATAAAAAATAAATTAAAAAAACTCTATGCTGAGCCAGCACTGTGGATAAACAAAAAAGAAGCATCCAGTCTTTTTATTTATTCATCCAGGCTTGAGGGTTGGGAGTATTGATGCCTCAGGAGGTTGGATGAAAAAAGTCTCAGGCCTGGTTGCAAGGCCGTGCCTGAAGTGTCTGGAGCTGCAGGCCCCTCTAGTCCATCAGAAGGCTGGCAGGCTGTGCTCTCTGAGGTCTAGAACAGTTAAAAATGCCATCTTGAAACCAGGTGGTGGTGCTGTGACACCAGTTCCTGTATAAAAAAAATTTTTTTTAAGTTGAGTTCCTTATACAAAGAAAGAAAAGGCTTGTGTGAATCAAAGAAAGACTAACAATGGAGGTATAAAAAGATACGATAGGGCTGGAGAGATGGCTCAGAGGTTAAGGACACTGGCTGCTCTTCCAGAGGTCATGAGTTCAATTCCCAGCCACCAGATGGGAACTCTATCACAACCAACTATAATGTGATCTGATGCCCTCTTCTGGCCTGCAGGTGTACATGCAGGCAGAGTGCTGTATACATAATTTAAAAAGACAAGATAAAGCCAGGTGTGATGGCGCACGCCTTTAATCCCAGCACTCGGGAGGCAGAGGCAGGCGGATCGCTGTGAGTTCGAGGCCAGCCTGGTCTACAAAGTGAGTCCAGGATGGCCAAGGCTACACAGAGAAACCCTCTCTCACAAAACAAAAACAAAAGCTGAGGAAATCACAGACAGTTGTTGGTTGCTACGATCGTGAAGCGGGAAGCCTGTATGGCAGAGCAGAGCTCAGAGGCTACAAATGGCCAAGTCAGCCTAATTACACGGCGAGCATGTCTCCTGTTACATCCACACCAGGACGCCAAGTCTACAGAGCAAAAGTGGACAGAGTTGAAGTGGAAACACACATTTTCGTAGAGACTTGTGCATTCCTCTTCGTATGAGATAGTTAAGTTAGCTAAGCTGAGAGTGGTGGTGCAGGCCGTTACTGTCAGCACCCAAGAGGCAAGGTCAGCCTGGTCTACATAGAGAGTTCTGGGCAGGCTATCCAGGGAGGCATAGCGAAACCCCAGCAGTGCTCTAGGCTACCCGAACATGGCAACCACTGTAGCTAGTCAGCCTGGTGTACTCTGTCAGGGAGAACACACATAAGTATGCGGATGAGGTTTGGGCATGTAGCCCAGTTGGTAGACTCCTTCCTTGCCTACCGTGCCCAAGGCTCCAGATTTAATCCCTGGCACCACTAGATGTGGCGTAGACCTATAATCCTAGTACTGCGGAAAGGAAACAAAAGCAAGCACACTGTTTCTGAAATAGAAGAGAAAGTACAGACCATAAAAATAGTTGGAATAAACTTAAAAGGGCCTACCTAAATAATTCAAAATAGGCTCTCTGCCCACAAAACACTTTTTTGTTGTTGGGTTTCTTGGGCGGGGTGTTGGCTGTGGCTTACGTCAAACCAAGGAGTGGCCACCTCATCACTGAGCTTTAAAGAAATTTTTTTCTTGAAGGACTCTCTCTCTCTCTCTCTCTCTCTCTCTCTCTCTCTCTCTCTCTCTCTCTCTCTCTCTCTCTCTCTCTCTGTGTGTGTGTGCGCGCGCCTGCATGTGTGTATGCACTCGATGCCTGCAGTGTGCACTCAATGCCTGCAGTGTCAGAAGAGTCCAGAAACAGATGTCAGATCTCCTGGAACTGGAGCTGGCATATGGGCGCTGGGAATCAAATGTGGGTCTTCTGTTTTTCCTTGAATTCGCAGCAGCCAGGCAGGTGCCTGGTCCCTGCTGTGTTTGGTTCTTGAGTCAGTTACTGGCCAGTGCTTCCTAGCTAAGTGAATATTGCAACGAATAAGTAAACAGATAAATAAAACTGTGAGGGAAGTGGCATGAGCAGCGGGGGGAGGCGGGGGCGGGCGGGGGCAACCGGCAACCTTGGTTCTTTGTGTCCTCAGCCACCCTGACACGCAGACCATGACCACGTGGCTCTTCAGGAACCTGCGCTTTCTGTGTGAGCAGACAGACGCCTCTTGCCCATCTGCTGACGTAACGGAAGCCATGCTTGCTGGTATGTTCACAGCAGACGGGTTCCTGGGGACAATTATTCATTTTGGCACTGGACACTAGAGCAGCGTCTCCCTTCCTGTGGGCCTAGCACGAAGTAAACTCACCAGGTCAGCCGTGGCTTTCTGTTTTCTGGGTGGGTGAGTTGACTTTGTGGCAGAGTTGGTTTTCTGTCCCCTAGACCGCCCCCTTTGCTGTCTAAGCTGTAGACTGCAGTCCCAGAGAGGTACACCAAGTCGAAGATGAGACGCACTCTGTACAGACAGCTTGTAGCTTCTTTTGTTCTTTGAGACAGGGTCTTTACTGTGTAGCTCTAGCTGGCCTGGGACTTGTTATGTAGACTAGGCTGGATTCAAGCTCAGAGATGTACCTGCCTCTGCTTCTGAATGCTGGGATTAGTGGGGTGTGCGATCACACTTGGTCTTTTTGGAATCCCCCCGCCTCCGGTTTTCCGAGACAGGCTTTCTGTGTGTTAGCCCTGGCTGTTCTGCACTCAAGTTTTGTAGACCAGGCTGGTCTCGAACTCACAGCGATCCACCTGCCTCTGCCTCCCGAGTGCTGGGATTAAAGGCGTGTGCCACCACACCCAGCGAGAAAGCCTCTTATTCTGTAGCTAAGGCTGACCTTTCACAATCAGCCTCCCCAAAGCTGGGGTTACAGGCATTTAACCATCACACCTGCCATGTATATTTCTTTGTTTGCAAAAGATATTTTTCCAGTGGTATAAACTGCTTATATTTCCTGTAAGCTATCTTAGATGGGTAAAATTTAAATAAAACGTAAAACAGAACATGTCAATTCTAGGCTTCTTTATCCTGATCTTTAAAATCATGCATCTAGGCTAGGGAGATGGATCGGCCATTAAAGGCTAGGCTCACAAGCAAAAATATGAAATTACACGTTAGCCAGTTGTGGATCAGCCAGATGTGGTGGCTCATCCCTTTAGTCTTAGCACTCCAGAGGCAGGGGCAGGGGCAGGGGCAGGGGCAGGGGTGATTTAGCAAGATGCCAGTCTCAAAGAAAAAAAAAAACAAAAAACGTGGGTTTCCAGGTCTTTGAGTTGATGGTGAACATCTGGACTGGCTGGAAGCTCACAGTCCTGAGCTCAGTGGTTAAGGGCTGTCCTTCCAGAGAACCTGGGTTTGATTCCCAGCCCCTCTGTGGCAGTTCACACTGCAGTTCAGGATATCTGACACCCTCGTCTGGCCTCTGTGGGCACTGGGCTTGCCTGGTTCACCAATGTCTGTGCAGGGAGAACACTCATACACACAAAGTAAAAACAAAATCTTATCATAAACTTGATTTTTTAAAAGTAGTTGGGTAAGCGCTTGTGTCTCAGGTGGGCAGCCATAGGAGTTCGCCTAGGGCCTGGTGCTCTGCGCAGGAGCCGTTCCCTCTGTGCACACATGTGTGTGCTCCACGGAGGTGGGTTGTCGGTGGGTCACTGCTGTTCTGAGTGTGTAAATTATCTTTCAGGTTTTACGCAACTGTTAATTTCAAGAGCCTTTCAGGAAAGCTCAGATCCAAGGCGACCTGTGGAACCCGAAACCCGGGTAGGAAGAAAAAGGAAAGCCTGGAGAAGTGACCTAAGTGACTGCCTCAACACCCCACCCCCACCCCCAGGCAGAGTCTCCCTGTGTAGCCTTGGCTGTCCTGGACTCACTTTGTAGACCAGGCTGGCTTCGAACTCACAGAGATCCACCTGCCTCTGCCTCCCGAGTGCTGGGATTAAAGGCGTGCGCCACCACGCATGGCTTGGTCTTGAACTTCTGATTTTCCTGATTCCACCTCTCAAGTGTTTGTTGAGATTATAACTGCACCAGCACTCCTGATTTATGACATGCTAGGGACCACGTCAAGGGCTTTCCTCTGTAAAGGTACATTGCCTACCTGCCGACTGCATTCATCTCCGTCTTAATCCTTTTTCGGTCTCTCTCTCCCTCCCTCCCTCTCACATACACAGAGCAGAATTTAAGGAAATGAGAAAGAGAGTGGGAGGGATTCCCAGGGATGAGTACCTTTCAGGCAGTTTCACAAGAGGCAGAGACACAGCAAAGGCATCTCTTGCGTCTCACCAGCGTGAGATCACTTGAGAAGTACTGACTGAGTTTGTGTTCCATTGACAGGTTGCCGCTGATGTACTGCACCGAATGCTGACTCGTAAGTTGTTTGCTCTGAGCCCCAGGCTACAAATGACTAATTTGTTTATGACCAATTGTTGTTTTAATTGAAAATCCCTGTTCGGTCTATTTTACCAATAAAGACCCAGCAGCCAGACGCTGTGGTGAAAACCCTGCTAGCCCAGAGAGGCAGAGAAATCACCCAGCTGACCTTCCTGCTCAGCTCACATCCTGATGGAAAAGGCCCAAAATGCTCACTAGCTCAGCTGGCAGCCCAAGAAGAAAAGGCCAAAAAAACCCAAGGCCAAAGGCTTGCTAGCTCAAAGCTCCAAAAGCCAAAGGCCAAGGAGCCCAAGAGCTAGAGAGCTAAGAGCTAAGATAAAATCCCAAGCTGAAGAATCAAAGCGTCAAAGACTAAAGACACAAGGAGCCCTTCTACAAGCTGTCTTAAATACCCTCAACTCAAAGTGCCTCCTGCTCTTTAATCCCTGTCAGCTGGTTTCTTGCTTGGCCTCTTGACCTACGGTTAATTTTATTAAGTCCTGTGTACAGAAAGCTCCAGGATTAAAGGTGTGTGTACATCTGGCTGAACCACACCTCAATCACCTGTTTACAATAAACAGAAAGTTGTGGATTGAAGGTGAGTTAGGGTTCAACCATAAGAAACAGGGATTTTCAATTCACCCTCAGGGATCACAATGGGATCAAAGACAGATATTTACAGTTCACAATCTCATGGATCAGGTTGAGACCAAATATCCTGCAATAACCAGTTCTAGCAGATTCTAGCCTTTCCATTTGAAGCAACCCACTTCTGCTTTTTTTTCTTTCCGAGACAGGGTCTCTCTGTGTTAGCCTTGCTTGTCCTGGACTCCCTTTGTAGACCAGGCTGGCCTCGAACTCACAGCGATCCGCCTGCCTCTGAGGGGCTGTTATCTCATATGTTTGGTGTGAACTTGCTTCTGTGTTTTGCTGTGGCTCTCAGTTCCTTCTCATGACTCTACATTGCATTTACTTTTTAAAACTTTTTTGAGACAGGGCCTCGAACTCACAGAGATCAGTCTGCCTTTGCCTTCCAAGTCCCAGTGTTGGGATTAAAGGTGTCCACTACCATGCCTGGCTAACTTTTTGTTTTGTTTTGTTTTTTCAAGACAGGGTTTCTCTGTGTAGCTTTGACTATCCTGGGCTCGCTTTGTAGGCCAGGCTGGCCTCGAACTCACAAAGATCCACCTGCCTCTGCCTCCCAAGTGCTGGGATTAAAGGTGTGCACCACCCCCGCCTAGCATCTGGCTAACCTTTAAAGTTGCTACTATTTTTACTTTGTGTGTGTGTGTTTTGCCTGCACGTAATTCTGTGCACCAACCGTGTGCGTTCCTGGTGTTGACAGAGGCCAGAGCAGAGTGTTGCTTCCCCTGGAACTGGCATTACAGACGGTTGTGAGCTGCCTTGCAGGGGCTGGGAATTGAACCTGGGTCATCTGAAGAGCAGCCAGCGCTCTTTATTACTATTTTTTTTAATTAAATTTTATTCAACTGGGTTTTTTTTGGGGGGGGGGGGCTGTTCTTTAACTGCTGAGCCATCTCTCCAGACCCCACTTTTAATTTCTTGAGCTGTGGCTAGGGTGTGGTCTAGTGGCAGAACAGTACATGTTCAATCCCCAGCACCACAAGACTGCTAGAGCTACAGTGTGTCACCAGCTCAGTACAGACAGCATTCACAGTTGTGGGTGTTCTCCTCAACTTGAAAGCTCTGATGGTTGGCTGGGCGTGGTGGTGCGCGTTTGTAATCCCAGCACTCGGGAGGCAGAGGCAGGTGGATTTCTGTGAGTTTGAGGTCAGCTTGGTCTACAAAGTGAGTCCAGGACAGCCAAGGCTACACAGAGATACCCTCTCTCAAAAAACCAAACTAACCAAAAAAAGCTCTGATGGCACTTAGGTGGCTTGGCCGACCTGGTATTGTTGCAAGACTTCCAGAGGCCTATGACAGAAAACGGCCTTTTGTCTGAGAGCTCTTGGGGTGCCACAGGACAGGCCGTTCCTGGGCTGATCTTGTTTTTCCGTCCTGTTCTGTTGTCAGTTGCTCTTGATACCCTGGATGCTGATCCACAGGCGACTTCGGATCACCAGGCAGCGAGGGGCTGGTATGTGTGTGGGCCTGCCATCCCTGTGACAGCCGTTCCGTCTTAGACGCAGGGATGGTAGCAGCGAGCTGCCAGATAGTTCCTGAAGCACTGAGGTCTGTCCAGTTCCCTCTGAGCTGGGGTGGCCGAACCTGAACCTGTCTTATTGTAGAACTCTCTTCGGCCTCTAGATTTCTAGGGTGTGGGACCAATCGTTCTCCAGCCTCACTTTTCTGTCATGTGTCCAGAGTGACCTCCCTCCCTCCCATGTGTCTGTCTTCAGCTTTGGTGTGCAGCCCCTACCTTCCTAGTGTGTCTAGTCTCCTGCCTGCTTCTGGACTCTTGATGTCTTCACATGACTCACTTCTCTCTTGTCAAACCACATGGATTCACTTGGTACCCGTGGCTTCCTGGCCTGGTAGAGAAAGTGCGGTCCAGGCCCGGAGGAGGGTGAACCCTGTTGGTACTTGGATGTGATCCGGGCAGGGCAGGGCTTTTCTTCTTGTGCACCCCTCGTGCTATTCGCAGGTTCGGCGTGTACTCTGGACACAGATGCTGTGGCATGGCGGCAGCGGAGTCTCTGACGAGGTTCTTCAGTTACACTCTGACTCAGATTCTCACTCACAGGCCTGTGCTGAAAGGTGGGTCGCCTCGCTGTGGCTGCGGTCCCCTGCCGGCTCTGGACTCGTCCCCTATACTTTTGGTGAAAGTCTGACAGAGATTTCAGTGGCCATTAGGTAGATTTGTGGCTCTGTCCTCTATATTATGGGTGCTTGAGCACTGAGACCTGTGGGTGAAATGGAGCATTTTGAGACCACGGCACTTGGTCCCAGAGTCTGGCATCTTTGTTGTCTGGGACTGACATCCCTCTTATACTGAGAGATGACGTCAGTTAACCAAAGAAATGAGCATAGCACTTGGTTTGGTTTTGTTGGTTGGTTGCTTTTTTTTGAGACAGGATTTCTCTGTGTAGCCCTGCCTGTCTTGGACTCACATGGTAGACCAGGCTGGCCTCAAACTCACAGTGATCCATCTGCCTCTGCCTCCTAAGCGCTGGGACTAAAGGTGTGCGCCACCACGCCCGGCTCTGATTATAGTACTTGAAAAGAAATTAAAACAGGAATATCTTTTCACATTGAAGCTTTTAAAAAACAGGTTTGATTGGTTGGTTTTTGTTTGTTTGGTGGTTTTGTTTTGTTTAGACAGAGTTTCTCTATGTAGCCTTGGCTGTCCTGGACTCATTGTAGACCAGACTGGCCTCAGAAGTCACAGAGATCCACCTGCCTCTGCCTCCCGAGTGCTGGGATTACAGGTGAGTGCCACTGCCTGTAATTTTTTTTTTAAAAATAAACCCTGACTTGCAGTGTTTTTCTTCTTCCTCCCCAGTGTCCGATGCCATTCAAAAGCAGAAAGAGTGGAGCTTTGCCAAGACACATCAGCTACTTACCACACTGTACTGCAGGGTGAGTGTGGGGTCCGCTCTGCAGTGGGACTTAGGGTGTAAGACCAGACACTACCCTGTGAGAAGGTTCCGGACTCTGCAGCAAGGCAACTACTGTCTGCATCAGGATTGCAGTTCAGGGTCAAGAGGCTGAACTGGCCCTCCTTTCTCAGAATGAGCGTTCCTCCTGCCAGTACTGACCACTGCAGAGAGGACAACCGTGGTGGCCACCACTGAGGCTCCTCACTGAGGCTGCACCTGCACCCGCGTCTGCGCCTTTCTAGCAGGGGTAAATTTTGGTGTTGAGGGGAGCTGGGGCTGTTGTTTCAGGTGTTTGTGACCCTGGGTGTGGAGGAGTCAGTCGACCGTCTGCAGGAAGTCCTGGAGCTGCAGGAAGTTAACTGGCAGCATGTGCTTTCCTGTGTGTCCACACTGGTTGTCTGCTTTCCTGAGGCAGGGCAGCTGGTTAAAGGTACATGTGCGTGCAGCCCCATCGTGCCGTTGTGTGATTTGCATGTGAATGTCAGTTGAATCCCAAACAGCAGCAGAGGCTGAGCACGTCAGTGATGCCTTCACTCACTCAGAACTCATAGAGCCCTGTCTGCTGGTGTTTGTGTGACACCACTTCCCCCCCACCCCCCAGCCTGTGAGTCTGAGGCAGTTTGTACCCAGCCTGTGTGGGCCGTCCAAGTGCTGGAGTTTGAGCGTGTGCATCCTCCCGGCTCAGATGTTCAATCAGCAGCCGAGCCACTCGCCTGCCCTTGACTGTGACAATCTCACAGATTGGATAGCCAGTTTGATGGCTCGGGCCTTTGAGAGCTACCACCTAGACAGCGTGGTCACTGCGTTCCTGATCGTGCGCCAGGCTACTCTGGAAGGCCCCTTCGTGTTCCCATCCTATGCAGACTGGTTCAAGGTGAGTAACTGGGGTGGGGGGTCGGGGGTGGCGTGGAGAGGAACTGCTGGCACCCTGCGCTGTGTTCTCTGTGGAGAAGGAGATCAGTCTGGCAAGCTTGGCTAAGGCAGAGCCTCATCTCTGTCTCTACAAGCTGTCTGCTGTCCTCTGCTCAGAGCCCAGAGGCTCTTGAGTCCTTGCGAGTCCCCTTTTTGCTGGAGTCTCGTTTTCTGAAGCTTTGTTAAGATGGGAACTGTTGGCAAGACTTTCTGGCAGATGTCCCGTGCCTCTGAAAGTTCTGAGGCATGTACCTCGTCCTTACACGACCGATCTACGTCTCCCTCTTCTGTTTTCGGCCGCATCCCCTGTTCTTGTCTGTGCTTCTGAACTTGAGAGTCCTCAGACTTACCTTGCAAGGGTTTTGAAAGCATACATGTTGGTTGGAGAGATGGCTCAGAGTACTGACTGCTCCTCCAGAGGTCATGAGTTCAATTCCCAGCAACCACATGGTGGCTCATAACCATCTATAATGTGATCTGATGCCCTCTTCTGGCCTGCAGGTGTACATGCAAGCAGAGCACTGTATACATAATAAATGGATGGCTGGATGGATGGATAGATAGATAGATAAAAAGAAAGCACAGATCTTGGGTCATCTCAGGCCTGTTGAGTCTGCTTCCAAGATGAAGTCTGCAGGGAGATCCTGGCCAGCTGGTATGACTACAGGTCTAGGCCAGGGTGTGTGAGCGTGCGTGCGTGTGTGCGTGCGTGCGTGCGTGTCCGTGTGTCCGCCCACGTATTTAACTGCTGTCAATAGCTGAGCCATCTCTTTAGCCCCAGAAAAGAGCCACCTTTGCCCTAGGGTATCAATGAGGGTGTTGGTGACTTCTGTGACCCCAGATCTAAGTGTGTGTCCCTTTGGTTCCATTTAGCTACCCTAGCACTTAGAAAATACACGGTGAGCCAGGTGGGTATGAGCAGCCTCAGAGGAGACTCAGCTCGGCCTGACTGGATCCAGGGGCGCTGAGCTGCTTTCCTTACGGTTCACAGGCAGTTGATGTCCCCGAGCAATTCCCTTTTATCTTTTTGCTTTGTTTCTCTGTGTAGCCCTGGCTGTCATGGAACTCAGTCTGTACACCATGCTAGCCTCAAACTCAAGAGTTTCACCTGCCTGCTGGCTTAAAGGGGTGCGCCACCACGGCGTGGCTGAATGGTGTTTTGTATGCACAGTCTAACATGCAAAAGAATTGGCTAATCTCGGCAAAATGTGTGCTTCCACAAACCCGCCTCATCGCTTCAGTTCACTGCAGCTCAATGTTTGGTCCCGGATGTGCATTGCCTGTCCCACATGGCCAGCATAGCAGGGGCCCATGTGCTCTAGGGGAGGGCTGGGCGGTCCTCCCACGTGGGCATTGTCTTTGCAAGTCATGTGTGACTAAGTCAGTGTTGTGATTGACTTAAAGTCTATTTGTTCCATCCCCACATGCCGTAACCCTGTTCTAGCACAGTAGCCACAGTAGCAGGGCTGCCTCAGGCTCCGCCCTTGTCCATGACATCACTGTCTTTGCTTCTAGTCAGGGGCAGCACTATGGGCCTTTTTCCTTGGCTGCCCATCAGGTAGTGACATTTCTGCTTTCGCTGCGTTTGGGGACAGAAATGAAATAAACATATATGTTGAGTTAAGAACCTTAGCCTGCTGGGCAGATTGTGCTCCTGTTACAAATAGTGTCCCATACTTAATATCTTTGTTTGTTTTACTTTGTTTGCTTTATTACTGTTCTTGAGGAAGGGTCTCCTGTAACCCAGGCCGGCTTCGAACCCACTATTGTTAAGAATAAACTTCCATCCTTGACCCATGTGTCTCTGCTTCCACAGCCCTATTCTTTTTTCAGCAGCAGTTTTCTGTTGGGGCAGACCACAGCTCCTGAGCTCTTGTTGGCCAGCACAGCCCACAGAGTGGGCATCTACCGAGCAGTTCCTGGCCACTGGGGCTCATGTCCCCGCCCTCTCCCTACCCCTCTCCCTCTCTTTCTCTCTCTGTCAGGAGGCCTTTGGGAGCTCACATGGCTACCACAGCTGCAGCAAGAAGACCCTGGTCTTCCTCTTCAAGTTTCTGTCTGACCTCGTGCCCTGGGAAGCCCCACGGTACATGCAGGTAAGGAGCCATCAGCTGCACCGTGAGGCTTTCCGCTCACCCCAGCCTCCTGCAGATCCCACTGAGCCAGGGCTGGTTTCTGCCCTTTGTTAGACAGTCCAGGTGGTGCCCAGCATTGGTGTACAGTGAGCCAGTGCAGGCACCTAGGAGCACCCAGACATCCGTCTCACAAGAGAACTGATCCTACTGGTGTGTGAGTGGTAAAGTGCCAGCCACACAGGCTCTCGGAGGATGAGCAGGTCCAAATGGGCTCTGGGAAGATGCTATAGGGGATGAGTGAGTGGCAGGTCAGTGAGCATGGGGCAATCTATTTTTGCCTTAATAACATGATATGGCTTTATGTGTTCAAGTTTCTGGGTCCTGGAGAGATGATGGCTCAGCAGCTAAGAACACTCATTGTCCAGAGGACCCGAGTTCGGTTCCCAGCACCCGTGTGGCGGCTCAACTTGCTACGATTCCAGTTCCTTGGGAAACTGATTCTCTCTTCTGGCCTTTGCAGACACCAGGCATACATGTGATGGGCAGACATGCATGCAGACAACCATACATATTAAAAACATCTATACATACCTGAGTAAAGATACACCAAATTGCCGGGTGGTGGTAGCGGCACACGCCTTTAATCCCAGCACTTGGGAGGCAGAGGCAGGTGGATCCCCTTGAGTTTGAGGCCAGCCTGGTCTACAAAGTGAGTCCGAGACAGCCAAGGCTACACAGAGAGACCATGTCTAGGAAAAAAAAAAAAAAGAAGGGGGATGGTTATGTAAGTCTACTGTTGGACTATTTGTAACAGCCCGTGGTACTGTACACCTAGAATCCCAGGATTCGGGAGATAAGATCATCTTAAGTTTGACAGAGGTTGGCTCAACACAGGCGTTCTGGGACAGCCAGGGTTGCCTTGTGAGACACTGTCTCAAGACGAGAAGACATGCCAATCTTGAAGCCAAGATAGTGGCCCAGTGCTGTAGTCCCAGCGTTTGGGAGACCAAGGCAGGAGGATCAGAAGCTCTAGGCCAGGCCAGTCAGGGCTCCACAGCAAGATGCTGTCTCAAACTCCCAGAGTCTGAGGCTGTGCGCAACGGTTTATAGTCTCAGCCACTCAGTGCCTGGGCGAGAAACTGCAGGAGCCCGGGGGTTCAAATCCATTGTGAAGAACAGTGGAGTACTGTGTCACATGAGGAAGGAAGGAAGGTAGGCTTGGCTGTCTGTTTTCTTTTCATCGGCTAGAGCCGTCACCCACTTATTTGGGGGCTTCGTACTTGAAGCTCTGATGCTCTGTTGTTGGGTGTTTTTTTGTTGTTGTTGTTTTGGTTTTTCTTTCTTTTTTTTTTCTTTTTTTCTTTTTTCTTTTTTCTTTTTCGAGACAGGGTTTTTCTGTGTAGCTTTGGCTGTCCTGAACTTGCTTTGTAGACCAGGCTGTCCTCGAACTCACAATGATCCACCTGCCTCTGCCTCCCGAGTGCTGAGATTAAAGGCATGCGCCATCACTGCCTGGCTTGATTTGGTTTTTCAAGATAGGGTTTCTTTGTGTAGCCTTGGCTGTCCTGGACTCGCTTTGTAGACCAGGCTGTCCTCGAAGTGACAGAGCTGCTCCTGCCTCTGCCTCCTGAGTGCTGGGATTACAGGCGTGCACCACCATGCCTGGCTTCCTTCCTGTCTTTTGAACATGCTGTGGAGCGTGGCAGTCTGGCTCATAACCCTTCACTGGACTCAGTGTTCCTCAAACCCTGGTACCTATGGTCAGTTTGGTTCTCTAACTGCAGACCTGGACTCAGTATGGACCCTGACAGTCCATGCTTGTGCTGTGATCCTGTGTCTCTCCGGGGTTCATGGGGTGCGGCTGCTGGGTGTGTCCACAGGGCTCCACATACCATGGTGTCCCTCCCACTCATAGAACCAACCACAGTACAGCTTTCTTTTCTTTTTTTCTGAGACAGTGTCTCTCTGTGTTAGACCTGGCTGTCCTGGACTTACTTTGTAGACCAGGCTGGCCTCGAACTCACAGCAATCTGCCTGCCTCTGCCTCCCAAGTGCTGGGATTAAAGGCGTGCGCTACCACACCCGGCTCAGTCCAGCTTTCTTTCTTTCTTTTTTTTCAAGAGCACAAATCCACTTTTATTATTTACTTTTCATTAGTTTAAATCCGAGAAGGGTGCAGCATCGCAGGGATTCTGTGTCCAATGGCCTTCACAGGAAGGTTGCTTCGGAATTTGGCACGAACCATGCCACTGTTTCCATGGGCCCGAGTTACTTTTCCCCAGGTCACTCTGGTTTTGTTTGGTTTGCCTCCAGGAGTCACTGTGTTGTTTTTTGCTTTATACACGTAAGCACGTCTCTTGCCTGAGTAGAATTCAGTTTCATCCTGGGCATAAACACCTTCAATTTTAAGAAGAGCTGTGTGCTCTCTTTGGTTCTGGAGACCTCGTTTGTAGCCAGCAAAAATGGCTTTGCACCACAGCCTCCCAGACATAGTCACGTTTTAGAAGCCCTGTTCCCAGCAGGCCCCAGAAATCGGACCCCGAAGATCGGAAGCAAAAAATTCCGCTCACCTGCCCAGTCCAGCTTTCTTAACTTTCTCCCAGGAAGGAAGGGCAGCCTTCTCTTGTGGGTTGTCTGAGACGGAGTTTCACTTTACCTTTTGCTAGCCTGGCACTTGCTATGCAGACCAGGCTGGCCTGGAACTTGACCCTCTTGCACTGCCTCCTGCTGAGTGCTGGGATCACAAGTGTGCATCGCCACACCCAGCTCCTTGTGGGCTTTGATTTCAAAAGTTACAGGTCTCTGCCCGTAGTGACCATCTCTCACCATCGTCACTGTACTAATTGTCATTCGTGTACTTGCTGATGTCCTAGTGAGAGGCACCAGGGTGGGCTGTGCCCTTATGTTGCTGTACTGTGTTTTCTCGTAGGTGCATATCTTCCACCCACCCCTGGTCCCAAGCAAGTACCACTCCCTCCTTACAGACTACATCTCGCTGGCCAAGACAAGGCTTGCTGACCTCAAGGTAAGTCTGGCCACCACTCCAGCCCGCCTGGCAGCACCCAGGCTCTGCCTTTGTGTTCACGTGGCTGTTTCGCCCCCTGCAGGTTTCCCTGGAGAATGTGGGACTCTATGAGGATCTGTCCTCCTCTGGGGACATTGCAGAGGTAATGAATGCTGCTTCCAGTTGACCCATAGTGTTTGCTTCACTTGCCTTGTGGCTTGAGTATTTCGGCCCCCAAAATCCTCTACTTGGTTCATCTCCCGTGCAGCTGAGGTGGTGGCTGTTTTCCTCAAAGTGTTCTGTCTGAACTGCCCCTCAGAGTCTTTGTTTGACGGCAGTAGCGGAGGAGAGTGGCCGTGTTCAAAGACGGGCCTGTGCTACAGTAGACTCTCCTCAGGATTTTTTAGTTTACGTTTCTTAGTTTAGTTTACTTTTTTTGTTTTATTTTGTTTTTTCGAGACAGGGTTTCTCTGTGTAGCCTTGCCTGTCCTGGACTCGCTTTGTAGACCAGGCTGGCCTCGAACTCACAGTGATCCACGTTTCTCTGCCTCTCAAGTGCTGGGATTAAAGGCGTGTGCCACCACTGCCTGGCTGATACTTTATAGTTTGTGAAATCTCAAAGTTAAGCCTCCATTCTGGCCCACCTGGAAGCTGCCTGCTTCTCTCTTGAAAAAGCAGCAGAGAAGGGAGAAAAATGACTCTCAGCAGATGGAAGGCTTGGGAGGATGGCCCTGGCTCCTTAAGCCGAGCTGACCTTGGGGCTCATGTGAGTCCAGAAAGCAGGGTCTGGGGATGTGTGACTGTTCCGGGTTGTACAGGACACACCTCACCTTTTACCCCTAATATGTCCAGAAACTCATGGCCACAGTGAACAGCAGGTTGCTGCCGCTCTCTCTGCTCCCTTTCCTTGCTTTTCCAAGTCTTCATTCTTTCTCCCTCCCTCCCTGCCGGGAGCCAGCCTCAGAGCCAAGCCATCCAGGATGTTGAGAAGGCCATCATGGTGTATGAACAAACAGGGAAAATCCCCATGGCCGTCATGGAAGCCAGGTAGGAGCAGGCTGCTGTAGCACGCCTGACAGCTGCAGCGTGTCCAGACATGGCCCTGCTGCCACTAGTACACTGAGACCCTTAAAGTCTGTCCCATTTTCATCTCAAGGTTGCTCAGGGATTGGAGGGAATGTGGTCTATCATAGAGACAGGAGTCAATGTGGATGCTCTGTCACAGGTGAGGGCTGAGGTGGCAGAGAGAGAGGGCAGGTCCGTGTCTACTTATTCTTCTTCTTGTCGTTTTTGTTTTGTTTCTAGACAGAGTCTCAGTGTATAGCCTTGTCTGGTCTGAAACTCTTTATGTAGGCCAGGCTGGTATCGAACTCTCTGCTTTGCCTCTGTGTCCTGGGTGCTAAGAGTAAAGGCACATGCCACCACATCGAGCCCGCGTTCACTCCTGAGCAGCATATGGTACCCTTGCTTTCTGAAACAGGCAATAGCTGGTGCCTAACTGGAGCCGTGAGGGAAGGAAGGATGTTTAGCCCAGTCTGGCACCAGACTTTCAGTTAGTGCTCCCGGGGTGACCAATGTGGAGTCCAAAGCTACTGGGGAACCGAGTAGCTTTATTGAATTCATTGTGAACATCTTTTTGGTTTTTCAAGACAGGGTTTCTCTGTGTAGCCTTGGCTGTCCTGGACTCGCTTTGTAGACCAGGCTGGCCTCGAACTCACAGCGATCCACCTGCCTCTGCCTCCCAAGTGCTAGCATTGCAGGCATGCGCCGCCATGCCCAGCCCATTGTGAACATCGTGAATTGTGATTGCAATCAATGTTGGTGACCTGAGCCCACCTCAGCAGGAAGCTCATAGTGCCCCCATTGCAACCCTCATAGCCTTAGAGCAGGGAAGACACACACACACACACACACACACACAAAGAAAAGAAAAAAAAAGCAGAGGCAGGCAGATCTCTGAGTTTCAGGCCAGCTAGTGACAGACCAAAACAAAATGCATATGATCAGTAGTAGAGCCTGGCCAGGCCTGGTGGTACCCACCTGTGATGTCAGTGCCTGAGAGATGGAGACAGGTAGAGCAGGGGTTCAGGACTTTGTCATATAC
Organism: Acomys russatus; assembly: GCF_903995435.1. Lineage (NCBI taxonomy): Eukaryota > Metazoa > Chordata > Mammalia > Rodentia > Muridae > Acomys > Acomys russatus. Next base: position 47,722,745 of record NC_067162.1, on the reverse strand, counting down.
TGAGTCTGAGGCCAGCTAGGACTATATAAGCACTGTCTTTAAAAAAAAAAAAATGAAATGAGTACTGCGGAGGGCAGAGCCAAGGCTACACAGAGAAACTCTGTCTCAAAAAACCTAACCCAAAACAAAAAGAGAAAAAAGAAATGAATCAAAGCAAAAATGAAAACCTTGTGCTGAGAACTCTGGGCTGCAAGTGACGTGGTGGGGACACATTTCTCCTGCGTTGACTAGAGGTGCCTTTCTGTGTCACAGCATATTCCGGAGGCCCTACTACCTGTCTCACTTCCTCCCCGCGCTGCTCACACCGAGAGTGGTGAGTACCTGCCCCTCTTCTCCCTCCAGCTCTGGCATGTTCCCTGCCTGCTGCTCACATGGTTGCTCTTTTCCCAGCTCCCGAAGGTCCCTGACTCCCGGGCAGCCTTCATAGAGACCCTGAAGAGGTAAGCAATGGCTTCCACAGAGGCTGCTCGGGGTGCCGTGGGTTTTAACGGGGTAATGGAGTTCAGTTCTTTTACAGAAAAATTTACCACACATGTTTTATTCATAAGATGTTGGCTCCAAATTAATTGGTAATGATTTAAAAAAAAAAAAAAAAGCTGGATGGTCGTGGCGCACGCCTTTAATCCCAGCACTCGGGAGGCAGAGGCAGGCGATTGCTGTAAGTTCAAGGCCAACCTGGTCTACAAAGTGAGTCCAGGACATCCAAGGCTACACAGAGAAACCTTGTCTCAAAAAACCAAAACAAAAAACAAAAAACAAAAAACAAAAACAGAGTGACCCCGACTTAACCTCCTTCACAGCGCTCATCACTTAGGTTTGGAGAGGGCCGATATGGGGACTAGCGCCAGTGTGTCCATCATGGTCAGGCAAGAGGTGACTTTAGAAGACAGAGAACAAGAACCCTAGGAAGCCTCCCCTTGGGAGACTCAGGGATAACCTCTGTCATGTCTTGAGGATGAAGCTTCATGTAGCTCACCCACACCATGGCCTCCAGCCGCCGACTGCTGCCTGTCCGAGCGCTCTTTCTTCCTGAGGGGTGTGGGAACACTACCTCTAGTCCCTGCTGAGCTTAGGATCTAATGGGACCCTAAAGAAGACAGAAAGGAGACGGGGCCTGGAATGTAAAAATTATTTTTTATATTTTACAATGAGAGCATCCCTTAGGCTGGTGAGATAGCTCAGTTGGAAAAGGCACTCGATGCCGCTCCTGACAACCGGAGTCTGCCTCCTGGGACCCGTGTGCTGGCAGGAGAGAACCCACTCCTAACGTTGCCTATTGGCCGTACACAGAGAAACCTGTCTCAACAAACAGTTGACTATTGACTCTTCCAATGCAAATTTTCAATGTAAAATTATATATATATATATATATATATATATATATATATATATTTTTTTTTTTTTTTTTTTTTTTTTTTTTTTTAAAAGGCCATTCTGGAGAGTTTTACTTATGTATCTGTTGGACTAGGCTGTCATCAAGTGGCTCTGAAACTCACAGAAACCCTCCAACCTCTATCTCTGCCTCCAGAATGCTGGGATTTGTAGTGCACCACCACACTGGCCGCTTGCTTTATTTATTTATTTATTTATTTATTTATTTATTTATTTATTTAGGTTTTTCAAGACAGGGTTTCCCTGTGTAGCCTTGGCTGTCCTGGACTCACTTTGTAAACCAGGCTGGCCTCAAACTCACAGCAATCCACCTGCCTCTGCCTCCCCGAGTGGTGGGATTAAAAGTGGGTGCCACTGCTCCTGACACACACATACACACACACACTATTTAAAATATTGGCTGCCCTTTCTTCCACAATATTTCCTGAGTCTTAGAGCAGGCAGAGCCGGAAGAATGGTAAAGGACTGGGAAATGCGATCCTCCGTACTCTGTACAATCATTGCAATGGAGAGCTTAGAAGTGTGGGGACCTGCAGCAGCCCACCTCAGACAGGCCCTGTCTGTAAATAGTCATGGAGGGAGAGCGACATGGAGCAGTTCTTTACTGCTGATAGTTTCTAGAATAGCGAGAAACATTGTCCCCAGCTGTGCACCCACTGCTGAGCCCATGAGGCTCCCAATCCATGACAGCCTTCATTAAATAACAAGTTTAAATAATAAACAAACAAAAAAAAAAAAAACCCAAACCACCGAAAAGGAGAGCTAGGTTAAAATACCTAATTAAATAGCATCCATGATTGTTTACTTCAGTTGGCCGCACATTGACGTTGAAATGGAACAAGAAAAAATTAGCATGACCTCTGGAAAGGTAACATTCCAGTGTATGAAGTTCATGACCTCTGGAAGGGTAACATTCCAGTGTATGAAGTTCTATGAGTTTTCAAAACAAACCCCACAAGCCATCCATCTGTTGCTGTCTTCCAAACAGTCTCACGTAGCCCATGCTTGAACTTACTTTGTAGCTGAGGCTGGCCCTGAAATAGTCTCATGTAGCCCATGCTTGAACTTGCTAAGTAGCTGAGGCTGGCCCTGAAATAGTCTTGTGTCACCCACATTTGAACTTGTTAAGTAGCTGAGGCTGGCCCGGAAATAGTCTCGTGTAGCCCACACTTGAACTTGTTAAGTAGCTGAGGCTGGCCCTGAGCTCCCAATTCTGCTTCCATCTCCCAGCTGCAGAGACTACAGGTGTGCACCACTACACGTGCTTTTGTTTGTTTGGTTTTGTTTTTTATTGGTTTTTTTTTTTTTGTTGTTTGTTTGGTTTTTGAGACGAGTCTTGCTATGTAGCCCAGGCTAACCCTCCTGCACCTGCCTCCTAAGTACTGTGAATACAGGCATGTACCGCCATGTCTGGTTTGAACTGAGTTTCATGCAGTTATACGCAGTGGGCCTTGTGTCTGTTTCTGAGGTTGTCACGTGTATCTTGTAAAATGAATATGGTGATGTCTTTCTGCTTGCCGGCACTATTTGTTGGGTCAGAGCTTCTGCGGTGCTGGAAGTTTGGCAGAGCGCGCGACAACACATTTGTCTGCTGACGTCCTCAGAGTTGGAGATTCTGGTTGGGACTGCCGGGGATGATTGTTAGTTCAGCCAGGTGCTTTTCTTTTCTTTTCCTTTCCTTTTATTTTTTATTTTTTAATTTTTAATTTTTTAATTTAAGGTTTCTATGTAATTTTTATTTCAAGCTGGGCTCTGAGGTACATCCAGTACTTGGAAGGCAGAGGCAGGCACTAGAGGCAGGCCCATCTCTGTGAGTTCAAGGACAGCTTGGTCTGCATAACAAGCTCCAGGTCAGCCAGAGCTACTTAGTGAGACATTTTCTCATCAAAACAAAACAAGCAAAAAATTTTTAATTTAATCTATTTTTTTCCCCTTGTGGTGCTGGGAATAGAACCCAGGACCCTGCACACACCAGGCAACAGCTCTACCACTGAGCTGCACTCCCCACCTCCCACCCCCCAGGGTTTCTCGATGTAGCCCTGGCTGTCTTGGAACTCTCTCTGTAGACCAGGCTGTCCTTGAACTCACAGAGATCCACCTGCCTCTGCTTCCGAGTGCTGGGATTACAGGCCTGCATTACTGCTCCCGCCCAGCTGAGTTGCGCTCCATTCACTGGCTGTGTGGCCATAGTGAGGTGGGAAGTGTTGATGGGACTGGGCCTGTCTCTGTTTACAGTGGCCGCAGCCACCGGGCAGCATGGACAGGATGTCACTCCTGCCCAGACATCCACTGACCAGCACACGGCTCTGGCATGGCACCGGAAATAAACATACGTAGAAGACTTCAGCACAGATTTTTCTCTGGTGCTGTGAGGCTGCCTCGGCTCTACCTTCTGAGCATGGCAAAACTCAGACAGGAGCCAGTGCTCCAGAGAAAAAACTCAACAGACAAGCCAGCTGGAGATGGCCACCCAGACTGCTGTGTGCCGCCTGAACATTTAAAGGAATTTTTTTTAGCTAACTTAGGCCTAGTCCTGGAAGCTTCTAGCCAGCCTGCATACAATCTAACCTAGGCCTAGAATGTACTCCTGCAGGCCAGAAGAGGGCGCCATATCACATTACAGATGGGTATGAGCCACCATGTGGTTGCTGGGAACTGAATTCAGGACCTTTGGAAGAGCAGGCGGTGCTCTTAACCACTGAGCCATCTCTCCAGCCCTGCTTCCTTGTTCTTTCTGAGCTCTGGGCTGGCTGGTTCAACTCAGCTGTTGTGGCTCAAACTCTTCTCCCAGCTGATTTATTTAATCTGGCTTCTCTCTCGGCCTGGAATTGCTCTGCTTGGCCTCAGACTAACTCAGTAATCTGCTCTGATCTTCTGGCTTCTTCTCATCTTCTGGCTTGTTCCGTCTTTACCTGAGTTCTCTCTGCAGCCCATCTCTCTATTACTGTCTTGGTTTAAAAAAAAAAAAACTGCCTCCTCTCTCTGAAAAACTGTTCTTAAGTAGCTTCCCTTTTCTCTCTCTCCTCCTGAGAGTTGAGTGGGTGTGTCCTGTTCTGTCAAATCTTCTCTGATTCATCACCTTATCTGCCACTCAGTTAGACATCACTTTCAAACATGGGTGCTTCCTTCCACAAATTAACTTCACCTTCATTTGGGATTAAAGGCGTGTGCCACCAGGCCTGGACCTAAGCTTTTCTTTACCTGATACTTGCTCTGTACCAGGCTGGCCTTGAACTCAGATCTGCTTGCCTCTGTTTCCTGCATTAAAGGCATGTTTGTATTCCAGCCGGATCACACAGACCTAGAAGATCTTTGGATGTGATCTCTTGCCAAAACAGCCATGTTCTGAATTAACATTCCTCTACAGTAGAGTGCTTGCCTACTGTGTTCAATCTGGAACAGAAGCGAAGGAATAAAACACAAAACAATACAATGCACGCTGTTGTTATGGCTTCGGAACCTAAACGGTGTGATAGCTAATGTGAGCCTTGCTTTCTTTTTATCTAGAGCAGATAAGATTCCCTGCTCATTATATGATGCCTATCGCCAGGCCTGTGCCACTGCTGAGGAGAAGCAGCCCGAAAGTAAGCCCGTGGTCACCTTCTGTTCCTGAACTTTTCATTTCTGTGGTGTCTGTCACCTGCAGGGGTCCTCAGTGCTCAGATTTTTTTTTTTCTCACTCAGGTGTGGTAGGCCTGTGACTTTGCCTGACTGCGGCAACTGAGCCCAAACAATACATTAGCAGCTCACAGGCTTACCGCCTTGGAGGTCTTGACACTAGACCACCTTCCTGCCTTCTAGGGAGCATGGGCACAGCCCGCCTCTGTGTGGGATCTCCCAATATAGTCAACTGCAGCATAGCTCGGTCAACAGTGATCAGTTTTCAACTGGACAGTCTGCTTTACAGTGGGTTGCAGGGATTTTTATTTTTATATGTGTGTATTATTTCCTACATGTGTGTCAGTGCATCGTGTGTGTGCTCGGTGTCTGCAGAGGACAGAAGAGGGAGTCGGCTCTCCGGCACAGACAGACAGTTGTGAGCCGTCATGTGCATTTTAGGAATCAAACCCAGCAAGCAGCTAGCACTCTGAAGCACTGAGCCATCTCTCTGATCCTGGGCTGGAGACGTCTTTGTACAGAGCAATGATAGATCTTGCTTTTTCTGGGATGCTATGACCAATGAGCTGGCATCCCTACAGAGTGGGGCTGGCATGTCCTCTGAGCCTCCTGTCTCCCCACCTCCCAAAGTGCTAGGATTACAGGCATGTACAGCCACGCCCAGTTTTATGTGTTGAACTGGTATGGAACCCAGGGCTTTGTGCATGCTCAGTAAGCGTTATGCTAACTGAGTCACAAGCTCTCTACGTTTTTTATTACTTTGTATCGCTTACAGCATTTCCCACATATATAGTGTGCTTTGATCATCTGTCATCCCTAATTACTCTCTTTGTCCCCGCCTCTCCTGTTAGCCCCTCCTCTTCCCAGTCTTCTTTTTACTTTCATGTATTTTTTTTAATGTAGATACTACTTATGAGAGAAAGATATGTGGTATTTGTCTTTTTAAAATTACATTTATGGCCAGGGAGGGCTGTGGGTGTGTGTACTAAACACATAGGTAGAGGACCACTCGTGGGTTCTTTCTTCCTACCTACCTTGTAAGTCCCTGGGGTCAAATGCGGGTTATCAAGCTTGGCAGCAAGCCTCTCTGGCCCCTCGTGTTTTGTTTTAAGATTTATTTATTATGTATACAGTGTTTTTACCTGCGTGTTCCCCTGCAGGCCAGAAGAGGGCACCAGATCTCATCATGGATGGCTGTGAGCCACCATGTGGTTTCTGGGAATTGAACTCAGGACCTCTGGAAGAGCAGCCAGCGCTCTTAACCTCTGAGCCATCTCTCCAGCCCGGTTGTTGCTTTTTAAGGCAGAGTCTAATGTAGCTGGCCATTGAGGGTGACCTTGACCTCCTAATGCTAAGGTTATTAGCGTGTGCTGCTGCACTGGGCTGATGTCTGTCTTCCTGAGCCTGGCTTATTTTGATTAACATAGTGCTGTCCGGTTCCACCCATTTTCTTGCAAGTGACACGATTTCATTGATTATAGACACACACACTGTTGTGTATGTGCATACCATATTTTCTCTAGTCATCTGTCCATTGATGACTGTCTAGGCTGATGTATGTTTGGCTGTTGTGAGTGCCGCAGTAGAACAGTGGGTGCTTATTTCTTTGGATGTGTGTCCAGGAGTGTACAGCTGGACTGTATGTACCCTATGCCATTCTGGTTTTTGAGCTTTTTAAGTTTATTTTATCTTATGTGTATGGCTGTTTTGCCTACACATATGGGTGGACACCACTCATGTTCCTGGTGCCTGCCATTTGAGAAAAAGGCCTCAAATATAGATGGTAAGGCACCATGTGGATGTCGGGAACTGGACCCAGAACCTCTGCAAGATTAACAAGTGCTCTTAACTGCCTCAGCCATCTCTCCAGGTCAACAACAGCCGTTTTGACTGGAGTAAGACAGAGTCTTGAGTGGTTTTGTTTGTTTTTCATTTCCTTGGTAACAGATTTCTTTTTTTTTTTTAATGATGGATTTTTGTTTTCATTTGTTCTGGTTTGGTTTTTTGTTTGTTTGTTTTTTGAGGGGAGAGGGTGTTTTGATTTTTTCCCCCCTTTTTCTTTTTATTTATTTATTTATTTATTTTTGGTTTTTCGAGACAGGGTTTCTCTGTGTAGCCTTGGCCATCCTGGACTCGCTTTGTAGACCAGGCTGGCCTCGAACTCACAGCGATCTGCCTGCCTCTGCCTCCCGAGTGCTGGGATTAAAGGCGTGCCCTGCCATGCCTGGCTTTCTTTTGGTTTTTTTGGTTTTTTGGTTTTTTGTTTTTGTTTTTTCTGGGTAGCCTTGGCTGTCCTGGACTCACTTTGTAGACCAGGCTGGTCTCAAACTCACAGAGATCCACCTGCCTCTGTCTTCCAAGTGCTCGGATTACAGGCGTGTGCCACCATGCCTGGTGGGAGAGTATATTTTTGAGGCAGGCTCACTAGATGTCTCTGGCTGGCCTGGAATTTACTATGCTGACCAGTCGAACCTCACACTGACAGGCAGCCCCGCCTCAGCCTCCCCATTGCCCCCCAAGTGCTGGAACTGCAGGCATGTACTGTCACACCTAGCATGAGTTTATTTTTATTTTAAAAAAATGTTTTGGGAGGGAGGGAGGTTCTCGAGACAGGGTCTCTCTGTGTAGCCTTGGCTGGCCTAGACTCACTTTGTAGACCAGGCTGGCCTCGAACTCACAGCATCCACCTGCCTCTGCTGGGATTAAAGGCGTGTGCCACCAGGCCCGGCTATTTTTAAAATTTTTATAGTGCGTATTCATTGTTCAAAGTAATGGATTTCATTATACTGTGTGCATAAATGTATTTCTTCTTAGGGCTGTCCAGTTCACTTGCCCGCTTCTCGACCGGCTTGTATTTCTTCTGGTGTGTAAGTGTGTCCTTCACGTGGGCTGGATATTAATCCATCACACGAGGAACTGGCAAAAATCCCTCCGCTCTGTAGCCTGCTTGCTTTGCTTTGCCAAAGCTTTTGAACTTGATGCAATCCTGTCTGTCAGTTCCTGCTGTTCGTTCCCCAGTTGTGGCAGTCTCCCGTTGCCTGTGCCTTTGTCTTCACGTGTGATTCAGGGCTTACAGGAAGGGCTTTAAGTCCATCTGTAACTGATCAGAGCAGTGTTCTGATTCTCTCTTCTACATATGGGCATCTTGTTTCCCCAGCAGCGGTTGCTAAGACTTCTTTCTTCAGTATATGTTTCTGGTATGTTCGTCAAGAATTGGGTGGCCTTGGCTGCATGGCTTTGTGGTTTGTTTTTCTTTTTCTGGGTCCCCTGTTCCATCGGTATAAGTGTTGATAGAAAGAAATGAAAATCCCAGTTATTTTGATTATTACCAATAAAGAATCAGGAGCCAAGATGCTGGGGTGAAAACCTTATAGCTCAGAGAGGCAGAGAAAGCACCCAGCTGACTTTCCTGCTCAGCTCATGGCTCAGAGGGAAAAAGCCCCAAAAGCTCACTAGCTCAGCTGACAGCTCAGAAAGGAAAGCCAAAAAAACCTAAAAGCCAAAGAGCTCGCTAGCTCAAAGCTCAAAAAGCCCTTCTTATCCACAGTGTCTTAAATGCCCCTCAACTCAAAGTCCCTCCTACTCTTAATCCCTGTCAGCTGGTTTCTTGCTCCACCTCTTGACCTAGGGTAAAGTTTATTAAATCCTATGTACAGAAAGTTCTAGGATTAAAGGTGTGTACTAGGGCTGTACCCCACCAAGCAAGAAACAGGTTTTTGCAGTTCACAGTCTTGGGGTTCACAATGGGATCAAATGTCCTGCCACAGTACGTGTCTGCCCTTGTGCCAGCGCCAAGCTGGTTTGGCTGCTGTGGTGCTAGGAGAACTTGGAATCAGTGTAATACTCCCTGCGCTGTTCTTTTTGCTCAGGGTGCCCTTGGCTGATCTGCGCTCTTGAGCTCCTGAGACTCTTCTCTTTCTGGAGAAGCCTTGGAGGCCATGAAGTGTGCCTGTGTGTGAGACAGTGTATGCATAGAGATCAGGGTCAACTTGAAGAAGTTGGTTCTCTCCTACCATGTAGATGCTGGTGTGGCAACAGGCTTTTCCCCCATGCGTCAACTCACTGGCTCGTGTGTTTCTCTCAAACACGTGGTAATGCCTTCTGTTACATAATTAGAACGGTTTGAACCAGTGCCTTTTAGCCGGGTTGTGATGGCACATGCTGGTAGGATTTGCTGAACCAGCCTTTTGCAAATATATGATCTTAGTGAGTCCTGCTGTGAGCTAGAGGCTCTCTCTCTCCAGCACCGAGTCTGTCTGTCTCTTCCTGTTATAGAGCATGGCTGAGTTAGGTAGAAGGTTGGGAAATTGAATTAATTGTTAGGCATCTGTGATTCTGATCTTACCTAGGCTGTGTTGCTGTTCTTGCATTATATATGTTTTTCACGGTTATATCACTTTTTTCATTGTACAATTTTTTATCTTATTTCCTGTGTATTGGTGTTTTGCCCCCATATATATGTGAATCCCATATGTACTTGGGGCCTTCAGAGGCCACAAGAGGGAGAGCATCAGATTCCCAGAGACTGGAGTTACAGATGGTTGCCAGCCACAGCACGGTTATTGGGACTCAAACCTGGGTTTTTTACAAGAAGAACAGGCAGTGCTCTTAATCCCTGAGCCATCTCTCCAGGGTTGCACTCACTCACTTGCTCTTTCTCTCTCTCTGTCTATCTTTCTGTTTGTCTCTCAAGTGTATGTTGCTAGGAGTTGAACCCAGAGTCTTTTTTTTTTCCTCTTTGAGAAATTTTATTTTTTATTTAATTTAATTTAATTTTTTTTTGTTTTTGTTTTTGTTTTCTGAGACAGGGCTTCTCTGTGTGGCCCTGGCTAGCCTGGACTCACTTTGTAGACCAGGCTAGCCTTGAACTCACAGTGATCCACCTGCCTCTGCCTCCAGAGTGCTCAGATTAAAGGCGTGTGCCACAACTACCTGGCTTGAGACCTGTATTTCTAATGAACAATTTTTCAAATGTTATAGTTAGGAACTCACTTGTACAGCCTGAACTCTTTCTTTCCCCGTATGCTAATCTTTGAATAAGTTTTAGGGCACTTGTAAATAAACTGTTTGTTTAGACGTTATTTCAATTACAACATTAAATAATAAGAACGTCCAGAGCACACTGCTGTTTTGTATCGATGTTATTCTGTAAAGATTAAGCTCTGCCTGTTTGGATGTGTTGCTGGCTATGTGTGCTAATGAGGTTTTATTTTCCTTCCAAACAAATGTTTCTTTCCTAATTTTCCCAAAGAGACGAGATGTTCATCTGCATCTTTTGGCACAAGTTTCTTAATAGAATCTGCTAGTTCAGAAAGATAGTCTGTATGTCTTCCCCTTGGACCAGATGCGTTATAAATTTGTTCAGCAATGTCTTCCAAAGGTGCAGGACCAAGACAGTTAGGAACGTTCTGGTGTAGAGCAAAACACTGAATGGTTTTGTTGTGGGTCTTTTGGATCAAAACTGACCACCATGGTTGTTCTGTAGCCGCCTTTCTCTCTGAAGTCAAGGTGTGGTTTACTTCTTCTTTTCCTACTATGGTTTGTGAGCAGAACCCCCCCCCCCATGGCCCCCAGGATCCTCGACAAGGGTCCCGACTCCTCCAGGCTTGCCGGGGACCGGGCGGCCGGCGGTGCTGCCTTGCCAGAAGCGCTGGCTGTAGTTTGTGATATAACCAACCAGCTTGTCCTGGTAGGCGAAGTCCACCTTCCAGATGAGAGACCCATCAGCAAACATCCACATCTTTCTGGTCTCTGGCGCCACCCAACCTGCTCAGAGTGGGACAGCTGCCTGGGGAGTCAACTCAGTCTTATGCATTATTGGCACAGGTTGCACCCTGAGTGACATTTCCCATCTCGATGTCTTTATTTTTGATATTATACCTAGCATCAAAGAGAAAAGCTCACGGATACTGCGTGCAGCCACACACAGCAGTACACACCAGCATTCCCCACGTGTATAAGGTCTTTCTGTTTATGATAAAGAATCATCGAGTGTGATTAGCAGTTGACCTGATTTCTCAAATGTCCTTCCCTGGCTCAGATGTCACCTCAGGAAAAAGGGCAGAACCTGATTGTGCTGAACAGCCCCTGGGACTGCTCGCAGCTGCACTGGGAGAGCTCAGAGCTTTAATGACCGACCCCACCCAATATGGTGGTAAGAAAGGGGGAGAGGGGCTGTATGCGGTCTGCCCCTCTGAGAGCATGTTGCCATAGTGACAGGCTGGCCTGTCCTTCCTTCCTGTAACTCAGCATTTGCAGGTGAACCTGCTCACAGACTAGAGTAAGTGGGCATTCAGGGTGGTGGGGACCACCTCTCTGTACTGTCACAGGGCCTGCACAGGATCAGGGTGGTGGGGACAGCCTCTCTGTACTGTCACACAGCCTGGGCAGGAGGAGGATCTTCTTTTTGTATCCCAATAAAACAGGTGGTAAAGAGAAAAGAAACTGACATAAGAAGCAGTCAGATTCTTACTGACTTTCTACGTCAGAGGCCCTCAGCCGGTGGGTGGAGACCCCATTGGGGGTCAAATGACCCTGTCACAGGGGTGGCCTAAGTCCATTGGAAAACACAGATAGTTACATTATGATTCACAACAGTAGCAAAATTACAGTTATGAAGTAGCAATGAAATAATTTTATGGTTGGAGTCACCACAACGTGAGCAGCTGGAGCAGCTGTGTCCGAGGGTCTGGTGTTAGGAAGGTTGAGAGTCACTTAGGAGCTCTTCTTTCTGTTCTGCATCTGAGCACTTTGTGGAACACTGAGCTCAGAGTGTCCAGCTGTGGGACTTGGAAGCGCTCACTTGTGCAGCAGTCCATGATGTCAGTAACAAACTTGCAGTGTTTAGGTTTGTGTTTTGTTTTTTAACTTTATTTTTATTTTAATGGGTATACAGTTTAACGTAAATTCACCGTAGTTTTTGTTGAGTGTGCTAGTCGGTTTTCAGTTGCTGTTGAGAACAACAAAACAAAGCAGACACAAAAGCTGTTTGAATTGGGGCTGGCGAGGGGCTCAGCCGTCAGGACCGCACGTCGCTCTTGCGGAGGGCCTGGCTCTGCTTCCCAGCGCTCATATCAGCTGTCTTACCTGTAACCCAGCTTCAGGGGATCCAGCCTTGCTTTTGGATGCTGGGCACCATCACTCACATGCACACATCCACCTGGGCACCATCACTCACATGCACATACCCACCTGGGCACCGTCACTCACATGCACATACCCACCTGGGCACCGTCACTCACATGCACATCATGTCCACACAGAGCACACACTTATGTACACATAAGTTAAATACTTGGGGAAAAAAAATAACCTGGAACCTTCATTGTGTAACAGCTCACATCCAAACGCAAAATCTTTGTTTGTTTGTTTGTTTTTGTGGGTTTTTTGTTGTTGTTTGTTTGTTGGTTTTTTGTTTTTTTTGTTTTGAGGCAGAGTTTCTCTGTGTAGCCTTGGCTGTCCTGGAATTCACTCTATAGACCAGGCTGGCCTTGAACTCACAGCGATCTACTTGCCTCTGCCTCCCAAGTGCTGGGAATAAAGGCGTGCGCCATCACGGCCAGCCTCCAAAATGTATTATTTATTTATTTATTTTTACTTCATATGCATTGGTGTTTAGCCTGCATGTATGTCTGTGTGATGATGTCAGCTCTCGGAGTTTCAGACAGTTGTGTGCTGCCATGTGGGTGTTGGGAATTCAACACGGGTCCTCTGGAAGAGCAAATGGTCCTCTTAACCGCTGAGCCATCTCTCCAGCCCCAAAATCTATTTTTGTGCACTGTAGATCTTACTTTACTGTGGATTGAGTTTTATAGACGTTAAGACAGCGGCACGGGGAAGCACTAACAAGCGTGCACTGCCCAGCTTTGCTGAGGCTGCTGCTCCTTGACACACTCTTCCTCAGGCCAGGTAGCGAACCGTCGAGCACAGCCCCCTGGGCTGCTGGTGTCAGCTGTAGTGCGGTGTGTGGCTTTTGTGTGCACATGGGCTCCGGCTGCGTTGCCCAGGCTGGCCTCAGTTTTGGAGCTCAGATGCTCTTCCTCAGCCCCCCAAGTGTTGGCATTTATAGGCACTCATCACTTCACCCGGATCAGAAGTAACACTTGTGGGGCATTCGGAAGAGTTCTGGCACTTAAGCAAAAGGTTAACGGCTGTCCAGTCAGCTCTGACACAGCAGAAGAGGTGGCATGCCTGAGGGAGTCACTGAGGCTTTGCAGTGACCCTCAGTGTCCTGGGCCTGTGAGGCTTTGTGCTTAGACGGGTGGAAGTGTCACACCTTAGAGAGGCTGTGGCTGACGCAGCGCAGCCACCCTTCCGTCCCCAGCCTGGCAAGGCTGCCTAGTACCCAGAAGACCCTGCCAGCACCCCTTCACATCGCTCTTCCCAAGACTGCCTGGTACCCGCAGGCCCTGCCAGCACCCCTTCACATCGCTCTTCCCAAGACTGCCTGGTACCCGCAGGCCCTGCCAGCACCCCCTCACACGCTCTTCCCATGCTTGCTCTTCTATGCCTGACTTCTCGGCTTGCAGTCATATCTGCTCAGGTGGCTGTGGTTTCGGGAAGAATAAACACTGCTTTAGGACGCAGCAGCGATGATGGCAGCCGCCGGAAAGCGAAGATCCGCCTCAGCGTGCTGACTCCCATGCTCCAGGGACAGGACCAGGTGGTACGTCTGTGAGGTCTGAGGACCCAGCAGTGGTCCTTCTTAGATATAAAAGGTGTGCGGTGAGAGGCACTGAACGGGCCACTGTCGGCCAGCCTCTTTTGTCTGCTTGTGGCTAAAAATGTTCTTAATCTCATGTGTAGCTGAGGCTGGACCTCAGGATGGCCTTAATCTCACTGTGTAACTGAGGCTGGACCCCAGGATGGCCTTACTCTCACTTTGTAGCTGAGGCTAGACTTCAGGATAGCCTTACTCTCACTGTGTAGCTGAGGCTGGACCACGGGATGGCCTTACTTTCACTGTGTAGCTGAGGCTGGACCCCAGGATGGCCTCAGTCTCACTGTGTAGCTGAGGCTGGACCTCAGGATAGCCTTACTCTCACTCTGTAGCTGAGGCTGGACCTCAGGATGGCCTTAACCTCACTTTGTAGCCGAGGTTCCTGTCTCCATACCCCAAGTGCTGGGGTTACAGGTGTGCTCCACCATCTTGTTTGTGCATTTTAAAGAAGCCTGCGTGGCAAAGGCTGCTTCTAGCACCAAAGCCCATCATTGTTTACTCTTGTGTCCTTTACACCCAATGCTTTCCTACCTTCCCAGTAGGCGCTTTCAAGTTTCCAGCTTGTGTGGTAATATTTACTGGTTCAGTCCTGCGGTTTGGGGCCGACTCGCATCATAACTTGCTTTCTTTTTCTCTTTTTTAATTTTTAAAATTTATTTATTTATTATATATACAGTGTTCTGCCTGCATGCCAGAAGAGGGCACCAGCTCTCATTATAGATGGTTGTGAGCCACCATGTGGGTGCTAGGAATTGAACTCAGGACCTTTGGAAGAGCAGCCAGTGCTCTTAACTTCTGAACCATCTCTCCAGCCCATAAACTTGCTTTCTAAATGCAAGCCTAACAGACTGAATTTGATCCCCATTTCCCGTGGGGTGGTCGTAGAGAGGCTTGTCCTCTGGCCCCACACACATATTCACAACATAAAATAAATAAAGTGCAGCCTTGGTAATGGCCATCTGTGTAGAGGCCTGTTTCCTGACACTCTCAGACGCAGGGGCTAAAGCCCCACTGATGTGTCTCCTCCCAGGTGGTGGACCTCCTGCTCACGACCTTCTGTCAGAACCTAATGGCGGCCTCTAGCTTTGTGCCCCCGGAGAGGTAAGGGTGAGTGAGTTCCGTCTGTGCTGTGGTACCAAGGCCATGAGCTGGGCACGCCAAGCTCTGTTCTCAAGATGGATGGCGAGACCGAGCTTTGCTAGATGGGACTGCGTTGAAGACTGAGTTACACAAAGGCCACTGTTTGGACGGCCCTGGCCCTTCCATAGGCCTCCATGCCTAGACTGGTTGTGGGAGGGACATACAGGGCTATGACCAGCCAGTGGCTTGTTCTGTCCCTGCAGGCAGAGCCCCTGGGCCGTCCTTTTCGTGAGGACCCTGTGTGGACACACGCTTCTCCCCGCAGTGCTCACCCGGCTCTGCCAGCTGCTCCATCACCAGGTAGGCCCCTGTGTTCTGTAGGTCACTCCTCAAAGCAGCTGTGAGCCTACGCCGATGCCGACTTGTCCTCAGTGGCTTTTGAGCCGTCTGACCAGGGGACTAGACTCTCGTTAACTTTGTCCATGTTCCAGGGCCCCAGCCTGAGTGCCCCCCATGTCCTGGGCTTGGCCGCTCTTGCTGTCCACTTGGGTGAGTCCAGGTCTACGCTTCCGGAGGTGGATCCAGGGTCGCTTGGTCCTGCTGGCAGCCTGTGTGTCCCTGAGTTCCTGAACAGCCTCCTGACCTGCTGCACAAGGGAATCCCAGCTCTTTTGCATGAAGTAAGCCATTGCTGAGTTCCCCAGATGTTGTTTTCCCCTCTTGAGAAGAAGTAAATATCCAGCAAATAAAATTATGAGGGACCATGGACTGGAGGGATGGCGCGGTGGTTAAGAACGCTGGCTGTAGGGGCTGGAGAGATGGCTCAGCGGTTAAGAGCACTGTCTACTCTTCTAGAGGTCCTGAGTTCAATTCCCAGCAACCACATGGTGGCTCACAACCACCTATAATGTGATCTGCTGCCCTCTTCTGGCCTGCAGGTGTACATGCAGGTAACCACCTATAATGTGATCTGATGCCCTCTTCTGGCCTGCAGGTGTACATGCAGGTAACCACCTATAATGTGATCTGATGCCCTCTTCTGGCCTGCAGGTGTACATACATATATACACATAAAATAAATAAAAAAGAGCACTGGCTGCTGTCTAGTGGATCCAGGATCTAGTCCAGCCCCGCATGGCAGCTCACATCTGTCTCCAACTCTAGTTCTAGAGAATCTGACTCCCTCTTCTGGTCTCTGTGGGCATTGCACATGCTTGGTGCACAGCCATCTATGCAGGCAAAACATCCATACCCATAAAAGAAAAAATATAATCACGAAAAACTAAAAATAAAAAAATGAGAGACCGGGGATGTAGTGAGTGACAGAGCCCGTGCTCAGCATGAACGAGGCCCCGGATCCAATCTTTAGTGATCTCACTTTGCCCGGTGCCATTCTCGGGTGCCATCTTCGGATGGGTGTGAGGCTGCTTCTGGTGCCTTGTGGCCCTCCAGCTCTGACTTTGCTCTGGGCCACCACCTCTTCCTTCTGCACACGGGGTTGTGCAGAGGGTCGTGTCTGGTGGTGAAAGCCACACGTTTGGCTGAGGCTGTGCTCACAGATACTGTCTCCGCCTAAAATGTCTCTCTGTAGCTCTTCAGACTCTGACATAAACAAAAACAAACCAAAGGAACCGCACCTGAGCTGGAGGTAGCTGCAGCAGCCTGCCTGCCTGCCTGGGCCCTTCATCGCGTGACTGTTGCCTCATTGATCCAGAGCCAGACAGTGTACACTTCACTGCTTTTGTGTCTCGGTATGGCTCTTCACACTCACTGAGCCAGTGCGCCTTTGCTCACACATGCCGCTGTGTGTCTGTCATTGTCCCCGCCTTCAGTGTGGGTGTGAGCTTTTGGAGGCAGCATCTCCCTCGCAGGAGACACGGAGCCTGAAAACAAGGTGGTCCAACACTTCTTCAGATCAGGGACTGATGCCCAAGCCAAACAGCTCGGAAAAGTCAGTCTATCTTTCCTTCATTGCAGATTCTGCACAGCTGCAATTTCTTACTGTTTATGTAAGTTCTCTGCGCAGCCCGAAGCTTCCTTGCACAACTATCTATCACCAGGCCTGATCAAGAAGGTACGTGGTTCAGATTCCTGCTTTTTGAGCTGAAGGGTTCTGGCTTCTGGGACTTTCTTGTGTTTATCTCAGCGTGTGGGTGCATGATATAGCAGGCTGTCTCTGGGACCACCTGGCTGTCTGCTGAGCACCCCTTGTGTATGAACTGATGGATGCTGACTGTCGGCTTCATATCAGCAGCAACAGAGGATTTATGAAAGTTTTTTTTGTTGTTATCAAGATATATTTTAATTACGTGTGAGGGCAAGGAGTACAGGTGCCTACAGAGGCCAGGAGAGGACATCAGGACTTCTTTTTTTTTTTTTTTTTTTAAGATTTATTTATTATGTATACAATGCTCTGCCTGCATGTACACCCACAGGCCAGAAGAGGGCATCAGATCTCATTACAGATGGTTGTGAGGCACCATGTGGTTGCTGGGAATCGAGCTCAGGACCTCTCGAAGAGCAGTCAGTGCTCTTCACCTCTGAGCCACCTCTCCAGCGCCATCAGGACTTCTTGAGCTGGACTTACAGGCAGTTGTGAGCCAGCCAACATGGGTGCTCAGAACTGAACTCTGGTTCTTACGATAAAGCAGCAATAGCTGAGAGTCGGGGCGCACGCCTGCAAATCCCAGCACTAGGCAGAGGCAGGCGACTCAGGAAACACAGCAGCAAGTAGCCTTAACCACAATGCCATCTCTCCAGCCCCAGATTCAGTTTGAAGGCCACCTAGGTTGAATAGAGCAATCTGCTCTCAAGTAAGTAAATAAGGACATAGGGACCAGCGCGGTGGCTCAGTGGGTAAGGTGCTTGCTGACAAGTCTGGCGAACTGAGTTCAAGCCCATATGTTGAAAGGAGATAACCAACTCCTGTTATTTGTTCTCTGACCTCCACACACACCTTGTCACACACACAGAAGATGGGTCGGTGGTTAAGAGCACTGGCTCCTTCATTTTTAGGATCCTAGCACGTCCCAGTACCTTCTGTAAGTCCAGTTCCCAGGAATCCCCCTGGCCTTCCTGGGTTTGCACAGACACACACGTGATAAAAATAGGGCTGATGGTGTCGTTCAATTAGTCAAGCACTTGCCTAGCGCAAAGCCTGAGTTTGGTCACCAGCACTGTATAAACCAGATGTGCCACAGCCTTAGCCTCAGCACTCAGGAGCTGAAGATCAAAAAGAGTTGAGCAGAAATTCAGGGTCATTCTTTACCCATGTAACAGGGTCGAAGCCAGCCTGGGCTTCAGGAGAGCCTGTCTCTAAATAATAAAGAGTCAACAGGTGAGCTCTTGGAAAGTCTGTCCATACAGGCTCTGCCCAGATAAATCGAATCCGAACAGAAGCATCCGGGGAATCCAGGCTACATCCATGCTTTGTGGGACCTGGGCTCGGGTGGAGATTGGAGACCAGCATGGCCTTTGCCCAGGCAAAGGCTTGGCGCTTGAATTGCCCAGTTCTTAAATAGGGGCGGAGAGTACTGGCTGCGTCCCTCATGAGCAAGAAATGCTCTAGTGTGTCACTGAAGAGATGCCTTTCTGGCTCTCACTGCTGCAGGGCTAGCTCACGGAGGGCAGCACTCCCCGTTGGGCATGCAGCCTCCCTCAGCAGCCACCCTCTCCTCCCAGCAAGGCACCCCCAAACCTTTCCCCAGCAAGGCCAGGGCTTAGGAAGACACTAGGGAGATGTGCCCTGCTCAGTGACATGCTGTGTGTGTCAGAGCTGCACTGGGTCCCCAGGAGGGTGACAGATAAGGATTTCTGGTGGGTATGGGTCTCTGGGTGTGTCCTTATGAGTGTTTCTTCTCTATGTGTGAACTTGTCGCTGTCTGTTTTCAGTTTCAGTTCGTTCTATTAAGGCTATTCTCAGAGGCCAGAGCATCCTGTCCTCAAGGGCACATGGCTGACGTCCCCTGGAGAACCTTGTACCTTCCTTCTGCAGACTGGCAGGGTGCTGCCCTCTCTCTGTGGAGATGGGACCGCTTCCAGGAGCTGTTGAAGGAGAAGGAGTTTTATGTAGGTTTCCATGTCTTCCATTGTGTCACATGTCCTGATTGTCTGTGAGTGAGTGTGTGTGTGTGTGTGTGTGCCTGTGTGTGTGTATTGGGGGTGGGAAGTAGGAGAAGCCTGTGTCTCTGAGCCATGTGTGTAAGAGGGCTCTGTGTCTCCTGAGAGGCCAGAATAATACTTGGTTGGATTGGAAACTTCAGTGAAGCCGCTGAACAGTAAGGAATATTCCAGAAAGACCTTGCCAGCCTGGCGTAGTGGTGCACGCTTTTAATCCTAGCATTTGGCAGGGCAGAGGCAGGCAGATTTCTGTGAGTTCAAGGCCAGTCTGGTCCACAAAGTGAGTCCAGGACAGCCAAGGCTACACAGGGAAACCTTGTCTCAAAAAAACCAAACCAAACCAAAACTAAAACCCCAGAAAGACTATGCCATGCTTGGTCTCCCCTCGAGCACTTTTCACAGATCTTGTGATGGGGCCTTGGTGTCTCCACGCTTGTAGCTCACACCCATCAACTAGAACGTGGCACTCTGCACCAATAGACCATCTTCCTTATTTCCTTGTGTTCACCTTGTTTAGGGAGAACGTACCATGTTTTTGTGGTTTAGCTATGTAAGGGTCTTGTCCTTGTTGATGGGGCAGAGTCCTCTCTGTGTTCTACATAAGGATACATACATATCCACTCTTATCTAAGGGCAGGCGTGGCACTGCCACCAGTGTGAGGAGAGGTGAAGCAGTGACTAGCCAGGAGACCGCTAGTGACTTGGGGGACGTGTCATCAGCTCTCAGGGTGCTGTCATGTCGTCCTTCCTGTCAGTCTGCAGCCTTGCTTCCTGGTTACACCGTATCCGTACTGCTGTCTGCCGTGGCCTTGGCTCCAGTGGGAATGTGTTGGAGGGTCGAGCTGTAATGTGGGTTGGGTTGGGCTGGGTAGGCTTGGGTTTGGTTTTTAATGCAAAGTGAGATTTTGAGATTAGGGTATGTGTGATTGCGCTAAGAATTTTCATAAGAAAAAAAACAAAATATAAGATGGTGTGAATAGCCTGGCTCCGTGGTGTATGCCTGTAATCCCAGCATTCAGGGAGGCAGAGGCAGGTAGATCTCTGTGAGTTCGAGGCCAGCCTGGTCTACAAAGTGAGTCCAGGACAGCAAAGGCTACACAGAGAAACCCTGTCTTGGGGTGGGGGGAATGCCATGAATATTTGAAGCAGTTTTTCAAAACAGGGTTTCTCTGTATGCTGCTTAAAAGACCAGTGTGGCAGATCTGGTAGGCCATGCTTGTAATCCCAGCACATGGGGAACTGAAATAGGATTGCTACAAGTTTGAGGCCAGCCTTAGCTCCAGAGTAAGAAGACCCTATCTCAAACAAACGAAACTCTACTGGTTTCAACAGTTTTAATTTCATATTCAGAGCGTATAGACAGTAGGTTTCCATAGTGTATTAGCTCTCCATTTCATTACAGCACGGAGCACAGATCTTTGTGGGGTTTAGGCTTTCTCTGTGTAGCCATGCTGTCCTGGACCCCTCCATACACCTGGCTGGCCTCAAATTCACAGAGATCCATCTGCCTCTGCCTCCCAAGTGCTGGGATTACAGGCGTGTGCCACCACGACCAGCTCAGGTCTTTGTTTTTAAGGTAAAGTGACAGGTGCTTATAAACTGCTTCCTGTTTTCATCCTCCATGCCCTGAACGTTTCTGTCACTCAGTTAACATACAAAGACTGGATACAGCTGGAATTGGAAGTCCAACCTGAGGCTGATGTTCTCTCAGAGACAGAAAGGTGAGAGTTGAAGGGAGCATGCCTCTAAAGCATCCTCATAGTCTAAAGTATGGTGTTCAGGCTAACTGGACAGTGTTGAAGCACAGCTTCTGTCATCCATGTGTTCATTGAAAAGCCCTTGAGCTTCCATGTGCCAGGTGCCCCAGACGCTAGGGTTACAAAGTAACTGAGACACACCTACCTAAATATACACGGCACCTTCATACAGATAAAAGTCAGACCAGGTCTACGCAGGGACTCTACACTCACCACAGCCATATTGAGAAGTGTGTGTGTGTGTGTGTGTGTGTGTGTGTGTGTGTGTATACATATAAATATACATACATACATACACACACACTGTGCACTTTGGTTAAAGCCACAGTAGACAGGATGAGTGTCTGAGGCCACACGATAGGCCCTGAAGAGCAAGTGACCTTATGAGGACAACAGAGCAGGCTGTTTGTTATGAGGCAGTAGGAATATATGGGTGGGCAGTCTCCTTGAGATGGGCACCAGAAACTGAGTATGTCAGGACAGGGGTTTTTTTGTTTTTGTTGTTTAAGGCCTGAGTTCTCAGGCGGCTGTTACTAGTCACCCTTCGCCCAGCCACTGGAACTGTGCGTTCCTCTCGGGGAGCCCACTTCTGGATGTTAGGGACCGCTGGTTACAAAGTGTTCCTCAGAACTGACCTCGGCCTTCACCTGTTGCAGACATGATTTCCATCAGTGGGCAGTCTATGAGCACTTCGTCCCAGCACCGGCCGCGGTGGGAGGTTGTGGTGGAGACCTGGAAGTGGCGTGCACGGTCCTCGTCGGCGAGCTGATGGACTTTTGTCAAAGGTCAGCCACCCAGTACCCAAAAGCTCCTGCTCTGTTAGTGACAGCGCCAGTCAGCACAAGAGCACGTCGTATAAGCTCAGTGTCTTCTGCACGCATGCACCCGTGGGGCGGTGCCCTCCTCCCTCCCTCCTGAGGGCTGGGGTGGGAGTTGTTATGGAGACACAGCAAGGTGACACTGGCCAATCTCATCATCCCTCTTGGCTCTTGAGGCAACTCTGCAGTGGACAGGTGTTGTGTGAGGCCCATGCTAGTGTGCTCACACGCCACCACCCTGGCAGTCTTCCTCCTGCCTGCCTGCTGAACTGCCTGTTCTGCACACTTCATAGAAACAGAATTGGTTCCTGGCTTATTTCGCTGAGCAAATGCTTTCAAGATCGGTCTGTGGATTAGTACTTCATTCCATTATGGCTGAATGGTACAATTGGACATTGCCCTCTTCACCCACCCTTCTGTTGGTGGACGTTTGGGTTGTTTCTCTTTGGCTGTGGGTAACATTGCTGTAACCACTTGTGTACAGGTTTTTGTGGAGCCTGAGTTCTTATTTTTCCTGGGCATATTCATAGAAGTGGACTGATGGATAATGATACTTTTTTCTTTCTTTCAAAATGTTTTTACAAACTTGGCTCTCTGATTTTACTGTCTCCTTGCAGTAGAACGGATTCAAAGGGTCCCACATCATCACCGACACTGTCCTCTTCTGATTTTAGGACTAGCCATTCTGGGGTGTGAAGTGCTATTTCATTGTTTCTATTTGAGCTTGCCTCCTTCCTTCCTTCCTTTCTTCCTTCCTTCCTTCCTTCCTTCCTTCCTTCCTTCCTTCCTTTCTTTCTTCCTTTCTTGTGCTCACAGATCATTTAGAGAAATGTCTACCAGAATCCTTTTCTGCCCTACCCCCCCTTCCTGCCACCTGTCTTTTGTGCAGATAGACACCAAAGCCAGGGCCCCACAGAGACTAGAAAGTGGCTGCCTCTGAGTACACCCGGGTCCCTTTTAGGCTGGCCTATCATCCTGAGCAGTCGCTCTTTCTATAGCCCAGACAGACACAGCACACAGATGACTTGTACTTATCTCCTGTCCCCTGAGTTGTCCTCTTCCCCCGTGATGATGTTCACTGGTAACAAGTGGATTTGGTGAGATCCGATGCATCCAGTTTTACCTTTAGCTGTCACACTTAGGTTTGCTGTGACTCCTGTGAGGTGTGCAGTCTTGGTGTCCTTGTCATAGGTCAGTTGGGCCCTGGTTCTGTCACTGTCTCACTGTGTTGTTCTGTCCTGTAGCTTTGGACTAAGTCTTGACATTTGGAAATGCAAGCCTTCTAACGTCACTCCTTTTAAAGATTGCTTTGTGATGTCATTTGAGTTTTAGGATCAGGATACCGATCTTTTTACAAAACCATCTGGGATCCTGACGGGAACTGCGCTAACGCTCCACCACTTAGGATGATGACGCCATCTTAACAGTGGTTGCCTTTTCCTCTCATGCTCATGGGATGGTTTTTCATTTATTTAGGGTTTAATTTATTGTAACAGGATTTTAGGTTTTCATGGTACAAGTATTTAATAAGTGTTTTATTTTTGTTTGTTTGTCCTAAGACATGGTCTTGCCATGTAGCTTTGTCTAGCCTGGTCACGTCTGGTGAATGCGGTCATTCCGAGTTTTCCGCTCTAGTTTGAAGCCTGTTTTCTTTTTCTTACTCAGTTGCTCTAGCCAGTATGTGGAATGCAATTAAAGTGACATGGTTAAGAGGACATCTTTGCCTTATTTCTGATCTTAGTGGGAAAGTTTTTAGTCTTTTGTTGTTCAGTGTGACAATAGCTTTAGGTTTTTCATAGATGTCCTCTGTCAAGTTGAGGAAATTCCATTATGTTTCTAGTTTATTGGCTCATTCTTTTCCTGTTAAGGTATAAATTTTGTCAAATGCTTTTTCTGCAACTATTGGTATGATCATATGGTTTTGGTTTTTGTGCCGTTGTTAATGGTTTGATTTAGATTTGGAACATTAAGTCTTCTATGACAAATTATACTTGGTTTTGGTACATTTTTCTTCCTTTTTAAAAAACAAGCAAACAAACAAAACCAATGGGCTGGAGAGATGGCTCAGAGGTTAAAAGCACTGTCTGCTTTTCCAGAGTTTAATTCCCAGCAACCACATGGTGGCTCACAACCATCTATAATGTGATCTGGTGCCCTCTTCTGGACTGCAGGTGTACATGCAGGCAGAGCATTGTATAAATAATAATAAAGAAATAATCTTAAAAATAAAAGGTAGCCAGGAGGTGCTTTGCCAGCACAGCTTTATTCCAGCACTCAGGAAACAGAGGCAGGTGGATGTCTGTGAATTGGAGACCAGCCTGGTATACAGAAAAACTCTGTCCTGGGGGAAAATGTGCGTGTATCTGTGTGTGTTCATGTTCACGCTCACACAGGAGTGCAAATGCAGAAGCCAGAAGAGGTTAGCACGATCAGCACATGGGTGCTAGGATCCACAGTCAGCCTTACGGTTGCTAACAGATACTCTTAACCACTGACTCTGACCCCTCCCTTTTCTTCAGGCTCCTGTAGTTTCGCCCTGGCTAGCCTAGAACATGCTAGACCTCAAACGTGTGGTAATCCTCTGTCTGCCTCCCAAGTGCTAGAATGACTTGCGAGTGTCCCGCTGTTTCCTGTGCTTGCGGTTGTTGAGTGCTAGGACTTTGGCTTTGCTGGGTTTCTTGGCTGCTTCCTGTTGGCAGCCAGGTAGACGCTCTGCCACTGAGGCAGGCCAAAGAATGGGCACTGCGCTAAGTCTTGCCCGGCAGGACTGAGCGGGTGGCTTGCTTTGTTTTCAGCTGGAGGAATTACAAGCACTTGGAGCATTCTGACTTGGCTCTTGGAGGCCGCAGGGGAAATGAGGACATTCTTTCTCGGCTGCAGGTGAGTTAGGGGTCAGTGGGCTCCGAGTGTTTGCTGCAGCAAGTCTACCCTCTGCTGAGGCGTTGATGACCAATTTGCATAATGGGACTATGTCAACAGAGTGGAACCTTTCGTTGTCCATACTGTGGCTAAGACCTAGGGCCACAGTGTGCCCTGAATTGATTCCACAGGTGAGTAGCACAGAACCCAGACACAGCTGTGATGTCAAGCTGTCTCCTAGCTGTGAAACACGCAAACTCTGACAGAATGCTGCTGCTGCTGCTGCCGCCGCAGCCTTCCACACCGTTATTCCTGTAGGCTCTGAGAAGAGACCTTAACAAGCCCCTAGAGAGCAGAGGAAGAGAGCACATGGTGTTTTCAGGCTTCATTGGGTGTCCCAGGATGAGCG
Source organism: Acomys russatus (assembly GCF_903995435.1). NCBI lineage: Eukaryota > Metazoa > Chordata > Mammalia > Rodentia > Muridae > Acomys > Acomys russatus. Next base: position 47,697,975 of record NC_067162.1, on the reverse strand, counting down.
GGACATGCAGTGATGTCACGCTGATGTCCCACAATGTGTCTCTCAGCTTGCATCTTCTAGTCACTCACTTCCAAAGCCCCCCTGCCTGGCTGCCCTCGGGCGCACATATCTCAGTCTTCTGTCCGTTGCACACTCACTGAGAAAGGTCTCCCTCCTGACTTCAGGCACCTGCCCTCGTTGCCGTGGTCCTGTGGCAAGGCAGAACATCACACCAGGAGGGGTGTGGCAGACAAAGGTGTTTAGCTCGTAGCATCCAAGAAGCAGAGAACAAGCAACTGGGAACACGGTAGATTCTTCAAGCCCATCCGTAGGGACCTATTTCCTCTAAGCAGGCCCGCCCACTATGTGCCGAACCACTTCCCAATAGTCCATCTGGGTATGTCTCCATCAATGGATGGGGTCAGAGCCCTCATGAGCCACTCACTTATGAATACTGGGCCTTTGCGGGGCAGAGGTAAATTCTGGGGCTTTCAGGGGGCAAGCTTTCAGAACCTGGCCCGTAGAGGACATTTCAGACAGAAACCATAACAGCACATGTAATTTTACTGGACACATCATATGTGTGGGTTCCGTGCTACCATTATTCAAGGGTCTGAATTCAGAAATGTAGGGAACTAAAGAGAACTGTGGGGGTAAGTACTGAGGAAATCACCCAAAATTGAGAACATTCTACAGATTAAGAGGTCCAAAGCCCTTGACCCTTCATCTTGACCTGTATCCTCTCTGTCCATCTTTCCTGAATGGCAGACCTGAGACACCTGAGAGTCGCCTAGCCTGCGTGTGGCTTTCACACACAGGCTGTAACTAGCTCTGGGGGCCACACATGTTACTTCTGTTCAGTGGACACGACACACCGACAGGACACACCTCCATGCCATCATCAGATAACCCTGCTGTCCTGCATTGGGTGCCTACCCGTTCCCCGGCAATGGGACCTCTCCTTCGCCCCACAGGCAGTTCTGCTGGTGGGTGGGCGCCAAGTGGGTAGCCCGGCCCCTGCGGTCCCTTTGTGAAATGGCAGCTAGGGATGCAGGATGAAACCAAGGTGACCGTCAAAGATGCACAGAAGCCATCTCTGTGGCTTGCTCTCTGTGTTGTCTGTTGATGACATGGCTCCCAGGTTGGACTGAGAAAATCAGTCTTAGTCCTGGATTTGCCATCTTGTTTTTAAGAGAATAATAGTATACAAGATCCAAATGCAGGCCCAAAATGGAAATCACATTTATCTGGGGCACATGGAATATCCTTTGGTATTTAAAAAGTACACTTAACCACTACCACCCCTAAAAAAAGCTGTGAGTGAGTGGTGGCACACACCTTTAATCCCAGCACTTAGGGAGGCAGAGGCAGGCGGACTGCTGTGAGTTCAAGTCCAGCCTCATCTACAAGGTGAGTCCAGGACAGCCAAGGCTATGCAGAGAAATACTACCCCCCCAAAAAAAAGAATGCATACAGAGGGCTTGGGGGTGGGGGGGACAGTGAAAAGTTCACCTTTGGCTCATTCCTGTATGTATATATGCCTGTCTATACAGATCAGAAAGTAAGGGCAGAGAGAGAGAGAGTATGTGTGTGTGTGTGTACTTGTCTACGCTGAGCAGAAAGTGACAGAAGGACAGTGCCAGCCACAGGGAAATCTGGGTGAGGTGTGATGGGTATTCCCTGTGCTCTCTTACGTTGGCAATTTCAAAGTTGTTTGTTTCTGTGGTGTTGGGGGCTTGACCCTAGAACCTGTACATCCTAGGCAGGTGCTCTAACCCACGTAGGCGCCTGAATTTTTAGTCCTCCTGCCTTAGTCTCCCAATAGTTGAGCTGCTGGCTCTGGCTAAAAACAGTTTTCACATGGAAAAGTTTTTCTCACTCCTCATCTGTGTGAGAGTTCTCCTGAGCTCATCTCTCGGTGTTGCCCAGCTAAGGGCCGCAGTGACCCCCTAGAGCTTCTCTACCCTGACTCAGGGTTAGGGACACAGCAGGGACAGAGGGTCAAACTGTCTGTCCTGCCCTTGTCCAGGAGATGGCTGCAGACCTGGAGCTGGATCAAGGGTCCTCTGCGCCCTGCGGCTCTTCTACTCCTCGGAGTCACTTTCTCTTCCGGGTGTTCAAAACACGGCTGCAAGCTCTGGCAAGAGGAGACAGCATGGCCACTCGCCTTAGGAGACAGCAAGAGCTGCTCATGTGCAAACGGTAACGGATGTTGAGGTGGCTCCCATGGCGGCGGCCATCTTTAGCTTTCACTACAAGCTGCTTGTTTCTGTTATGTTTACCCCAAGTGTTGAACAGCTGTAGTGTCTTGGCTCTCACAGTGTGGCAGTGTAAAAGGTGCTTTGCATTCAAGTCTGTCTACTTGTAATAGAATTCTCCAGTTAAGGGTTGCTTCCTTAGTCATTGGTGTGTCCTTCTACCTGGTTGAAAATCTACATATATATATATATATATATATATATTTCTCCCCCCCCCCCCCAAAACAAGGTTTCTCTGTGTAGCCTTGGCCATCCTGGACTCACTTTGTAGACCAGGTTGGCCTTGAACTCACAGTGATCCACCTGCCTCTGCCTCCCAAGTGCTGGGATCAAAGGTGTGCACCACCACTTCCAGCTTCTTTATATTTTCATAAAAATATATTTGTGTAAATTTACTTGTATGAAGGGCATTTGGGGTACTGCAGTGCATAAACGGGAATTAGGAGTTGGGGACAATGGCAGCTTTGTATGTAGAACACACAAGGCCAAAGCAAGGACAGTGGGAACTGGAGACCAGAGCTGTGGTTCGAGGAGCATCACTCGGCCTGGAAAGTACTGTGCAACAAAGTTTGAGCCCTGTCTGTGTTGTCTGTCTGTCTGTCTTCACCATGGTGCACTTGCTTCCTTCCAAGGCTTCTCCTCCGCCTGCCGCCATCTGTTCTTGTGGGCAGCCCCCAGGCCGGACAGCCTGTCTCCCCCAGCTGTGAGGAGTTCTTCAGCCTGGTCAACTCAGAGCTGGTATGTGCAAACGCTCTGGGCTGGCTTTTCTACCTGTGGGCTTTGTGCTGACTTTGAACTGTTTTACAGAGAAACCTTTGTTACCACGGCAGTGTCTTGACCCACGACATTACCATGCACTTCTTCAGGGTAATTCGTGTCTCCTATGAACTCTTTGGTTGCCTGGTGGTGCCCTTCGGGGCCAGGGTTCCCAGGGGTGCCTGGGTGGGCAGACTGCTGAGCTTCAGGGCACTCTTGCTGCAGGGACTCCTTAACGTGTGTTTTCGAAGTCAAGACCCAGCATTGGTGGCCAACCTGACCCTGAAGGAGTGCCAGGCCAAGTGTCCCATGATTGTGACTTCAGCACTGGTAGGTCTGGCCCTGTTGGGTTCTTTTAATTACTTAACTAATCAATCTCCTCCTCCCCACACCAATCTCTCCCTATGTCTTCACGTGCAGAGGTCAGTGAACCAGCTGCAGGGCTCAGTTGCCTCTTCCTGCTGTGCGGGACCCTGGGGTTGAACTCAAGTCATCAGATTTGGCACATCTCATAGATCCTCATATTGGGTATTTTTCCAAGAGTCGGGATCTCCATTTCCCAAGAGGTTTAGTGTCCCACCCTAGTTGTTAGGAGTTACAAGATGTGTGAGAGGCTGGAGCAACAACTCAGCGTTTAAAATAGTGGGTGTTCAGCTGGGCGTGGTGGCGCACGCCTTTAATCCCAGCACTGGGAGGCAAAAATAAAAACGAAACAGTGATTGTTCTACCAGTGGATCCAGGCTTGATTCCCAGCATTCCCATGGTGGTTTACCATTCATATCGCAGGTTCCAGGGCATCTGACACCTCCTCCTGACCGTTCAGTTAGCAGGTGTGTGCCCATATGTGACATGTAAACATACATACAGGCAGAACACTCATACATATACAAACATAGGGGGCTGGAGAGATGGCTCAGAGGTTAAGAGCACTGGTTGCTTTTCCAGAGGTCATGAGTTCAATTCCCAGCAGCCACATGGTGGCTTATTACCATCTATAATGAGATCTGATGCCCTCTTCTGGCCTGCAGGCAGAACACTGTATATGTAATAAATAAATCTTTTTTTTTTTTTTTTTTTAAAAAGGGAGGTAGAGAAGCCAGATGTGGTGGTGCACACCTGTAATCCCAGCACTCAGGAAGGCAGAGGCAGGCGGATCTCTTTGAGTTTGAGGCCAGCCTGGTCTACAAAGCCAGGCAAAGCTACATGGAGAAACCCTGTCTCAGAAAGACCCCCCCCCCCAAAAAAAAAAAAAGATAAACCCGCACAGCTGGTCAGAATGTCCTCGCTGACTAGGAGTTAGGTGTATGGATGTTGGCCAAGGGCAGCATGTCTCCTAGCCGTCCGAGACAACTTCCTTAATCTGTTTCTTGATGATCATTCACTTCCCATAGTCGTGGTGGTCAAGCCTAGAGCCGGTGCTGTGTAGTCGGTGGAAGAAATGTCACCAGAGCACGCTGCCTCAAGAGCTGCAGAGGCTACAGGAGGCCCAGGAGTTCGCTAGCAAGTAAGCTGAAGCGGTGTCAGGTGAGCCCAGCTGCTGCTGGGACTAGGCTGTGTCCATGACGCCCTCTGAGAATGAACGGGCCTGCCTGGGGAGGATGCTGCAGGGTTCACGAAGCCTGGTTTCATGGCGTCTTAATCCCTCGCAGCTTCGAGTCCTGCTTATCCTGGCCCTGGGTTCTGCGCTAACATTTATTTGGCACAGATTTCTCAGAAGGGCCGCCAAGCTCCTGCAGCAGCGAGGGCGTGAGCGAGACATTGATCTTTACCGCATTTCCTTTTGGTAGCTAGTTTTGAGTCCGTGATGCCTCCGTGTCCTCTCCTGGTCAGGAATACTCCAAATCCCGCTCCACAAACAAGTGAAGCAGGCTTTGCTACCACCCTGATCCTATGGAGATCAGGTTACTCCTTTGACTCCTACGCCGTACGTGATTAGTTTCCTGCCAAACGTTTACCCTGGTAGAAACTAAGATATCTTGCTAGTAATAAAGTTAGGCTCCCTTGGACTAGACCAGCCACAGGCCCACATGGACAACCAAGAATACTGAGAGCTCAGTAATACTAGGGCCTCTTCCTTCAAAGCTGTGAGGCCCTAATGTCATTATGAGGTGGGCGGGACTAAGCTGCTTCCCCTCAGAATGCTAGACATCATCTGCTTTATGTACAAGACTGTCCCCAAATCCACCATGTCCTCCCTGCGATGCCGCTTGACACAAACTTCATTTTCTCTGGGGCCCCCGGACTGTGTTTGAGAGGAAAGCCCTCGATGTCCAACACAGGGATGTCTCGGGGCCAAGGCGGGACGGCCAGGCAGCACCTAGTTCACATCTCTGCAATGTCTCCCTGTCAGTTTCCACTCTGACTCAGCTTCCCCAGCGCCCAGCCCAGCCTGGATCTCAGCAGCTGCACTGCACTTTGCAACTAGAGAGGTTAGGAAGGAAAATATCAAGACACATCTGAGAAGGCTAGACTGTGAAAGAGAAGAGGTAAGACAGAACCCTGCATGCTTTTCTTCTAGTGAGGTATGCCTAATGGCTTCCCTCTTCGAGAGACAAGCATTATTAGATTGGGAGTTGTCACTCCATTTAGAATAAGATTGTTGGCTAAGTGTTTATAGGTAAAATGCTTTACATTTCTTTTTGGAAGTGTTTTTGTTGGCTTGTTTTTGCCTGCACAACAACTAGTGTAAAGCCACCGGCCAGTGTCCACACCTTCCATCTCCACATTGCTGTAACTGTGACCTGTGCAGCAAGGCACTTAAAGAGGGCACCTCAGGCACCCAGTGGTGACCCGCCCTGTTCCAGCTTCTCAGCAAAGGCCCTGTCAGGCCTTGAGCACTGGGCTGTAGAGAGAGGGCCCTCTAGTCAGCACTCACATGACCTCTAGGGAAACTCAGGGCCTGTGTAGGCCAAGATTTGTTGGCGATTCAGAGGAAACTGGGAGTCAGCATCTGAGGAGGCAGCTGGGAGTGAGCCATGCTGTCTGTATGCCCCCTCCCTCCTCAGTACAACCTAAAAACTAGATCAGCAGTCTAGCCAAATACCGGAGCACTATGATATAAAAACCCTAGAAGGGTTCTTCCAAACCCGTTTTATTTTAATTTTTTGGTTTTTGAGACAGTGTTTCTCTGTGTAGCCTTAACTGTCCTGGACTTGATTTATGGACCAGGCTGGCCTTGAATTCACAGCGATCTGCCTGCCTCTGCCTCCTGAGTGCTGAGACAAAGGCATGCGCTACCACGCCCGGCGAAGCCCGTTTTCTTATTGCTTTTGAATTAATACTAGAAGTAATGTTAACGGCTTCAGAGCGCACAGGTTGTCCTCTGACCTCTGCATGCATACACACACAAATAAATAAAATGTAGCAAAGTGCTTTAAATCACCCTGTTGCCATGTTTTCTGGCATAAGCTCCTTAATGATAAGAAACCTAGCAGAGTGGTTTATACTAGAAATCACACAGCACTTAGAAGGCTGAGACAGGAAGGGAGGCCCTGTCTCAAAAAATAAAAATAAAAGAATCAGGATTTTTCCTCCTCCTAAGAGCCACTCAGAGTGTCAGTGTGTGACTTTCATGTACTGTTTCACTCCTAGCTACTGATCGCCCTCCTCTTCTTTTCCTTGATGGGCCTGCTGTCATCCTACCTGACCCAGCGGGTAAGTCAGACCTTTCCGCTGAGGTAGCCTTGTCCCTGGAGCCCTGGCTGAGCAGGAGCACCAGGTGCTAAGATCAGCTCTCTGGGTATTTCCAGCTGTTCTGGTTTAGTCTTCCCTTTGATGAACTGGTAGACACAGTGAGCTGGTGGGTGTGGGCACTTTCCATCCAGAAGGCCAAAGGCAGCGCCTTTATTTAGGTTGTCTCACCAGTTTTAGACTTGGGAGAGTAAAAAGGAACCACCTTGTTCATGGTGAGGGTTGGACCCTGAGTCTACCTGACACAGTAGCTGTTGGGAACCAGCTCTGTCCACCCTGGACAAAGTAGCTCTCCGCCCACTCAGCTCCTCTGAGGGTCTTCTGTGGGCTCACAGGACACTGCCGAGTATGCGAAGGCTGTGGACATCTGTGCCGAGGTCCTCATGTGCTTGGGAAGAAGAAAGGTGTCCTGGCTGATGCTCTTCCAGTTGACAGAGGCAGGTGAGAAGCCGTGTGTCCCTGGAATAGTAAGAAAAGGCTGGCTCTACCCCAGTGAGAAGCTACCGCTGCAATTATGTCATTCTTCAGAAGCAATTTTCAAACAATTAAGAGCAAGCTTGGAGCTGGGTGAGGTGGCGCACGCCTTTAATCCCAGTACTAGGGAGGCAGAGGCAGGTGATTCTCTGAGAGAGAGTCTAGGACAGTCGGGGCTCTGCATAACAGAGAACCCCTGTCTAAAACAAAACATACAAGGAGCAAGCCTGGAGGATAAACCTGTTTGAGTTTAACTGAATTTATAAACACTACTTCATTTGGGCTACCAGTTCAGGACACACTCATTTAAAGCAACAGAGTGGGGCGCCCAGAGGTCAAATGCGTGTTCTGGAATGTCTGTCCACGGCTGCGCTGTATGGGGTGCAGTGGGAGAGGGCACTTGTTCAACCCGTCTGTATTCTCCGAGAGCATATCACCCCATTTTCCCAGACCAAGGGAAACGTGACCCCTCTTTCCCAGCAGGTCTAAATAAGTGTCCTCAATGTAGACCACAAGCCCCTGAATGTCACCACAGCTAGACAGAGCCCTCCCAGAGCACATGACATTGTGGAGTCTTCCACAGCAGTGACACTGGGTTCGGGCACCTACAGAGCTTACTAAACGCCTCTGTTTTACAGATGCCGAGCTGGGGCACCTCCTCCGCTTGGCCCCGGAGCAGCACACCAGGCTGCTGCCACTTGCTTTCTATAGGTAATTTCCGGCCTGGCCCGGTCAGACACAAGGCAGTGCTTCCTCAAGGCCTCCCACCGGGTGGGAGGGCTGCTTGTCAGTTTGTCTCTGTGCTTGCTGACTGTGACTTACCGCTCACCATTTTCAAGTCCTTCATTGTCTTTGCCTTTACCTGCAGTCTTGTCTCCTGCTTCAGTCAAGATGCCGTCATCAAGGAAGAGGCTTTCCTGTATGTTGCTGTCGACATGTACCTCAAGCTGGTGCAGCTCTTTGTGGATGGGGAAACCAGGATCGTGTCACCTCAGGCCGGCAGAAGCCTAAAGCTCCAAGGCCATTCACTGCTCCAGGTAGGCTCCCTGCAGCCTGGCAGGCAGCCATTGCTTGGGAGCAGCACGTGGGACACGCTGGTGTGTCTAACCCTGACTGCCCGTCTCTGCTCTAGGGTGGCCCTGTTCAACTGGTAAGAGAAGCACGTGCTTTCCTGCTGCAGCTAATACCTCAGTGCCCAAAACGGTGCTTCTCCAACATGACAGAGGTAACAAACCCAGAGATCGCCTCCCTGAGTGACTTCACAGCTTAGGGAAAATGAAGCCACAACCCTGTGACTGTGAGATGGTGGCTGCACACCACTGACCCATCAGGCCGGCAGCACAACTCAAGTGTCCACCAGCTCCTAATTTGCAAACAACTTAGGCCATCCTGGGGGCGCTGTGGGCACTAAGGAGTGTTTTTTCTCACAGCTTCTGGCTGGCCGAGGAGACTGCGACCCTGAGGTGAGCAACGCCCTCCTGCAAAGGCAGCAGGCTGGTCCCAGCTTTGATCTCTCCCAGGAGCCTCTTCTGTTCTGACTGCACCCATCTCAGCGCACCAGCCGGCATCTTTGTAAATAATTTATTGCAAGCATAACATGGAGCTCTTATTACATTAGAAAGTAGATTACAAATCTCCTTGATTGCTCTAGTTAGGAAAAAAATTAATTATTCATAATCTGTGTGTGGCTTTAAATTGTTCAGTGTCCATAAGAAAATAAAACTGCTGGTACCACAGGAGGTTGAACTACACACCCTCGCCCTGAGAGAGGTGCCCTCCAACATATGGCTGCTGGATCTGTGAGGTGGGGTGCCGCATGGGGTCCAAGAGCAAGCAGAACTGTGCAGCAGTGAAGTGAGGACATTAAACTGTCCGTAAGCCTCACCACACCCAGCGTCCCACCTGCACTCCTCAGGTAGGCTCAGGCTTCACAGCCTCCATGGTCCCAGAGAGGCTCCGAGGCCCAGGTGGCGGCTCCGCTTCCAAAGGTGAGGCTTTGTCCTGGGTCTGGGTCAGGGGATGTACCATGGACATATGCACGTTGAGGTTGTGGGCCTTTTCAAACCTCCGGCCGCACTGGTCACAGGCGAAGTCCAGCTCAGTCTCTGCTTTGTGTTTGGTCATGTGGTACTTGAGGGATGCTCGCTGCCTGCACTGGAAGCCACAGACCTCACACCTGGGGGGCAGAGGCAGGTGAGGTAAGCTGTGCCTTGTCCCGGTCATAGGCAGTGCCCAGCCCACACTTACTGCAGTGGCTTGGCTCCTGAGTGGCGCATCTGGTGGACAAGAAGGTGCTTCCGCTGCTTGAAGGTCTGCCCACACTCGTCACAGATGTAATTGCGCACCTCTGCAAGACCAGAGCGGGTGTGAGCGCCTGTCCCAACACCCAGATCTGCTCCAGGAGGGGTGACAGTGATCACTGCGTTATACAACACAGGGTGTGCTCAATGTAAGACAAAATACGATTCTGATAGAACTTCACTGATAAAAGTTTCTAAATTCTGCTGGGCGTGGTGGCGCACGCCTTTAATCCCAGCACTCAGGAGGCAGAGGCAGGCGGATCTCTGTGAGTTCAAGACCAGCCTGGTCTACAAAGTGAGTCCAGGACAGCCAAGACTACACAGAGAAACCTTGTCTTGAAAAACCAAAAAAAAAAAGGGGGGGTGTTCTAAGTTCCTTTAAAATGCTGTTATATGGCTAGGTTCCCCCACAGAAATAGTGTGCATTTGGAGCCCTTTATTTAATTAAGTAGTTGATTCAGATTACATCTAATTTCTTCTCCCTCACTTATCATGTGGAGCTTCTTTGCTTGTTTCTGGCCTACAGAGAGAATTCACAGTGAAATATGTACACCACCAGCCCAGCCTGAAGCTCTTTCCAAAACAAAACAGATGGCCTTTGGGGCACAGAGCTCTAGAGAGCACTCTCTAGAAGCCATCCCAAAGCAGGGACCAAACAACGGAGATAAGCTCACAGGTGAAAGTAACACGGTTTGATGCACATTGGAAGTCATGAAACTAAACAGGAGCCATCAAGACTGATGACCTGAATTTAATCCCAGTTGGTAGGGGAGAGCCGATACCTACAAATTCTCTTCTGACCTCTGCACTATGCCATTTGCACTAATATGGTTTGTTTTTATTTTTATTTTGCCTCCTGTTTTTTGAGACAGGGTTTCTCTTTCCTCTGGGTATCCCTAGCTGTCCTTAAACTTTCTCTGTAGCCTAAACTGGCTTCAAACTGCCTCTGTTTACCAAGGGCTGGATTAAAAAGGCAGGTGCCGCCACCTCCCCTCTAGTGTTTGACTCTCTAGAAAGCTGCTGCTGTGTCCATCAGTGACTGGCTACTTTGAAGGTCTAGACTAAAGGAAGTTCTTCTATGAGGAGACCCGTGCCAGATGCTTAGAAGGAGTAGAGATTAAGACGCCAACATAGGGGCTGGAGAGATGGCTCAGTGGTTGCTGCACTTCCAGAGGTCCTGAGTTCAATTCCCAGCAACCACATGGTGGCTCACAATCATCTATAAATAGATCTGGTGCCCTCTTTTGGCATGCAGGCACACGTGTGGGCAGAATACTGTATAAATAATCTTTCTTTTTTTTTTTTTAAATCAACATATAGCTGGGTTTCATTATAAAACCAAGTAAATGATCCAGCAATAAAATGCACAAATGCTGATGTAAAAAAGGTCATTTATATAAACCTCAGAGAAATGTAATAATAATCTACCTAAATGACTGCCACAGATAATTTTTAGAGGTGATAAAGTCACAAGAGAGCACAAGGGTTCTATGCTGTCATTGCTGAGAAGTTGCTTAGACCTTGCTGGGGTAAGAACCCTGTTTCCATTGGGAATCCAACAGACAAGACTCAAATCTGCACAGATTCAGAACGCCTTAAAAGTCCGTCCCTCTGGCCTGGCGCAGCCTATAGTAGGTACCTGTGTGGATGAGCTTCACGTGCCGCTGCAGGTACCGGTCGATCATGAACACCTTGTTGCAGCCAGGATGTGGGCAGGGCCTTTCCCGGACCTCCTCATGGTGCTCCTTAATGTGCTTCTATGGGAAGGAGGGAGCAGCGAGCCTGTGCTTAATCTGAACACAACACTCCATCCCTGGAGAGCCTGGCTTGGCTAATGGAGAGACAGACAACTACTTCCTCCTTAGAGACGGGCTGACTCCACACCCTCTAGGATCATGGGAGCCCTTGGGAAGTCCGCAGGTGGCTCTGCAAATATACCTGGTGCCTCCAGCAGGTTCATGCTAATTCCCAGGAAAGCTTAGGGACACCCGCAGCTGACAGCAGCCCTGACTGAAGGTGACACCCACTCACCTTCATGCCATCAGCCCCTCGGTATACAGCTGTGCAGCCCTGGTAAGGACACTTGTAGATGGTGGGCAGCTCCTCTCTGTAAGGCAAAGCATATGTGGGGGTGCCAACCCAACATGCAAACGCCCCACCCTACAGCCTGCTTACCTCTCACATCGCAGCTTTTTCTTCCATCCCGGCTTGGGCCCAGGCTTCTTTCTGATTTTGGGCTCTTCTGGCCTCTTAGCTTCTCTGCTTTCACTCTTCTTAGCAGAGACCCTAGAGGGGGTTAAATTTAAAAAAAAACAAAAAAACTAGTGATTGCTTTTTTTCCATTTGCTTTTGAGAGATCTTTGTCTCTTCCTGCATCTAGTTTTCTTTAAGTTTTCCTGACTCAGCTGCCTCTGTGTAGACTACAGCCTCTTCTGTCATTAGCCGTGACAGTCAGTACAGGCCTGGGAGGGTTGAAGCCTTGAGGAATGCATTCAGCCAGGAAGCAGAACAGACGGTAGCATGGAGCACACATACTATCCCATGACACATTTCAGAATTAAAGTCCTGTGTGCTCAGTATCCAGATCAAGAAACGAAGATATTAAAAAAAAGAAAGAAAGAAAAGAAATGAAGATAAGGAAAATACAGAATTCCTAGTTTCCAGATGACCTCATAGGGGCTCAGCATTACTGTTGGACTTGAGATTCTGTCAGGCACCCAGGAGCCAGAGGTCATATCTCCAGCCCCAAATCTAGTTGTATTTCACACACTAACAATGAATAGTTCAAAAAGGAAACTAAGAAAACAGCTTCTGTTCAATAGCATCTAAAAGGACAAAAGGCCAGCATGACAGGGCATGGCTGACAGCAGTTGGGGGACACCGCAAGAGCCTGAAAGTGTGAGCACAGCCAGACCCCATCTCAAAACAAGCAAACGTTTAATCATCTCCAATTCCCGCAGCGTGTAGCACAATTGTAAAGCGGTGGACCAGTGTGCACAAGGCCTACATTTGATCCACTCTAAAACTAAAAATGGATGTATAGGGCATGCTGACTGCATGGGGGTCCTCTGCAAAAGCAAGACGTACACTTAACTGCTGAGCCAGTTCTCCAGATACCAATTAACAGAAGCTAAGCCAGGTCAAGCAGGCCTGAAATCCTAGCTAATCAAAACACTGAGGCAAAAAGATCACAAAGTACAGGCTAGTCTGAGCAACTTAGTGAGACCCTATTTAAAAATACAAAGGTTTGCTAGCCTGGTGTGCTGGCACACACCTGTAATCCCAACACTCAGGGAGGCAGAGGCAGGTGGGTCTCTGAGTTTGAGCCCAGCCTGGTCTACAAAGCAAGTCCAGGACAGCCAAGGCTACACAGAGAAACAGAATAAAATAAGAATACGACATTTTAAAAAGAAAAGTGTGTGGTGAGACAGCTCTGCAGAACGCTTAGGATATGCAAAGCCCTCAGTCCAATACCCTGAATCTCAATAAAAATAAAAACCAATAAACAAAACCCAGGTGCTTTGCTATTTACTTACTTGCCAGTGCTTTAGGACCAGCCCTATCTTCCTGGGATTCTGCATATTTAGGATAGAGTTGGCTGGGCATGGTGGCGCACAACTGTAATCTCAGCACTTGAGAGGCCGAGGCAGGTGGATCGCTGTGAGTTCGAGGCCAGCCTGGTCTACAATGTGAGTCCAGGACAGCCAGGGCTACACAGAGAAACCCTGTCATGAAAAACCAAACAAAAAGGAATAGAGTTGACCAGAGAAAGTGAAAGACTTGTATGTTAAAAACTGCATAACACTTAAAGACATTTAACTAATATATATGGGATGTGATGTCACCAGGAGACAGAAGCAGAAGGACCCTGAGTTCAAGGCCAGCCTGAGGTACATAGCTAGACCCTGTCACTCAAGGAAAACCAAAAAATCCTAGTATTAAGATAGCTATGAAAAAGAAAAGACTGTGACTGCCAGGCAGTGGTGGCGCATGCCTTTAATCCCAGCATTTGAAAGGCAGGGCAGGCAGGTGGATCTCCTGAGGACAAGGTCAGCCAAGGCTACATAGAAACCTTGTCTCAAAAAAATAAAGCGGGAAAAAAAAGATGGCTATAATTTATTTTGGTTGTCAAATTGCTTACATCTAGAATCAAAAGGAAACCTGCTGGCCATCTATGTCTGTGAAAGATGAGAGTCTCTGAAGTGGGAAGACCCACCCTTAAATGTGGGTAGCAACTTAGAGTGGCAGCCAAGATGAAAGGACATGAGAAAGAAAGCTTTGCTTTGCTTTCCTTCAGTATCCTGGCAAGTTCAACTATTGCTGCTACATCCCTTTGCTGATACCAGACCACAGGCTTCTGATGTGGACTGAACCAGTGGCTACCCAGGATTCCTCCAGGCCTTCAACACCAGGTTAAGACTGCAAAGGCGCCTACCATCAAGGACTGCGCAACTACTCAGTTCTCAGCTCTCCAGTAAGACATGCAGTTAGACTTCTCGAAGCTGTACCATGTAGGCCAGTCTATCTCATTTTAATATCTACTCAGCCTGTTCCTTTCCAGAACTGAGTGCAATGGCAACACAGTCCACCCAAACCATCTACAGACTCACTGAGATCCCTGTCAAAAGTCAGGGTGGAAGCAGGTTGTGGTGACACATGCGTGTAATTTCAGGATGTAATTCCGAGGATGAGACAGGAGCACAAGTTCAAAACTTGCCTGAGCCAAAGAGCAAGACCTGGCCAGGTGGTGGCGGCTCACACCTGTAATCCCAGCACTCAGGGAGGCAGAGGCAGGAGGATCTCTGAGTTTGAGGCCAGCCTGCTCTACAGAATGAGAACCAGGGCAACCAGGGGTACACAGAGAATCTCTGTCCCACAAACCAGCGCCCCCCAAAGGAAAGCAAGACCCTGTCTCAAAAACTAATAAAAACAGAAGACTAAGGAGGACAGCTCACAAGGGTCTGGGATCAATCTCCAGAATGGCAAAAATAAATAAATATACAGGTAACATTTTTGGGGGACCAAAATCAGCTGGACTGAAATTTTACATAGAACTTTTGGAGACAAATAGACAGCCAAACAAGGTTCTTGGTGTTGTGAGGCAGGATCTCGTGCAGTCTAAACTGTGCTGGTGCTAAAGAGTTGGCTCAGTGGCTAAGATACTTTTTGCTCTTGCAGAGGACCTAGGTTCAATTCCTAGCACCACATGGCACCTAACAAGCAGGATCTGACACCCTCTCTGACCTCTGAGGGCACTGCATGCACCTGGCATAGATATACATGCAGGCAAACAGCCATGCACATAAACTAAATAAATCTTTAAAAAATAAAACAGCGCCGGGTAGTGGTGGCACACGCCTTTATTCCCAGCACTCGGGAGGCAGAAGCAGGCGGATCGCTGTGAGTTCGAAGCCAGCCTGGTCTACAAAGTTAGTCCAGCACAGCCAAGGCTACACAGAGAAATCCTGTCTCAAAAACAAAAAACAAAAAATAAATAAAATGGCTGCATGCAGTGGCGTACGCCTTTAATTCCAGCACTCTGCAGAGGCAGGTGATCTCTGTGAGTTTGAGACCAGCCTGGTCTACAAAGAGAGTTCCAGGACAGCCAGGGCTATTACACAGAGAAACTATGCCTTGAAAAACAAAAAAAAATTTAGTAGTAGTAGTAATACTAATAATAAACAATGGGTGACAGTGTCTCATATCTTTAATCTTTGTACTCAGGAAGAAGGCAGAGGCAGGCAGATCTCTGTGTGTTAAAGGCCAGCCTGGTCTACAGACAAGTTACAGCAGGACAGCCAGGGCTACATAGAGAAACCTTGCCTCAAAAAACAAACCCCCGTCAAAAAAATAATGATAACAGCAAATAGTTAATTTTTTTTTAATTAAGGCGGACATAACAGTACACACTTTAATCTCAACATTCAGAAGACAAATGCAGATGGATCTCTGATTCTGAGGCCATCCTGATCTACACAAAAAGGACCAGACCAGATACATAATGAGACTCCATCTCAGAGTTAAAAGCATGTATCACTTATAAAGTCAGCATGTGGAGGTCAAGGCGGTAGGATCAGTTCAAAGTCACCTTCAGCTACGCATGGTATTCAAGGCCAGCCTGGAATACATGAAATCCTTAAAAACCAGAACAGACCTAAGTAGCCCCGCATGGGCACACAGCACAGCTCTCAGGAGCTGGAGCAGGAGGGTAAGAATGGACAGGCCTGCTTGAGTTACAAAGTGGGTTGTGAGCTACACAGGGACTTCTGTTTGGGGAGGGGCGTTGAGATGGTTTCTCTGTGTAGCTTTGGCTGTCCAGGACTCGCTTTGCAGACCTCAAGCCCAGAGATCACCTGCTTTGCCTCCCAAGTGCTGGGATTACAGGTGTGGGCCAACTTGCCTGACTTTACACAGAGAATTCGAGATTAGTCAGAGCTATATATAGCAGACAGGGTCTCAAAAAGAACACCAAAAACAAAAAACCAAAACTCACTAGGCCACAGCAGGAAGGCTGTTCCACCTGTGCCTGTGTAATAAGTGTCTAGTGTCCCCTCTCACCTGTCTGGCTAAGAGGGGTGGCCTTCTCTGTCAGTAACTCCCTTGCGCACTAGGTTACATGTGTTTAGAGCAGGAAGCTCTGCAGTCTGCGCCCTGCGCTTCAATCCTAGATGACTGCTCTCTCCTCCAAGCTTAATCATGATGCTCTCACCAGCCCATCTCTGCAGCTCTGTCAGTCACTCAGGACCCGCCAGCCAGCACTCCCAAGGCTGAAGATGTAAATATGTGAATAGGTACAAAACCCAAGAGTTTCTTGATGCCCTATCCTCAAAAGTCCTCTGCTGTGGAGCTAGAGAGACAGCTCAGAGGTTGCTAAGCACTGGCTGTTCTTGCAGAGGGCCCAGGGTTAGCTCCCAGCACTCACATGGCAGCTTACAACTGTCTATTATTCCTGTCCCAGGAGATCTGATGCCCTCTTCTGACCTCCAAGGGCTCCAGCACGCACTTGATACACATATAGACACTCAGAGCGCACGCGCACACACACACAGACACACACACACACACACATTAAAATATATACATATGCCAGGCATGGTGGCGCACGTCTTTAATCCCAGCACTCGGAGACAGAAGCAGGCAGACTGATGTGAGTTTGAGGCCAGCCTGGTCTACAAAGTGAGTCTAGGACAGCCAAGACTAACACAGACAGACCTTGTCTTGAAAAAAAAAAACCAAAAAAAACCCATATTTATTTTACATTTACACTTATATTTAAAAACAACTGTTGCCGGGCGTGGTGGCGCACGCCTTTAATCCCAGCACTCGGGAGGCAGAGGCAGGCGGATCGATGTGAGTTCGAGGCCAGCCTGGTCTACAAAGTGAGTCCAGGATGGCCAAGGCTACACAGAGAAACCCTGTCTCGAAAAACCAAAAAAACAAACAAACAAAACAAAATAAAAACAACTGTTTGAGCCGGGTAGTGGTGGCCCACGCCTTTAATCCCAGCACTCGGGAGGCAGAGGCAGGTGGACTTGCTGTGAGTTCGAGGCCAGCCTGGTCTACAAAGTGAGTCCAAGACAGCCAAGGCTACACAGAGAAACTTTGTCTCGAAAAACCGAAAATAAATAAATAAATAAATACAAACATCCATTTGAAGCCAGAGGCTCTGGTGGTACATGCCTTTAATCCCAGCACTCAGGAGGCAGAAGCAGGTGAATCTCTGAGTTCAAGGCCAGCCTCATCTACAAAGTGAATTTCAGGATGGCTAGGACTGACAGAGAAAGCCCATTTCAAACACCGACTCTCCAGCTGAGTCTTGGGGAGCACTCAGGCCAGTGTGCCTTATGAGCACACAGAGAAATGTGTCCACTGGCATCTAGTCCCACCTCCTGCACTAAATCCTTCACTGTACTAAAGGTGTCCCTCCCTAAGTGCATCATCTTCACCTCAAGTCTTGTTGAGACAGTGAGTGTGCAGTCGAGCATGCTGTTAACAGCTCAGCCACAGTGATGGTAGAACCACCACTTCCTCCTCCTATCCTAGCCTGGACCCCCAAAATACCTACAAAAGTGGCTAAACACGGAGGTCGCTGAAAAGGGAACAAAGTTCCTTATAGCAGCCCAGTCTGCACTCTGGCCATGCTTTCATGGAGCCATTCCCTGTTGGCGACCAGCCAGCTCTGTCCTGTGAGGCCTACTGAAGTGACGTGGCTTGGCACTGCATCCTGATTCTGATGTCCCATGTCTCCCACTCTACTCTTATTTCTCTTTCCATAGGAATATTAGAATTTACATTAAAAAGAAAAAAAACAAGTACAAAACCAAAGAAATTCTCAAATCTTTTGAAGGATTTTCCTGGCTGGCAATGTGGTGCCAAGAACTGCATGCTCTTTGGATCTTCACTCTGAACTCTGAAATGCTCAGAGCACTGTGGCAATCCAGCCATCACTAACCAGCTATTAGGGGCATGGGTATTCTTGGAACAGGGCTAGAAGGAAAGAGACCCAAGTAAAAACTAGCTCTGCCTTTCCTTGTTAATGCCCTGTGTTTGTTTAAAGAAAAAAAGGGGAAAGCCAAAGCAAAATCACACGAAGAACAAACAATGTCGTGACCAAAGAAATCAGAAGGAGCAACCCAAGGACGGTCACCAGGCCGAGTCCCTGGCGTCACAAGAGGCATGAGCCAGCAAGATGCCCACTAAAAAACTCCCTACCACAGGCTACCTGCCACCTTGTCACACAAACTCAGACCAGGTCCCCAAGCCACAAAAAAGTGACCAAAAGTCAAAGGAAATGCTATCCTATTCAGCTGCTTGCCTGGCCTTTCAAACACACCTTCTGACTCACTTAGGAGGCGATGAGTGGCTCAGCAGCTGAAGGGCACCTGCCACCCAGTCTGACAACCTGAGTTCGATCCTTAGGGCCAACATGGTGGAAGTGGTCCTCTGTCGTCCTCCCCATGAGCAAAACACACACACACACACACACACACACACACACACCAGACACACAATAAATAAATAAGCATACACAATAAGATAGACAGACAGCAAACGGACAGATAGATGGAAGCCATGCTCACTAGACTTGGGAGATGGGGCCGGAGGAAAAATAGATGAGCTGACCAAGGCCAGTCAGAAAGTATGAGCCTCCATATCCCAACATCGCTCTAGAAGGCATGTGCTTAGACAGGGCCAGACTCTTACTTCCTGTCTGGGTAAGGCTGGAAGGACTCATCCGAGGACTGTGGGGTTTGCTTCTTATCACTCTCATCTTCACTCAGGAAGTCTCTAGGAAAGATAAGAGAGCTTTCAGCAAAGCACTGACCTGCGTGGGCAGCAAACCCAACCCGACCTCCTGTGTAGACACCACAGACTCCGTCCCCAGCCCATGCTTCGCTTCCAAACATGTCTTCAGAAACTTAAAATCCCTAACTGCTCAATCTCTGCTCTAAGGGAAGAACAAGCCAGTCACTGAAACCAAGCAGGCTAGCCACCCTCCCTGTAGGCCACTCTTTCCAAACTCTGGAGGGCTTATTCATTTACAGCCAGGGAGAGCGTGGAGACGTAAAGGTAGATGATCAAAGGGGCTGTTTCACCCATCGACTGTGAACACAGGCACACTGTTAGCCATTTCAAAGTTCACAACAGAGGGGGAAAAGTTTATGACCTTCCCCCTAAACATGAGTCACTGGCCTCTGTTAAGCAGCAAACAGCCCATCTAGAAGCCCACGGTGTTCCCCACAGGCCACCGGCTTTCTGGATGGGGTAAGGCCTGAGGCTACAGACAGTCTAACAGCCCAGAGATACAGCTGGGCCTCACAGGAGTCAAACCAAATTTAGGGTGTCCCTTCTATTTGGATGGAGATGCATCTGCACCCCAGCCTAAGCCGTGGAGCAGGACAGAAGGGGTAAACACCACTGAGTAGTTCTCAGCCCAGAGCTGACAGACCCTATACACCCCTTCCAAGGGAGGCCTGTTCTCTCCTCAGCCTACACAGCTTCTACTTCCAGTCTCGACATCACTACCCAAAAGGGTCTGGATCTAGCATGCCCTGTTCTAGTGACACCTGGAGCTGGTAAAAAGCTAAGACCTTTCAAGAAGCAGCACACAGAAAACAGCAGAGGACGAACCCTGGGGCAGGTTAAATGAGGCAATTCCAAAATGCTTTGGGTCAGAATAGGAACTGTGCTTCCCCTGCGGTGTGCTTCATCTGGGTGCCTCTGGGACCAGAGCCAAGCCAGGAGCCAGAGGCCTCAGAACTCCCTGGCCACTCCTCTCCCCCCCACCTGTGAGAAGGAGGGAAGGCACATGTGCCAGCCAAGGGTAGCAGCTCTAGGGAGGCTGAGTCTGATTGTCAAAGGAAGAATTTTAGGCTTTTTAAACCCACTCTTCTCTCACCCCTCAGAAAGGTCACTGAACTCGTCTTTTACCCGATCATCCGAGGTTGAAGATGGAACCTGCTTCTCACCCAGTTGCCCTGGAAAACAAAGAACAGCTCTGGTTATCAACACTGAGCACAGAAAGGGCCTCATCTGTAAGGGGCAATGCCCCTGTCTAAGGACATCGCCTTCCTTACTGGGGCCAGGAGGTCTCTGGCTTCATTTTCCTCTATTCTCAGCCCCTACTCACTATGCCAGTCTCTGTCCACAGGTGCAGGAGGCACCATGGTCAGCAAGCTGACCTTCTCAGATTCAGGCCACTGTTGTAGGTTGAGAATGGCCCACTGGATAATTTATTACATCTTAAAGGCTACCGTTATCACAAGAGGTGTACACACACTTACAAAGCCAAGCACTCTGTGACATCCTCTCTGAGCCTTGGATGGAGTCCATATCTGTATTATGTCTATGAACTACAAGGCTACCAACATTTTTAATGTTCTAAACATTTTCTTTTTTCTTTCTTTCTTTCTTTTTTTTTTTGGTTTTTCGAGACAGGGTTTCTCTGTGTAGCCTTGGCTGTCCTAGACTCACTTTGTAGACCAGGCTGGCCTCAAACTCACAGCGATTTGCCTGCCTCTGCCTTCCAAGTGCTGGGATTAAAGGCGTGCGCCACCATTGCCCGGCTTCTAAACATTTTCATGTGTATGACTGCTTTGCCTGTGTTCATGGCTGCTGCCAGCATAGGCCAGAAGAGGACTTTGAATCCTGGAGCTGGAGTAATAGGTGGTGAGGAGCTGCCATGTGGGTACTGAAAGCTGAACCAAGGTCTTTTGCAGGGGCAGCAGGTGCTCTTAACTGATGAGCCCGATCTTCAACCCTCTGGGGTTTTTTGTTGTTGTTTGGTTTGTTTTTTGTTTTTTGAGACAGGGTCTCTCTCTACATAGCCTTGGCTCCATCCTGAAACTCTCTATGTAGAAATGGCTGGCCTCAAATTCACAGAGATCCGCCTGCCTTTGCTGCCCAAGTGCTGGGAGTCAAGGTGTGTGCCACTGTGCTCGGCAACCCTCCAGCACATTTAAAGGCCCCATTGTAGGATCTGCAGGTGGGAACCAGCTGAGCACCCGGAGTGGCCATGTACACTAGCAGATGAAGGCAACAGACAGGCAGGAAGCTGGCCCAGCTCTCCCACATGCTGCCTAGGCGCAGCTGTGTCCACCCCATAGCACATGCAAGGGGTCCAGTCAGCAAGCGTCCACACTGCGGTAAAGCAGCAGCCTCATTGTCTGCCTCCACGGCCTCAGACAATGACCTCATTCTTCTCTCTCCCTCAGTCCCCGCAGCCTACAGGAACAGCCAGTACCCTTGGGTCTAAGGACAGACATAAAGGAAGACTGGGAGCCAGATGAGCATGTCGTTACAGACACTATGAATTAGAGGCCTTCTTGTGAAGGAACAAGAAGGCGAGACAGGCAGGTAGGGCCAGCCTATTCTTAAGTACTAGAATAGCCTCAGTACCTATGGGGACGCACTGAGGCTGGATCCTCATCTTCTCCCACCAGCTTCCTCCACCATACCACGATCTACACCCAAAGAGTACAGACGTCTGCTTTCTGCTGAAGACAGCCTTGGTCAGGACACTGAATCCTGTTCTAGCATGAGCCACAGTGCTGCTTACCTGGGGCCTCACTGGGAGCCAAGCTTGGCTGAGTATAGGGGCCCAGTCCAGGTCCCGCAGAGTCTCCATGTGAGTGCAGTAGGGCCACATCCATACTGGACAGGGTCTTGGTCTCAGGTCCAACTTGGGTTTCTCTAGCCTGGCAGAGCTGAGAGGCAGCTCCAGGGGGGTTTGAGTTCTGGGCCAGCCGTGGTGATAACTCCTTGACCCATGCCCATTTCACTGCTAATGCACTGTCCAGAAAAAGCGCTCTGCAGCTGGAGTCTGTGTCCATGGTGAAGTCATGACCCTGGTCGCAGCCCCACACAGCCTGGATGATGCCGCAGTACTCAGAGGACAGTGTCCTCTGGAGGCTGGGCAGAGACCCACAGTTGGCTGCATGTTCGTGTACCCAGCCCACCAAGCTGTGCAGACACCGGGGGCTCGAGGTGATCAGGTCAGCTGAGGAGAATCGACAGAAATGTCAGTCTCATGGTGGCCAACATTAGGCCCAACCTGGAATGCCCACCCTGGCACAAATAGCACTCACCCATACGTGCTTCCTCCTCTGCCGCTGTGGGAGGCTGGGCACCGACCCTGCAAAGCATCAGTGTGGTCGCAGTTTAGGAACCTCTCAAGGTCACAGACCTCTCTAGCTGTCTTCCCCAGGGACCCTCTGCTAGCATCCCTGTTCCCTCTCTTCTGTGATGGCTCCTCATCCTCTGTAAACCTTGCCACCACAGCACCTCACTGTAGCGCTATGAGGGGCTTGTACGGGCTTCTGTCCACCCCACAAGTCACTGCCTTAAATCAACACCCAGAAAACAGGGCGGTGAACCCCTGAAGGTCCCAAGAAATCCAACAAGGTCCTACTTTGTACAAGGTTTCCGTTGGCCGGCCGGGGAGACATTGACTCTCTCTAAGAAGGACCTGAGAAGGCTGTGGCACTGGTAGAACTGGGCGTAGCAGTTCCTGCAGACAAACTGAGGCAGGGCCGGGTCCTGGTGCACAGCAACACCCAGAAGACGCTGGAAGTCCCGAATGAAGACACGCTCCCCTGGCGACAGTCTCTCTGAGGTCTCCCCAGGCACTCTGTCAGAGATGCTGCGGAGGCTCCGTGAGGAAAACTTCCCATGGCAGAGGCGACAGTGCCCCATAGCAAGAGTTCGGCCTGCTCCTGAGCAAAGAAGCAAATGTGACGTAAGTGAGGTACTTGCAGTGTGATGCTCACACTTCCCACTGGCCTCCTAACCCTGAAGCAGACACATGGTCTCCCCAGGCTTCCTAAACACACTAGCAGCAGGGCGCAAGGGCTGGCCTTTCTCACTGAACAGTCAACTTTTGGAGAGATACTATAAGAAATCTTTCAAATCTTTTTTTTTGTTTTTGTTTTTGTTTTTTTTTGGAGGGAGGGTCTCACTGTGCAGCCCAAGCTGGGGCTTATAATCCTCCTGCCTCAGACTCCCAAGAGCTGGGATGACAGGCACATGCCACTGTGCCCAGCTCCTTTCAAAGAAGCCCAGATGCCTCCAACGTAGATGGAATGTTAACTAGTGCTCAACATCCTGATTCTGAAAATGTACACGGGCTGTGCCGCAAGAAACTGACTCACTGTCCATCTATAGGCGCCCTATCCGCAGAAAGTGGAAAAGACCACCTCACTGCCTGCCCCTGGGGGCACTAAAGGACAGCATACATAGGAAAGTCACTCTCAAATGAAGAACACTACCCAAGTGTGATACAAACTGATGCTGTTACCTTCACCAGCTGTTGCTTATACACAAACTCTCTCGGCCAGACAAGGAGCAAACCGTTTACTTAGCTCAGTTCCCACCACAGGTTAATGGTCTGTTTTAACCTACAAGAGCCTGGGGTTCAGAGAAGTTAAGTAAATACCCTAATAGTACCCAGCACGAAGAGCAAGCCTGAAACCGCACCTGTGTGACTTCAAATCTTAAATACTAAATAGCAGCGACACAGGGCAGGAAAGGATCGGGTGTCCGGCGAGAAGTCGCTGCAGTAGAAACCAGAGGGACTGAGCTCATCAGAACTGGGACGCCTGGTTTGCTTTCAGAATCCCTAGGCTCACACCAGGGCCAGAGGACCCCCCGCCCCAGAACCCACCTGCCTCCTCCGCACCCTCCTCGCCCGTGTCCCCGCAGAGGCGCGCCGAGCCCCAGCTGAGTTGCGCCGCCGCCCTGTCAGCGCTCGCTCCGCCAGTCCGAGGAAGGCGACCCCGAGCGCGACCACTTCCACAGGCGCCGCCCGAACTCCCGCGCTGCCGAGCCGTTCCAGGCGACAGGAAGCGGCCAAGCCGGTCCCGCTTCATGGTGGCAGCCGCCACTTGGTCCCTGCTCCGTGCCGCTCCGTGTGACTCGGCCCACTGAGCTCTGCCGGACCGGACTTGACCCCACTCACTCAGGTCGGCTGCACTCCGCCGGGCTCCTCGGCTCCGCTGGCTTCATGGAGAGCAGAGCTGGGCGAAGCGAGGGGTGGAGCGAAGCGAGGGGCGGCGGGCGAGCGACAGTGCCCGCTGCTCCGCCGAGAGCCCAGAGTTCTCAGGGTCGCTCACAACTCGCGACAGGCCCATAAAGGAGGGGCAGCCGGAGGCTGAACTGCCCCGGACAGAAAAGCGTGAAACGAGAGGTTCTCTCCACCAATCTATCTCGTAGAGGCGCTTCAGGTCCGCGGGGATGAACTGGCAAGACCCACCTTCTTAATCTGTAAACCCAGGTCTGCGCGGCGGGGCGGGGCCGACGGAAGTGTGTCCCGCTCCCTTCCGGCAGTGTGCGGCTCCCGCAGCTCCCTCGGCCGCGCACTGCACGTTCCGGCTTAGAGGTGTCCGCCCCGCCCCTGCCGCCGCTGCCTCCCCCGCCCGGCGCCATGGCCGCTGCGGCCGGGGATGGCGCGGCGAAGCCGCTGCAAAGCGCCATGAAACTGGCCAACAAGGCCATCGAGCTAGATACCGGCAACCGGCCCCGGGTGAGGCTGGGAGGGGTGCGGCAGCACCTGGCCCGCGGTGGGCGAGGGCGGGCGTGTGAAGGGACCTGCGTTTCCGTCGCGCGCGGAGGCTCTGGGACCCCGCCTGGCGGCTCTCGGCCGGGCGGCTGGGGACGCAGAGTCCGGCACAGAGCTCTGTGGGGACCTGGGACAGCTCGACTTGTCCTTGGTCTCAGGTTTACCTGTTTAATGGGTCAGTGTGAAATAGAGCCACGGACTCTGTTTGCAAAGACCTGTGCAGCAGTCCTCCGAGATGTAGATGACAGATGTGTGTGTGTGTGTGTGTGTGTGTGTGTGTGTGTGTGTGTGTGTGTGTGTATTCTTGACATAGCCTGTGTAGATTGAATGTAAAAAAGACGGGCTCATTCGTGATGGTGCTGTTTGCAGTTGCCTTCAAAGGTCATTCGTAAAGAAAGGCAGGCACAGAAGGGGTGTGGCCTGTCACTGAGAATGGATGCTAATTAAAAGGTCTTCAACTAGGTGGAAAAACTTGCCAGGCCACCCTGAGCTACCCTTGCAGAGGAAGAGTCAGTGTTTGTCCAGTTCCCCAAGTGACTTTCCTAGGGTGTCAGGTGTTCCCCACAAGACCTAAATCCTACCTGAAATCCATTCTGTTCTGATCGCTGAAGTGCTGAGTTAATCAAAGGTGAGTGATCTGACAGTCTATTCTGAAACAGACACGCCAGAGTGCATTCTGTCTAGAGCTGTCACAGAGCCCACCCAGGGCAGAGAGGTCACACAGTCGAACCCTACAACGTGGTGCTCTGGGCTTCTCTGAGCACGGGGAAATCTTATTCTAGAGGCTGGAGAATGTTATTTCTCATAACCTAAGCCAGAAAGTGAGCTTGAGAGATGAGCCCTTATTCTCTCCTTAGACTGTCAGGAAACAGTTTTTGTTAAGACATGGAAAGACTACTGACCTTTGAACTGCACAGGACGGGAACTTGGTTATGCAGAGTGAAAAATGGTACCTCTCACTGCTGAGGCTGCTTCCCCAGGGCTGCTGCTTGAAGCTCAGTTCCTTCGCCTGCTGGGGAGTAAGGCAGTGAGAAGAGAGATGTGTCACCTGAGAACCCCTTTGTGCAAAAGTTGAAGAAATCGGGAGGCAGAGACAGGTGGATTTCTGTGAGTTCGAGGCCAGCCTGGTCTACAAAGCGAGTCCAGGACAGCCAAGGCTACACAGAGAGACCTTGTCTCAAAAAAAAAAAAAAAAAAAAAAAAAAAAGTTGAAGAAATTCTCTGTGTTCTCAGGTGCGAACATCTTTTTCCTTCAAGTCTGGATGGTGGGGATACTGTCTGTGCCCTAGGTGGACCATTGCTCTCAAAAATGAGCAACACTGTTGCTCCCGTGTTTTGCACATGGACATTCACCTGGCGGACATGGTGTGGGTACTTCCCTCTCCTGGCCTGACCCCTGCCATTCTCTTCCCGGCACACAGGAGGCATACATGGAATACCTGAGGAGCATCCACTACATCTCCCAGGTGTTACTGGAAGGCATGGAAAGCACTACAGGTAAGTCTTCAGTCTTGCTGCTCTCCTCAGGATGGCAGAATTGTGGGCAACTTAGCCCCTGATGGGCCCCAAAGCGGGAGGTCTCCTGCTTCTTCCCAGCCTGGTCATTGGCATTAGCATAGGATGTCACAGTGTAACGTGGCGGTGGTGTGTTGAAGGGAAGTGCTGCGGATAGGCGGGTAGGTGTGGAGGCGGAAGTCCGTCTAGAGTCCTTGAGAAGGAAGCCATCTTACAGTTAGAGCAGTGCTTTCTACCTCCTGCACAGAACAGGAAGGGGGTTTTGGGAACCTCCCAAAGCTCCGCCCAGTATTGGGAGCGGCGTTGGGGAGCAGCACTGGGGCTTGGGTGTATCTTGAAGGGGCAACCAACCAGACCTGCTAGGACTGACAGGGCGTTGCTAGCAGCAGGGCCACACCATGTGTAAGGGAAGAAACAGTGGGGGTCCCTGTGGGAGTAGGGATGTGGCTCGGTTGATAGAGAGTGCTTCCCTAACTAATGTGGTTGTGCAAGTCTGAAACCTCAGCATTTAGGAAGTAGAGGCAGGAGAATCAGAAGTTTCGGATCATCCTCAGCTACGTAGTGAGTTTGAGGCCAGTCTGGGCTACATGAGACCCTGTTTCAAATTAAAAACAAAACAAAACAAAACAAAAAACACACAAGCCGGGCGTGGTGGCGCACGCCTTTAATCCCAGCACTCGGGAGGCAGAGGCAGGCGAATCGCTGTGAGTTCGAGGCCAGCCTGATCTACAGAGTGAGTCCAGGATGGCCAAGGCTACACAGAGAGACCCTGTCTCAAAAACCAAAAAAAAAAAAAAAAAAAAAAAAACCCACACACAGTAGAGAATTCCACTGTGAACATGTAAAGCCTAAGGTACAAACAACCCTGGACATGGGAACGCAGGGAGAACTAGTGGGGAGCAACTCTGGCTCTTCAGAGGTTAAGGCAGCAGGACCAGCAGGAGGGAGGAACCTTAAGGTTAGTCATATCTCAGAGGAGAGACAAGATCTGAGTGCCCTGCCGTCCCTGGCAAAGCAAGGCTGGATAAGGACAGTTAAGGAATGTGGGCGCTAAATGGAGGCAAAACGAGGAGAAGATGCAGGGGGTTGGTGGTTGTTTTTTCTCTTTTGTTTTTCAAAAAAAAGACAGGGTGTCTCTGTGTAGCCTTGGCTGTCCTGGACTCACTTTTGTAGACCAGGCTGGCCTCAAACTCACAGAGGTCCACCTGCCTCTGCCTCCCAAGTGCTGGGATTAAAGGCATGCGCAAGGCACTTGGCCTGAAGATGGAGTTTATGAGGTGTTTGTTGTAAGGGGGAACAGGAGAGCGGCTGCAGGGGCTGCTGGACGTGGCAGAGTACAGGAGAAGTGGCTGCTGATAGAAGCAGGCCCACAGAGGGAAGGCAGCAGCACAGGCACCTGTGGGTCAGCGGTGGGAGGGTGGGAGTGCTCACTGTAACAGCTGCATGGGGCAGGTCTATGGGATAGGCAGCTAGTAGGTGCTGGGCCAGGAGAGTCTGTAGCACCCACGTCTCTGTGCGGTGGCCATGAGGGCTGCATGGCCATACTCAGGGGAGCTGTAATTGTAAGTGGGTCCAGTGAGGACTGAAGGCTCCGACACTCAGGCACCAGACAAGAGCAAGCAAGAGTCAGTCAGTCTCTGCTTGGCTGCCGATCACGTGTGCAGGCACTGTCTTCAGCCATGGGGTAGGGATGAGTAAAGGTGAGCTTGCCTAGCTTTTACGCTTCCTTACTCTTAGTAAGAATGCGAGTCACTGTAGCCAGCCCCCCCGTGTTCCTTCCCTAGACGCTGGGGAAACCGTGCCGCCTGAGACCTCAAAGATGCTGAAGCTGGCTGAACAGTGTCTGGAGCGGGCCCAGTCAACAGCCACCAAACTAGGTGCGTACCCAAGCAAGACGGGGCTTTTGGTACCTGCTTTATGTGATGATCCTGACGAGGGTGCTGTGTGTGGCTTGCAGGGAAAGTGTGCCTGAAGCCGGCTGTACCTGTGGCTCCTCCCACCCCCTTGCCCACCAGCCGCCACCGCCGAGTGTGTTCAGACGAAGGAGGGAAGCTCTCTCCTTTCCTGCCCCCAGAGATCTTCCAGAAGCTGCAGGTGGCAGATTCACAGAACCCGAAGAAGTAAGATGGGCCAGGTGGGAGGTGTGCTGAAGCTGTTGCTGGGTTTGGGCTCAACCAAGTCATCTTCCCTTGGAGCTGTTGGTTAAACTGGTTCCCAGAGTGGACACACCCCTTGCCTGACTGAAGCAGACGCACATTCTCTTAGTTAGAGAATTCATCTTTCAAGAAGTTAGTGGCAAACAAAGATAGCCATAAAGAGACAGAAATGATGAGGTAATGATCCGGAGGAGATCTGAGAAGACTTCAGACATAGGTAACACAACACGGAACCACAAGCCGGGCTCAGTGGCGCACGCCAGTCCAGTCTACAGAGTGAGTCCAGGACAGCCAGGGCTACCCAGAGAAACCCTGTCTCGAAAAAACAAACAAAACCAAACCCAAACAAACAAAAAGAAATACAAAACCATGTTTGAAAATACTTGAACAGGGCTGGAGAGAAGGTTAAGAGCACTGTCTGTTCTTCCAGAGGTCCTGAGTTCAATTCCCAGCAACCACATGGTGGCTCACAACCACCTATAATGAGATCTGCTGCCCTCTTCTGGCATGCAGGTATACACGCACGCAGAACATTGTATATGTAATAAATAAATAAATCTTTAAAGAAAAAAAAAACAAAAAACAAAAAACAGACAAACAAAACAGAAAGAAAATACTTGAACAAGAAAATGTAGAATCAGAGTCAGAAAATAAAAATGAGGTTGAAGTAGAGCTGGGTGGTGGTAGCTTTTATTCTAGCACTTGGGATGCAAACAGAGGCAGGCAGGTCGCTATGAGTTCGAGGCCAGCCTGGACTACAAATCCAGTCCAGGACAGTCAAGGCTACACAGAGAAACCCTGTCTTGAAAACAAACAAACAAAAAATGAAGTAGAGATAAAATAGAAATGCAATGCCAAATGTGTTTATTAAAACTATTTAGGGAAAAATTAAAAAATAAAACTATTTAGGGTATCTGGCCTCCTTGAGCACCATACATACAGGTACAATGCCCATACACATAAAAATAAGTAATGATTAAAAATAAATAAGGCCGGACGTGGTGGTGCACGCCTTTAATCCCAGCACTCAGGAGGCAAAGGTAGGCGGATCTCTGTGAGTTCTAGGCTAGCCTGGTCTACAAAGCGAGTCCAGGACAGGCTAACACAGAGAGACTCTGTCTCGAAAAACCAAAAAATAAAAAAAAAATTAAATAAAACCTCTTTAGATAGTTGAAAGTGTAGCTCAATGGTAGAGTGCTTCCCTAGCATGCATGAAGCCCTGGATTTTGATTCCTAGAATGGCCTGTAATCCTAGTACTTAGGAGAGTCATGGGTTCAAATCCACCCTCAGGTGCTTATTAAATTTGAGGCTAGCCTGCCCAGGGGTGATAGCATATGTCTGTAATCCTAGAGCTTGGAAGGTAAAGGAAGGAGAATCATGATTCAGGGTCTGCCTTAACATGTTCAAGAACAGCCTTGGCCGCCAAGGCTACACAGAGAAACCCTGTCTTGGAAAAAAAAAAAAACAAACAAAGAACTACCTTGGCCACTCTATCTCAAAAAATAAAAATAAAAAAATAAATGGCCAGGTGGTGGTGACACATGCCTATAACCCCAGCACTGGGAAGGCAGAGGTAGGTGGATCTTTGGAGTTCTAGGGGTTCAGGGCCAGCCTACTCTACAGAATGAGTTCCAGAACAGCCAGAGCTACCCAGAGAAACCCTGTCTTTACCTCCCCCCCCAAAAAATGTACACAAGATAAAAATGCAGAAACTAAGATAGAAGGCCTCACATGTTTCTTGAAGTTTCAGTGCTAGGGAAAGGTGATGGGAGACGGGGTACTGTTTGACGTACAGTAGAGTCAGTTCTCTACACTAATGAAAGATGCCGAGACATGTATGCATGAATCAGGCCCTCTTTCCACATCTCCCTGAAGTGCCTGCACCCCTGGCTCCCCAGGCTCCTGTCTGTGTGTGCAGCTTCAGCTCCGGGACAGATGCTGACATCAACTTGAGGGTGGCTCTGCCCTCCTCAGGCTTCCCCACCCCCTTTGTCTGATAGCTCCAAAAGCAGGGTGCCGTGTGGCAGGCTGCCAGTTTCCACTGAGCAGACACACCTGTCCCTTGGGAGGGCTGCAGACAAGCCTTGCTGTTTGGCCCCTGTAGGAGCTTCCAGGAGTTCCGTTTTATTGCCACAGATATATAACTTATTTCCATAAAACTCCAGACACCCAGCTTCTCCCGAGAAGCTGCAAGTCCTAGCAGTATGAATACTTGTGTTTTGGCGCTAGGTCTCCAGCCTGCCCTAGACCGCCCCTCTGCATGTCCTTCCTGCCTCACCACCATCTTCTTTCCTCTTGGTCTTGTTTTACGAACAAGGTCTTGAGAAGGGTAAAGATGGTTGCTCAGGTCACTAGAACATAACTGGGCTTCCTGTGCATGGACAGCAGCCTGTCACTATGTTTAGGGAGTTAACACCACTGGAGAAAGCCTCACTTCAGAACCAGAAGCTGAGGGCCACATATGAAGCCCGGATGGCCCGTCTGGACCCCAGCCAGGCCATGCAGAAGACATCACTGGTGAGCGAGGTGCAGAGAGAGGCAGGGCTGGTCAGAGAAGGGGCGGGACTGTTGAGGAATGGGCCTTACTTCCTCCTTTGTTCCTTAGACCCTGTCTCTACAGCGGCAGATGATGGAAAATCTGGTGATCGCCAAAGCAAGAGAAGAGACAGCATCCTTTAGGGGAGGTAGCCGGGAGGTGGTGGCTCACACCTTTAATCCCAGCACTTGCGAGGCAGAGGCAGGCGGATCTCTGTGAGTTCGAGGCCAGCCTGGTCTACAATGTGAGTCCAGGACAGCCAAGGCTACACAGAGAAACCCTGTCTCAGAGGAAAAAAAAGAGGATGGTGGTGGTGACAGCGAGGTCTTGGGCTGAGGGTGGAGAAGGGGGGCAAAGTAGGGAAAGGGAGCCAGATCCAGGAGGTATGGGACTGTCAGCCTTTCCAGAAGTGACACAGCGTCCTCTCAAGGGAACGGCCCCTCCCTCGCGCCTGGCCACCTTGTTAGGCTCTGCCTTCCCGCCCTCCCCAGCACTGATTAGCTACTCTCCACCTTGAAGTCTTCCTGCCTGGAAACAACCCCTTCCTGAACTTTCTTCCTTGAGTGGAAAGTTCCTCCTCCAGCCTTGTCCACTGCTGGACTCTAGAGGGCAGAGGCAGCCTTTCCTACCTAACTAGACCCTTGGGACATGAAGGGTATTGGAGGAGTACGTGGTAGATGAGGTCCAGGGCAGGGGCAGGGACCCTCAGGTCAGGCACTACTGGGCCCTTGACTCTCACCCCAGCTCCAGCGGAAGATGGAGGAGCGCCGCTTGCGCCTTCAGGAGGCCGCCAACAGGTGTGGCTCCTCCCTGTCTGCCAGGCGTGCTGGGTTGCCCAGGAGGGCTGCTCCCCGAGCCCATAGCCCCATCCCTGTTCCCACCTTGTCTTCCTCCTCAGGAGGTTCTGCAGTCAGGTTGCTCTGACGCCGGAGGAGCGGGAGCAGAGAGCCCTCTACGCTGCCGTTCTGGAATATGAGCAAGACCATGTGAGTCCCACCGGGCCAAGCAGGGGACGGCAGAATTGGGATCACATGGGCCTGTAGGGGTTGGTCCCTCCCCACGCCCCAGGCCAACCTCACACAGCCCTTGCAGGGCATCCCATTGTGGAGATCCGACTGTGCTTTCCTCCAAGGTCCTCTGTCCTGCAGGACTGGCCAAAGCACTGGAGAGCCAAGCTCAAGCGGAGTCCGGGAGACCTGTCAGTCGTGACCGGCTTGGTCTCCCACCTGCTCAGGTATTCACAGAGCCCATCCCCCAGCCTGGGGTTCTTCCTGCCAGATGATGGGGAAAGAGTTAGAAAGAAAGGAAATTGGCTAGAAAGGGTAGACTGGGGAAACCTGGGAGCAAGGCTCCTGCAGAAGGGCCTTGTGTGCTGATAGGTTTTCACTGGCTTCTGTTAGCTTCTCTAGACTGAATGGGTCACACTTTACTTATGATATTCACTAATAGGAAATAACAGAGAAGTCACTTCTCTGAAATCTTTCATAGTGTGGTAGTTTTTTATGCAGGTAACATCACAGATGAGGGCGTAAGGCCCAGGTGACTGAGGTCAATGAGTAGGAATTGAGCTCAGATTTCTAAGCTTACTTAAAAGTAGATTGAGAGCCAGGAAGTGGTGGCATGCACCTTTAATCCCAGCCTTCGGGAGGCAGAGGCAGGCGGATCTCTGAGAGTTCCAGGACAGCCAGAGCTACACAGAGAAACCCTGTCTCAAAACCAACCCCCGAAAAAAGTAGATTGAGGCTGTGCCCAGCCTTGAGGGAGGCTGCTATGGTATTCACTGTTTTCTGGGGTGAGAGAAATAGGTGGACATAACAGGTACCCACCTGGGTGGACATAGCAGGTGCCCACCTGGGTGGGAGGGAGGCTGCTATGGTACTCACTGTTTTCTGGGGTGAGAGAAATAGGTGGACACAGCAGCTGCCCACCGGGGTGGACACAGCAGGTGCCCATCTGTGTGGGCTCCTCAGGCTCCAGCTGCCTCTTGCCTGCTCTCTCCTTGCAGCCTCCCTGATCACCCCATCTCCCAGCTGCTGAAGAAGCTCCAATGCGCAGTGTACAGCGCACTGTACCCTGTTGTGAGCCGGGCCGCCGTCAGCACTGTGCCTGCCCCGGGCTGCTGCTCCCTGCCCGCAGAAGTCAATGGCCTCCTGGCTCCTGGGAGCCGGAGACTTCGGTCCTCCCAGAGCCTCTACTGCATGCTTTCCCCCTCAGAATCCAGTGCAGCCCCGAGACCTCAGGATGGCCCTCTGTCCACGCCTTCTATCCCCACACTGCACTCAGGCTCCCTGGACAGAGAGGCAGACAGCAGCCCAGCAGGGCCTCCCTCGCCCCTAGTAGATGCTTCATGCCACCTACCAGACAAGGACAGCTCCTTTGAGGACCTGGAACAGTTTTTGGCCATATCTGAGCCACAGACCCCAGGAGCAAAGAGGGAGCCCTTGCTGGAATGTCTGAAGAGCACAGTGAAAGACATTCACAATGCCATCGGTGAGCCTGCGGGGACAAGACAGGAGCCGCTCCAGCTGCGTCTGCCAGCCCTCAAGTGCACCTTGCTGCCGTGGACAGCAAAGACCTCTGTCTGCCCTCCAACAGGAGCAAGCCTTTTGTCCAGAAGGGCAGGCCCTGGCCTACCCTTGTCCCTCAGATAGTGGGTGCAGCTGGTGCAGGAGCTCAGGGATGTGGTGCCTCTAACAGCCTTTGGTCACAAAGGCGGCCTGGCTGTGTCTACTAGCCCAAGGCTTCTAGACAGTGAGGATGGCTTAACAGCCTGGGCCCTCCTCCTCACTGTTCTGAAGCTCCTGTGGTCTGTGTAGATTTAGGAGCCAGTCCTTTCGGTCTGTGAGTTGGTCTCCTTTGGCAAACCTTTTAGCTACTTGGGATTCCAAGTAAGGCCCAGGAAAGAAGAGCTAAGACCTGGCCCCAGGCCTCGGGCCAGCCTAGCGAAGGGACGGGTATAGGAAGTTGAACAAGTAGAATAACTGGATTGAGCCACCCTGCAGGCATAGATGCTGCATCTCAGCCACAGAGGCTGCATGTGGGGAACAGGGCACCTTGACTGTGCCAGGTGTCGGCGGATGGGGTGGGGCGGGGCGGGGGCAACAGCACGGTTAGACCTTCCCAACTCTGCTCCTGGCAGATAGACTGCTCTCGCTGACTCTCTTGGCCTTCGAAAGCCTGAACACAGCCACCTCCAAAGACCGCTGCCTGGCATGTATCGAGGAGCCCTTCTTCTCCCCGCTGTGGCCCCTGCTGCTAGCCCTCTACAGGTACTGCCCGTGGCCTGCCTACGTTACCGTCCCAAGCTAGACCCCCCCATGTCAGTCTCCCAGTGGCTTGTCTGATCCAGAGGCCATCCTCATGTGTTACAAGTTTGTAGGTGGCTGTGCCCACTCCTCTGCCTAGGGACAGCTAGGCTGAGGCTGTTTGCTCGAATACCTGAACAGCGCTCCTAGGATGAGCTCCAGAGCTCCCCCAGCCACAGCCCTGCCCTCCTCTGGAGCAGTGTCGCTATGGTGGCTGAGCCCGGCCTCTCTGTTCTAGGAGTGTGCACCGTTCCCGGGAGGCTGCTGTGAGCAGGAGCATGGATCTCTACAGGAATGCACCCCCTACAGCCTTGGGCATCCCTGCCAAGCTCCTCCCACGTGCCCCTGAGGCTCAGGCCTCCACCTACCCCTACTGCACTGCGGCCCAGGAGCTGGGGCTGCTGGTGTTGGAGAGCTGCCCCCAGAAGAAGCTGGAATGCATCGGTGCGGGGGTCTGAGGGGCGGAAGGTGGGGCTGCGCCGTCCCTGCTAGCCTACAGGCCCATCCCTAGGCAAATACAGGGCAGTGCTGCAGGATCAGGAGGGGTTGGGCAGTACTAGGAGACGGGGGTATCGGGAAGAGCATAGTTTCCTCACGTGGGCCCTCACCTTCCTGCCCTTGCTGAATACTCCTTTCACCCACACCACCACATCACACCCCACTGAAGCCATTTTTCTGACCCACAGTGCGGACTCTGCGGGTCATCTGCATCTGTGCAGAAGACTACTGCCGTGCCCAAGAGGCCAGACCTGAGGCTGGCCTCCAGCCCCCTGCTGCTGCCATGTGAGTCCAAAGAGGGGACACTTCCTGGAGGTATACGTGTTCCTGCCCTGTGACTGGCCAAAGAGGACCCTGGTGGCCCTGCTTCGCTTGGTAGCTCTAGATTACACACCTCAGAGTGCAGGTCATTTCTACCAAAGACCCTGGGCTGAGACAAGGCGAGAAGAAGGACTCCCACCCCATAATCCCCAGTCTGTCTGGCCAGGCTCCTATGCAGTGCCCTCTGACCAGGCCAGGGGATCCCAGGGAGACTGGAGAGACTGAGAAAGACCTGCCTGGATCCCCAAGTGCACACCTAGAAGGAGCTAGGAAGGTGCACTTTCAAAGTGGGGCGCCTTTCCTGCACTGATCTAGCATTGGGGCTCCCTGGCACATCCAAGATGGGTTCTTCCCACCCAAGCCACAAAACCTTGGGCTCTGGGATGGTTGAGCCTACTCCTCAGCTCAGCTGTAAGTGCTCCCTCTGACCTGGAGTCAGGACCCCACAGCTCTACCATGAGCTCTGCTCTTGGCCACCTTGTCCCAAGGACTGAGATCAGCCTTGACACTTGTCATTGCTGACCCAGGGGCTGTGAGCCTGGTCAGCACACGGAGCCCCAGAAGTATGAGATCACCCATGAGGGGCTCAACCCAAGGGAGGGAGGGGCAGATAATTCTCACCCTGATTCCATCCTCACCACAGAGCCTGCGTGCCCCTGCCTCTTCACCCGTCCTGTAAGAGTTCCCAGGCTAGGGGTTTGCAAGTCACAGTCTTGGTCCAACCCACCCCCAGCAAGGGGCAGTCATGTCCCCATGGGTGGTAGGACACTGAACAGTTGCAGCAGGTGTCCCTGACTATCGCCTCAGGTTCCAGCTGCCTCCTTGCTTCTTGGTCCCCATGCTCCTCAGAGAAGCTCTTCATATGTACCCCAACTAGCACAGGTAGGCCTCTCCGAGGTGGGCCCAAAGGGCCTAGTGCAGAGGCGACTGTCTTCCTGCCTCAGTCTTTTACCCCTAAGCTCCCAGGAGCATGTGAGACCACAGCCAACTAGAAAATCAAGAAACTGTGGTGCATCCTGCCAGTAACACTGCTCTTTGTGCCAGTGTCACCGTGGCCATGTCTCTAGTGCTGCTGAGGGGATGGGGTGACAGGAAGTGTAACCAGCATGGTCAACATGGCTCCAGAGAGCCGTAGACCCACTGAGCTCTCTGCCCCCCAGCGGTGCTGATGACCTGCTGCCCATTCTATCCTTCGTGGTGCTGAGGAGCGGCCTCCCCCAGCTGGTGTCAGAGTGTGCAGCCCTGGAAGAATTCACTCATGAAGGGTAGGAAGGGGACCGGGCTAGTGGGTGATTAGGAGGCTCACATGGAGGAAGAGCTGGGGAGAAAGGAGCTGTGGTAAGGAGGACAAAACACACACACACACACACACACACACACACACACACACACACACACACCACCTAAAGCAGTGCAAGGGAGGCCCGTAGCCCTACCATCACTTTTGGACAGCCCTCTGAGATCTACTTGTGCGTTAAGACACTCCTCACCTTTGGTTATTCAAGGCAGGGTCTCTCTGTAGCCCTGACTATCCGGGAACTCCTTTGTAGACCAGGCTGGCCTTGAACTCAGAGAGCTCTGCCTGCCTCTGACTCGGTGCTGGGATTAAAGGCGTGCGCCACCACCATGCCCAGCTTCATGGGACACTCTTATTAGCATGCTGTGTAGTCTTCAGAAGACCCTAGGCAGGAGTAACAGGGTCTCCCCTGAGCGGCATGTGCGTGTGCTGCAGGACCATCACAGGACCAGGACTGGCAAGGGGACAGGCCTCCCTAACCTAGCTCCCTAACAGCATTAGCTGTGGCCCCATTATTGTCAAAGCAAGTAGGGAAGATGTTGCCCTCCAGGGACTAGGCTGCACATTGTCCTCCCAGGTGACATGTCCCCTTTCCCACTTCCATGTAGGTACCTGATTGGAGAAGAGGGCTACTGCCTGACATCGCTGCAGAGTGCCCTGAGCTATGTGGAACTTCTGTCCCGGGGACGGCTGGACCAGTAGTGGAGGCTGGACCTTACAGATCAAAGGAGCCACAGGACCTCCACACTGTACTGTATATCTGGTTTGGGGACACTAGAGGCCAGCCTGCTATGGGGACACTATAGCTCTTGCCCACCTTCCTAACTACACACCTGACATGGAGGCCTAGGGCAGTGGTTCTTCAGCAGGACATGGCTGGCTGAGTCCTGGGCCTGCCTCTCAAACCCCATGGGAGAAATCGGTAGCTGTTGTCCCTTGGGGACATTGATGTAAACCTGGATGGCCCTGACCTGTTCTCATGGACACTCAGCAGCCCCTCCTGGGGCACCAAAACAGAAATGGGCACCAGGAGCCTTGCCAGGCCAATCTAGTTTTACAACCCTTCAGTCTCCAACTTTGTGTGAGGCAGTTTCCTGTTAGTCAATACCAAGAGCTTTACCCTTCCCCAGATGACTGGGTGTAGGTAGTGAGGCTGTGCTGTTTATTTATTGGGCAGCAACTGCCCTGCTCGCTTCTGCTGGCCTAGGTGTCACTGCTCATGCCTGGGATGTGAGCCTTTCTCCTGCCAAGGTCCAGGACATCCTGCCCTAGGGTTACCTTGGTTGGGGACACTGGCTAACACATACAATTGTACAGACTCTCCAATGTCAGAGTCCAAGGGTCAGCATGCTGACTGTTATATGCCCCCAAGTGGCTAGCAACTCAGCCTACAATAAAGTAGTCACTCATCTAAGTCCATGTGACTTGCTTGTTCACCTATTGGGCAGGTGGGACTCCCAGAGGTCACAGATGACAGGGCAATGAGGGGCCACAGCCCATCCCAGACCCTCTGCATAGGAGCGGCATCTTTCCAGGGCTGCTCCCAGCAAGGGAAGTGTGGACTTCACCCCCTGGGATATCAAAGGTCTGCAGGGTAGCATTAGGAGCTAGGATGGAGTCACCCCTGCAGTTCTGAGGCCACAGCAGTCCACTGATGGTGTCTGAGGACTCTTCATCCCACTCAAACACATAGGAATGCCCTGCACGATGTGTACATCTACATGTAGGGACATACAGTGACGCCCTGTGATTCCACTGGGGCCCTAGGAGGTGGTTAGCATCCATGCACAGGCAGCATCTTCCAGGGAGGCAAGCTGCCCCCACCCAGGGGGCACCCATGCACCCATGCAACTGGGGTTTCTGTAAGGAGGTAGGTAGCAGGACACTGAAGGGAGATGTCAGTCCCAGACCACCAGAAGCAGTGGGGTGGTTCGGGATTTGGGGGGTAAGGATATATGTAGCTTATTTATCGGACATTTATTCAACACTTGTATTCCAAACCTGTGGGGAGTAACTTTTTTGACCCCACAAAGAAATAGATAATATGGTCGGCTGACTCCAGAGTCCAGTCTGCAAATGGTGCAATAGAAGCCTCAGACCATGACACCAAAAGCAGGTGGTGGGCCAGCCATGGTGGTGCACACCTTCAATCCCAGCACTCGGGAGGCAGAGGCAGGGGGATCACTGTGAGTTCGAGGCCAGCCTGGTCTACAAATCGAGTCCAGGACAGCCAAGGCTACACAGAAAAAAAAAAAGAAAAGGAAAAAGAAAAAATTCCCCCTCCCCCCCCAAAAAAACAAGAGCAGGTGGTGGGCTCACTGGGGCAGGCAACCCATTCCTGGGGCACTTGACCTGTATAAGAGACCTGTGTAGAGTGGGATTGGGCCAGAAGCTCCTGGCAGTTTCCTCCCATCCGGCATCAGGAATAGACAGGCTGGTGCTAACTTTCACTATCTCACCCCGGGAGGTTTCAACCCCGTGCCCAGCTGCTCCTGAAGCAGAAACTTGTGTCTCAGCTGCAGAGATGGCTCAGCAGTGAAAAGACCAGGTTTCAGCTCCCAACAGCTCACAAGACATCTGCAACTCCAGTTTTAGAGGCTCCAACGCCCTCTTCTGGCTCAATGGGCACTTCTTACATGCAGACAGAACACCCATACACATGAAAATAAAGGTTAAAGCCAGGCGTGGTGGCACATACCTTTAACCTCAGCACTCCGAAGTTAGAAACAGGCAGATCTCTGTGAGTTCGAGGCCAGTCTGGAGTCTGGTCTACATAGTGAGTTCCAGGACAGCCAGGCAGGGCTGTTACACAGAGAAACCCTGTTTTGAAAAAACAGATGAGAGATGAGGGAGAGAAAGACAGGGAGGGAGGGAGAGAGGGAGAGAGAGAGAGAGAGAGAGAGAGAGAGAGAGAGAGAGAGAGAGAGAGAGAGAGAGAATGAACAAAAACCTGTGTCTCGCCTGACTTGGATTCTTGGCATTGTGGTCTCCTAGAGGCTCATGGCCCTGTGAAGTACGCAGACCGTGGACAGGATGCCAGGTAACTTATGGGCCTTTTGATTTGTTAGTGCACCTGCTGCAGGCCCCACTTTGCGGGAGCACCTGGTTCTGAGGGCACCCGTTGGGTGGGGATGAGCCTGCAGTGCTGCTCAGCTGCCCATAGCACTGAGATGGGGCAGATTGATGTTCAGGGGCTGCTAGTGTGCGTGTGCAAGTCATTCTTGTGTACAAACTCACAGGTCAAAATGAACTTTGCCTGTGAATTTCCTACAGACAGAAGGCTGTTCAGCCTGTGTTCTGTTCTGTTGGCTTTTGAGACTGGCTGTCCTCGAACCAGCTCTGTATACCAGGCGGGTTTCAAATTCACCGAAGACACCTGCTTCTGTCCCAAGTGCTGGGGCTAAAGGCAGGCACCACAAAGGCCCAACTGAACCCTCTTTTTTTTAAGAGACAGAGTCGCAGGTGTCGTAGGCTGGCCTCTAGCTGCTGCATAGCAAAGCCAACCTTGAATTTCTGATTCTCCTGCCTCCTCCTTTCTGAGCACAGGCCTCTGCTACCATGTGGGTTTTTTTTGTCTTGTAAGTGGAACCAGGGCTTTCTACACAGGAGGCAAGCACGCTCACATCTGATCCACAGCCCTAGCCTCCCACATGAACCTTAATGAGCCAGCTGTCATCCGCTTCTGCTGCCCACAGTGTCGCGTGTGAAGACAGTGTCTCCAAGGATCGCCCCGTTCCTTCTGAGGCACTTGCTTATTCTACACACTGCTTTCTCAGGTTGGTGTAAGCCGAGTTCTCAGCAGCGAGGCATCCCTACTGTTCCTCTAGCATACAGCAGCTGGCCTGTGTTCCCTGGAAAGACTCCAGTTGAGCTGGAGCGGCTGTCACATGTTTCCCAGCACCGACCTCGATTTCCCCGGCGTGGTGTTGAGCTCCACAGCCAGGCCTTCAAGCCCAGCTTCTTTGGTCCCAGCAGTGCCCGGGAGGTGCCTGACTGGAACGCCTTCCCTCCTCACACTTCCTCCCACTGGGCTTCGTGATCTGACTAAGCATGACCTTGTCCTTGTGGAGAGCTTGTCATGTTGTGGTAGCTGAAGGGAACACCAAGGTGTGTCTAAACCACGGTTCCTCCATAGAGCAGAGGGGTAAATAGCAACTTTTCCACCGAAAATCCTATATGGTAACAAGAAGTAGCCAAAACCAAAAATTACAAAAACAGTTAACAACAACTACTAGGCTGTGTATAAAGGAAAAAACAAAACAAACAAAAGCAAGCAATAAGCAGACCTAGCAGGTGGCTCCTGCGGTTCCTGCCTTCATTATAGGCAGGAGGCAGAAGCTAACGGGTGGGGAGACCTGCTGAGCTACAGACCAACCCTTTAAAGAGAACAACAATACCTACCAGCATAAAAGAAGTTAAAAATCACAATCAGAGGGCTGGAGAGATGGCTCAGAAGTTAAGATCACTGCCTGCTCTTCTAAAGGTCCTGAGTTCAATTCCCAGCAACCACATGATGGCTCACAACCATCTACCATGGAATCTGGTGCCCTCTTCTGGCCTGCAGGTGTACAAGCAGGCAGAACACTGTATATGTAATTAATAAATAAATCTTAAAAACAAAACAAAACAAAAAAACACCATCAAGCCAAGTGTGGTGGTGCATGCCTTTAATTTCAGCACTTGGGAGGTAGAGGCAGGTGGGTATCTCAGTTCAGGCCAACCTGGTCTACAAAGCGAGTCCAGGATAGCCAAGGCTACAAAGATGAACCCTGTCTCAAAAAACCAAATAAATAAAGGCAAATTTTAAAAATTATCTTTTTGGTGACTGGAGAGATGACTCTGTGGTTAAGAGCACTGTTTGCTCTTCCAAAGGAGCCAGGTTCAATTCCCAGCACCCACATGGCAGCTCACACCTATCTGTAACTCCAGTCCCAAGGAAATCTAACACATTCATACTAATGCACATAAAATTAAAATTAAAACAGTAAATAAATTATAAAAAAATAAATTATAAGAAAAAAATTTAAATGGAAGTTAAAGCAGTAACAAGTACACACGCACTAGGTTGAGGAAAGGCTTTGGAGACTGGACAATACTGTATATGATGGTGTGAGAGGGCACAGCTCTGCATGCGCCACGTAGAAGCTGCTTACTGTTCTAGGCAAGATAAGTATGAATGGCCGCCTCCTTCCAAATCCATCCATGGAGGATGTGCAGAGCACCCTAGGAAAGCAAGAAAGGTACGGAGAAACAGATGCAAAGCAGGCTTCCTTACCTTACCAGCTCAGATACATAAGCCCTTTTTTTTTCCTGGTTATTCAAGACAGGGTTTCTCTGTGTAGCCTTGGCTGTCCTGGACTCACTTTGTAGACCAGGTTTTTAAAATTTTTTTTTTTTTTTTTAATTACATATAGTGTAGTGCCTGCATGTACACCTGCAGGCCAGAAGAGGGCACCAGGTCTTATTATAGATGGTTGTGAGTCACCCTGTGGTTGCTGGGAGTTGAACTCAGCACCTCTGGAAGAGGAGTTGGTGCTCTTAACCTCTGAGCCACCTCTCTAGCACTTGAAGATCTGTCTGAAGTCAGTGCTGATTGATGGTTAACTCGGACCTAAGCTGAAGCTGCCAGAACTGCTAGGACTTGAGTATTCTATGACTGCTCTAAGAAATCACCACAAGGGCTGGAGAGATGGCTCGGTGGTTAAGAGCACTGTCTGCTCTTCCAGAGGTCCTGAGTTCAGTTCCCAGCAACCACATGGTGGCTCGCAGCCATCTGTACTGGGATCTGATGCCCTCTTCTGGCCTGCAGGTGTACATGCAGGTAGAGCACTCATATACATAAAAGTAAATAAATATTGTTTTAAAAATCACCACAAAATGGGGGAGGGACCTTAAAACAATGGGAAATTACAGTATAATTCTGAAGGCCACAAACTTCACGTGAGTGAAGCACATAAAGTCACAGCAAGGTTGGGGACAGTTCCTCACGTCACCCAGACTGATTCTTGTTGAATACCTGACCCGGGTCAGTTTGAAAGGCCTGTAGGTCGCACACTTAAGGAGCACCCTGTCCTGGAGGATGAATACATTCATCCTACCTCAACGGCTCCCTAACCATTTTTCTCATGGACTGAGAAAAGAAATACGGGAGATTAGGAAACAAAGTCTGCAGAGGGAGACTCCGAGGCCACTCCTGTTTCGTTGTTATGTGTGTGTGTGTTGCCTGCACGTGTGTATGTGCATCAAATGTGTGTCAGGTGCGGAGGCTAGAAGTGGGTGTTGGGAACTGGAGCTAAAGACGGCTGCCAGCTGCCATGCAAGTGTTCTTACCCACCGAGCGAGCACTCTTCCACCCCCACCTGTTTTAAATTGCATTTAAATGCTTGTATTTGAGCTGCTTTGGTCCGGATCCACCAGCCAACACAGGCCCTGCCTTGACTTGCTGGTATTTGGCCTTTCTGCCAGTTGACTTTGAGGAGCCAGAGCCCAGCCTGGTTCAGTACTGATGAGAGTCCGCTAGGCACATCTTGGCGACCTGTGTTTTATGCCCTGTGTGTGCTCCCACCCCCTGGCCCGGATCGAGGCGATTAACGACCTCGAAGTAGTTGAAAGACTGGGGACTTGGAAACTGCAAATCTGAGAAGACCTCAAAAGGTGAGAAGCAAAGCGGGACCAACCCTAGCTGCGGCCAGGCCACTCCCACGCCGCCACCCTCCTGCTTAGCCGAAAGGGCGGCACCAGACTCCAGCCTCGCCCCTCAACGTCACAACTAAGGCTAAGGGGCGGGCTTGACTCTGCGGAAGAGCGAGGCTAGACCCAGGCCCAAGTGGAGCTCTCTGGGACCGCTGGGGACTAGCAGGTAGCACCGCCGCCCGCCCGCGGGGTTTGTCAGTGGGAGAGGGACCCTGGTAGCAAGAGGCTCAGCTGGCGGGGGCGGGTATCCACTGGAGAAGGGTGCCCAGCAATCAGGGCTGAAGGTCTCCTTGGGAGGGGAGGCTATAGATACCGTGGTCACCCAGCTGTTGGCGTCCACATCGCCTGGCTGAAGGGGACCATAGATTTCGAGGCTCGCTATGTTTGGCAAGGTCCCTGTTTCCAGGTTGGAGGGGCCCTGGGATTACTGGGTGCGGGCCCGGGAGTCTCACAGCTGAAGTGACATGGCCTGTAGTTTGACACCTTGTCCCGCGCTCGGTCAGGATGGGCAGCAGCTCGCTGTCAGAGGACTATCGCCTGTGCCTGGAGCGCGAGCTGCGGCGGGGCCGCGCGAGCGTTTGTGGGGACCCCTCGCTGCGCGCGGTGCTCTGGCAGATTCTGGTGGAGGACTTTGACCTGCACGGGGCGCTACAGGACGACGCACTGGCTTTGTTCACCGACGGCCTGTGGGGTCGTGCTGACCTGGCGCCTGCCCTCCGCGATCTGGCCCGCGCCTTCGAGCTCCTGGAGCTGGCTGCTGTGCACCTCTACCTGCTGCCCTGGAGAAAGGAGTTCACCATCATCAAGGTATGGGGTAGGGATGCTCCTTCACGATCCCTTCCTCGTCCGGGCTGTTGGGGGCTGCCGGCTCCCTTCAGGGTAGGGTTCCGTGCTGAGGGGTCGTGGGCGTGTAGGAATACATGCCTACCAGACTCATTCACCTAGAACTTAAATGGCTGTCCTCAAAGTAGTCTCACTGCCCTAGTTGCCATGGAAATTCTAGGCCAGACGTGGGTGGGTGGGTGAGGGAGGTACTTGATGTCCCATGGCCATCCTAACTCCTCCAGGATGTGGCTTGGTCCCATCTGTAAAAGGAGGCTGCTAAGACCAGGAAGAAAACAGCATACTGGGGACAGAAGCACGGACGCTGCTCCTGCCCGGGTCCAGGTTAGGCGGTCAGGTCCAGGGCTGGCCTGGTCCTTAGGTCAGCTGGCAGACCACCAGGAGGGGGTAGGGCCGCTCCGAGCTAATTTTGAGTGGGAAGGCAATGACGTCAGTAAGCACGTGGGCGAGGTAAACCTCCACTGGTTGTCATGGCAGCGTCTTCTCCCTCCACACCCCTCTCCATCCCTACCCCACCAGCCCGCTGCTCCACGGGGACACCTGAGATCCCGGGACTTTCCATTCATCCTTTCAGGCTAGAGGCCCGCCCACCAGCCCCAGAGGACAAAGGCAGACAGGCTTGGCCTTGAAATAGGCTACTTTAGGGATAGTGTTGGGGCGGAGCAGGCTCAGCTAAGATCCTCCTAGCTGTGTGGTTTTAGCGAAGTTACCTCCTCACAGTCAAGAAGGGTGTTGTGGCCAGTGCTCCTGTGTGTAGATGCCCTCTTCCAAGTGCTCCAAAGATGCCTGGGCTGTTGTAGGATTTCACATTTGGGAAAGAGCCAAACTTATGTCGCTTTTATCTAGAAGGCATGTTCCCAAGTGGTAGCATGCCCCTCATCCAGCGGCGCATTATCGACTCTGGAATGCCCCACAGCAAGGGGCAGTCAAACAGCAGCTCCTGGTCTGATGGTGAAAGATCTCCAGGGTTCATGGGAGGAGACAAAGATCAGAATAGAATTTAGGTGGAGGCAGGAGGATGATTGAGTTTAGGGTCAAGTTGAAGACCTTTGTATCAAAATTACTTACA
Source organism: Acomys russatus (assembly GCF_903995435.1). Lineage (NCBI taxonomy): Eukaryota > Metazoa > Chordata > Mammalia > Rodentia > Muridae > Acomys > Acomys russatus. The sequence continues at coordinate 47,653,229 of NC_067162.1, read as the reverse complement.
GAGCTAGGGACATGGCTCAGTGACACATGCTTGCTTAGCATGCACAAGGCTTTAGGTTAGGAGGTGCAAATCTCTGCATCCAAGCTCACTCCAGACAGATGAAAACAGTCTCAGAGGGTCTCAGAGGGTGACACAAACTTCAGAAGTAGACCAAGGTCAAGGTAGGACTGAGTCCATATAGGCTGCACTGTGGAAGAGCAGGGTCTGACCAGGGCCCTTCTTTGCAGACCTTCTCGGGGGGCTATGTGCATGTGCTGAAAGGCGTACTCTCTGAGGAACTCCTGACTCGAAGCTTCCAGAAGATGGGCTACGTACGCAGGGATAACCACCGCCTAATGGTGACTACCCCACCCCCAGCCTGCCAGCTGGTACAGGTGGCCCTCGGCTGCTTTGCTCTTCGGCTCGAGTGCGAGATCCTAAGTGAGGTGCTGAGCCAGCTGGGTACAAGTGTACTACCAGCTGAGGAGCTGCTCCGAGCACGACGGGCTAGCGGGGATGTCGCCTCTTGTGTAGCCTGGCTGCAGCAGCGGCTGGCCCAGGATGAGGAGCCACCACCCCTGCCCCCCCGGGGCACACCTGCTGCTTATGGGACCCCAGTGGACTTGTATCAGGACGTGCAGGAGGATGAGAGCTCAGAAGCCAGTCTATATGGCGAGCCTTCCCCAGGGCTGGACTCACCTCCTGTGGATCTGGCATATAGGCCACCAATCTGGGAGCAGAGTGCCAAACTCTGGGGTTCTGGGGACCAGCCCTGGGAACCTGCAGATGACAATCTGCATGGGGCCAGTAGCCCACCATATGGGGCTCTGGAAGAGCAGCTGGAGCCAGGACCCTCTGCTTTCTCCTTCCTCTCTTTGCGCCGTGAGCTGAGTCGGTCAGAGGACTTAGCTCCCCCTGAAGGCACTGGGAGCCCTGGGCAAGCCAGCCCCCGACACAGGCAGGCAGAGAAGGAGCAGCAGGCTCAGCCTATGGGCCTGTTGTGGAGCCCCTGGGCTACCAGGCACACAGCTGCCTGAGCCCAGGCAACCTGCCCACACTCTGCTGTGACACTTGTCGCCAACTACACGCTACCCACTGCACTGCCCTGTCTGCCTGCCGCCCGACTCATTCACTGCGAATACTTCTTGGTGACAACCAGAGACGCCTGTGGCTGCAACGAGCACCGGTGGACACCCTGCTCTATGACAGTCCTGGGGCCCATCCCTAGGCCCAGGTGGACCCCAAGTGTTTTGGGGAGACAGTTTCCATGGTGCTCCTTTTGGAAAAGGGCCTAGGCCACCAACTGCCAGGCCATCCTGCTCCCCTGGGGAGTCCAGGCCCTGCAGTTGGAAGAGGGCAGCGTTGGGTGGAGTGCTCTTGCCTCGGGCCAGGGCAAGCCTCCTTGAGGACAAGCCTGCATCTCAGCCTTGGCTGCGGCAGGCCCCGCGCTGAATCAACAAGATCCTCCTTCCCTCATTCCCTGTCCTCACGCCCAGACCTGCTGGGCAGAAGAGTCCAGGTTGTCCATGTTACAGTACCCAAACTCACTCCAAGGACCCCACCCTCTGAGCTGCCTACAGCTCCCAGCTGCTCCCTGCAGTCTACGGCTCAGGATATGGCCCCCCTCTCTGTGTGCTGAGAAATCCTCACCCAAGGGCTTGCTCCAGAGCTTGCAGGTGACACTAAGATACCTGAGTTAAATCTGGGTTGTGTGGGAGGGTGTGAAAGGGCACAGCTTGCTTAGGTGTGAGGACCCCTGCACCCTTGTTGGTTAGGAGGTACAGAGCTGCAAAAAGCAGGCAGTGGGAGGAGCTGTCACTGCGATCCAGCAGGAGTGGTTCTCTCCCAGGCAGAGGGGGTGAGCTCATGTGGGCCACTCCTTGGGCTGTTGCCAAACAGCACGTCACTGCCCCCTGCAGCTCGCGCATTCCAGGCACACAGATCACCAGGGAGAAAGCATGCCCTCATTTCCCTAGGGGGTAGCCCAGGACCCTTCCCCAGGGTCCCTAAGTCACCAATGCTCAGGATAGGGATAACGAAGAACTGGGTTTTCATCAACCACACGGAGGCCTGGGCAGTGCTCACTGTTGTGCGAAGGTCCTCTCAGGCAAGCCTGTGCCTGTTCCTCAGAGGACACTGTCCATGTTGCATGGATCAAACCCCACAGTACATTAAAGGACTGTCAAACTGTCTCCTGGAAAGGCCTTTTATCGCTCCATCCCTGGAAACGGAGTCTACCAGTCTCTCCCTGGGCATCAGTGCCAGCCACATCCACCAAGGGCTCTCATTCTGACAAGTCTCAAAAGTATCTTATTATGGCCCCATGTAATACTTGTTCCCTCCTTCCTACAGGGAGCCCCACCAGCCCTGCCCAGGCTCACTACAGCCTGTCTGTCCCGGGCCTGCTCAATCCAGCTAGTGCCCAGCTCTAGTCCCAGCACTACACTGATTGGGGCCTTCAGGCCTCTCAGCAACGGCACTGTCTCCCCAGAAGCAGGGCTTCACTGACAGACAAAGCTGCCAGGCGCAGCAGGCCACCAGATGGTGCTACCACAGCCCAGTCCATCCTGGGTACCCAACTCAGCAACACCGTGTCTGGACACAAAGGAAACAGCAGGGTAAGAGTCAGGCAAAGGAAACGGTCAGCTGGAGGAGTCAAGGGCATCTCGGCCTGCAGGGGCCTCCTCCTCCTTGACTGACGATCCATGAGGATGTGTAGGGATGGGATGGGCACGCCCACCATCAAGGCTTGCATCGTTTGCTCTGCCCCTCAGCAGCAGCCGTGGCCGCCCGTTTGTTGCGGTGGTGGGGGAAGGTGGGCATGAGCTCTGGCTCGCAGGCTGCAGGCAGGAGAAGGGCAGCTTCAGAGCTGGCTTGGAGAAGGGGTTCCTGGTGGGGCATGCTCCAGGTCTAAGTGGGACTCCGCACATCAGGGGGCCCTGAGCCGCCATCTGCTCCTCTCCTCCCCACCTGTGGAGTCTGTACAGCCTGAGCCCGCCTACATCCCACCTGCCCAGGGAATCCACCCAACATGGGCACACAGGGCTTGTCAGTCCCCCATAGGAAACCCATGGAGATCTGTGGACTCACGTAGGGGCTTCTCCTTGAAGTAGGAGCTCTCCAGGCAGTCTCCCGCCGTTGCCCTGGAGAGAGACAGTGACTTTGGCCTCAGGACTATTTCACTCAAAACACAATCTCAACAGCCTAATTCAACATCCAACAAACGGAGACTGGAGGCCTAGAAACTGACAGGCACTTGGCACCTGGCACAGTGTCTATGTATGTGTGGGGAGGGAGCACCTACAGCCTGTGTTGTGAGAAATCATCTTTGGAAGGGTTGCTGAATTCATAGCTCAGTGCTAGGCTGCTTTCCTGGCATGTGCGAGGCCCCAGCTCCCATCCCCATTCCACAAGTGAAGGAAGGACGTAGGTGTAAGGTGTCCTTCCAGCCCTGCACAAGGCAGGGCCCCCTCCTCCTGCAGGGCATGGTGCGTGGAGCTGCCCATACGAGGGCTCTGTACCTTTTCTTAGGGTCATACATGAAGAGGAGATTGAGCAGACGAAGTCCAGCCTCTGAGAGCCATGGGAACTTGTGCTTGAGGTTGTTGTAGGGCTGTTTCCTCAAGCTGTACTGGCCGGCCAGCGGCAGCTTGGAGAAGCCCTGTAAGAGGCAGGGGCTGGAGCAACAGAACCACCGGGCATTGATGGAGTCTGAGGGTTGTCCCAAACACCCACCGGCCAGATTGTCTCACTCGGTGTACCCAAGAGCTGTACAATCAAGTCGATCTGGTGGATCTCGGAAGTGCCAGGAAGAAGGGGTTTATGGGCCAGCAGCTCGGCCAGGATGCAGCCAACAGCCCTGCAGAAGCAGCCAGTCTCTGCTTAGCACTGTATCAACATACCCATGAAGTAGGCAAATGGCCACAGGCCCTCCCACCGGGTCTGCAGTGTCAGAGGCAGTGAGCGAGGGCTCCAGCCGTGCTCTCAGAGGCCAGTGAGCTCTCCAGCCATGCTCTCATGTTTCCCCTTGGGTTCCAAGGTCAGGCTTGCCAGCAGAGCACCAACCCTGTTCCCCCCATGCCAGGGCTGACCTCCAGGGCCAGGTGAGGCGAGGCCCCAGGAGCAGAAAGCACTCCTACCACATGTCAATGCTGGTGGTCTGTGTAGGAGTTCCAAGCAGCAGCTCTGGGGCTCGGTACCTGCAGACAAAGGCCCCGTTTACTTCCACTCAGCTCCTCTCCTTCAGTCTGAGCTCGCTCTACTACCCTCTACCCTAAGCCTGAGAGAGCTACCATGTCTATATTATAAGAACCAATGGAGACTGGGCATGGTGATGCACACCTAGCACTCTGAGAGGCGCTGTGAGTTCGAGGCCAGCCTGGTCTACAAAGTGAGTCCAGGGCAGCTAGAGCTACACAGAGGAACCCTGTCTCAAAAAAAAAAAAAAAAAAACACCCAGTACTTGGGAGGCAGAGGCAGGCAGATCATTGTGAGTTCGAGTTCAAGGCCAGCCTGCTCTACAAAGTGAGTATAGGACAGCCAAGGCTACATAGAGAAACCCTGTCTTGAAAAAAAAAAAAAAAACAAACAAAAAAAAAAAAAACAAAAAAAAAAAAAAACTAGAAATAGAAGAATTAGAAAAGAAGAAAAGAAGAAAAAGAAGAAGAAGAAGAAGAGAAGAGAAGAAAAGAGAAGAAGAGAAGAGAGAAGAAGAAGAAGAAGAAGAAGAAGAAGAAGAAGAAGAAGAATCATCAAATCAATAAACACTAAAATCAACTCCAACCCAACAAAACCCTGCAGAATGCTACCTTCCCTTCCTAAGACTGAGCCAGGCTGTTTACAGCCATGTCAGTGTTCAATGGGCATTTCTTTCTTGGGGTTTTTGTTTTTTCTGAGACAAGAGTTTCTCTGTGTAGCCCTGGCTGTCCTGGAACTCCCTCATAGACCAGGCTGACCTCAACTCAGAGATCCATCTGCCTCTGCTTCCCAAGTACTGAGATTAAAGGCACCATCAATGCCCAGCATAGGATTTCATCTGGTGTTTTGGTTTGGTTTTTGGTTTTTTGAAGTCAGGGTTTCCTTGTGTAGCCTTGGCTGTCCTAGACTCACTTTGTAGAGCAGGCTGGCCTTGAACTTGAACTCACAATGATCTGCCTGCCTCTGCCTCCCTAGTGCCGGGGTTAAAGGTGTGCGCCACCATAACTCTAAGGAACTTACCAAAGGGTAACAACCTTGGGAGTCATTGGCTTTACTGGAACACCGTAGGCCCGCGCCAGGCCAAAATCCGCTGCAGCAGAGGGGGGAGAGAAAGCATCGTTCAGTGAGGCCTGGGGCTAGGAAGACAAGTCATCTCTGGCTTTCAAAGTCATATTGACATCCCTACCCTGAAAGGCATGCTCACGGAAACCCACCTCCACATAGGGGTCAGCACCCACCTGTCTTTACACAGCCTTTATCTGTCATGAGCAAGTTGGATACCTTCAGGTCCCTGGGTCAGAAAGCAAGCATTGATTTTCCAAAGGGCAACCAGGCTGTCACCACAGCCCAACACACGTTCCTGACATTTAACTGGGGTTTTCTAGAATCAAGAGGGTAGGCAGAGGTAGAGAATGGGCTGCTGGGATGCCTAGAACCTCAGGGACTGAACAACAGAAAGTGTCCGCATTTCCTTCACCCAGTCTGTTTCCACAGCAGTCCCAGTACACAGGCCAAACAAGTGGACTCCAAGCCTCACAGGCGTCTCTAGCAACAGCCAGCTCCGGGTCTAAGACTCACTGTTGGCAGTGCTATCTCTGAAGGTCTCTGGCTGCTGCTTCCCCACCTACCCACCCACCTATTTCCTGCATGCATGAAGGCCGCTTAGACTTGTTTGAATCAAGAGCCTTGCCTGGGAGCTTTCAGACATTTCTACTGGGTACTTGCTCCTCTCCTAAAGATATTCAGAATGAGGCACTATGGGAAATCAAAGTTATTCCTGGCCCACTCCCTGCCAGCCCTCAGACACCCCCAGCAAACCTTCCTCCAGGCTGTCGCTCACCTGTGGATGATGAAGTTCCGGTGCAGGTACTGAAGGCCACGAAGCACTTGTAGCATGATGCATTTAACCTGAGAGGTTCAGAGGCACAGGCTGGACTACAGCCTTTTGCTGTGTCCTGCACAACTAAGACAGTACTGCAGCAGACTTGTTTAGTGTATGTGTGTGTGTGTGTGTGTGTGTGTGTGTGTGGTATGTATATGGAATGTTGGAGGTTTGTGTGGTGCTATGTATTTTGATGCTAATTATTGGCTCCCAAGATCTACTTGCTGCTCAGACAAACACATACTCATGTACACCTGCCCTTCTTGTTGGGTTTGGTTGGTTGGTTGATTGGTTTTTTGAGACAGGGTTTCTCTTGCAGTCCCGGCTGTCCTGGACTCACTTTGTAGACCAGGCTGGCCTCGAACTCAGAACTCCACCTGCCTGTGCCTCCGCCTCCCAAGTACTGGGATTAAAGGTGTGCGCCACCATGCGTGGCTTACTGTACTTGTTATATAAATCTTGTATAAACAAGAAATTATTCCTGTTTTGACCAATATAAAGCTGATGCCTGGGCAGGGCCGGAGGAAAGTAGGGGTGGTGACAGTTTTAGGTATCAGAGAAGGAAGAAAGAAGGGAGCAGGATGGGTTCGCATAGAGAGGAGACATGGCCACATCAGCTGGATGGAGGAAGCAGCTAAGGGTAAGCAAGGAGCTATGGAATTATGGATGGGAGGTAGCCCAGACAGAAACGATTAAAGCAGACAGCATGGGATAGAGGCGGGGAGATATGGAAGGTAGCTTTGGACGTAATATCTGCCCTGCCCCAGGTGAAATAGGGCTATTCTAAAATCTATCCCATGGCTGTGTCTTTACTGATTGTGAAAACGGGTCAGATAATTCGGCCCAAGTAATTATAGGCCTAATAATAACAATAAACAGTATTAGACCATACTTTCAAATTAATACCAACAACAACAAGGGGAGGAGGGAGCATATATTGTGGTGCGTGTGCACAATATATGTGTGAGAGTGCGCATGTGTAAAGAGAAAAGGCTGGGATCAATTGCTTTCCACCTTATAGATTGAGGAAGCATCTCTCATTTGACCCTGGGACTGGCCAAATTTAGCTGGTCTAGTCAGCTCGCCTAAAAATTCTTTCTCTGCTACCTCCCTAATGCTCAGATTATAGGCAGGCTAGCTTCACATGGGCTGAGATGACCCTGGTTCCCAGCTCCCACAGTACCCCACAAGCAGGAATTCTTCTCGTTAAGGCTCTAGATACTGAGCAAGAACAGCGGGTTCACCTCACTGCAGCTATCCACCAACCAGGGCACATGGCGCACCTCCCGCACACACCTGGGCCTCGGAGAAGGGCGTTGGCATATTCTCCAGTAGGCTGGCCAGATCCTGTTCACAGTAGCCCATCACCAGGAAGATGCTGGATGGAAAGAACACATGCAGCTTCTATTTCCTCCCCAGGAGGTAAAGCAGTCTGTGCCTGCCGGGGGAAGGGCAGCCCCAGAAGGGAGCCTTTTGTGTGGGATAGCTAGGCTTGGGGAGCACACACCTCTCCAGGTGGTTGCCCACAACCACCTCCTTCAGCTCCACAATGTTTGGATGGCGGAGACGCAAGAGCAGTGTGATCTCACGCAGGCTGCTGATCGGAATGCCTGTAAACGAAAGAGCTCAGTGAACCCCAGCCCAACCCACCTGGGACACCCCCCCCCCCCCACGGTCCTCTCCTAACAGTGATGCCAGCACCACCCTGAGTCTAGGGCGAAAGGTTTGTAGACAATGCAGAACTTTACAGCTGGCCAAGGTGGGCAAGGCTGCAAGCCCTGGCTGCAGGGACAGGCTGGGCCAGCCCCTAACCACAATTCACACGCCCTCCACAGCAGTGAGCCCTGAGAACCCTCACTGGGGTGACTTTTTTCTACCCCTTCCTGCTTCAGTGCCTCCAGGTGGGAAGGTTGGGCCTGCACCTGGCCTCCAGGTGGGAGGAGTGAGCCTGCACCTGGCCTCCAGGTGGGAGGGGTGGGCCTGCACCTGGCCTCCAGGTGGGAGGGGTGGGCCTGCACCTGGCCTCCAGGTGGGAGGGGTGAGCCTGCACCTGGCCTCCAGGTGGGAGGGGTGAGCCTGCACCTGGCCTCCAGGTGGGAGGGGTGGGCCTGCACCTGGCGACCAGCTCACCATCTTTTTCTTTGTCCATCCGCACCTTCTTCAGGGCAACAATTTCATCAGTCTGGGTGTCCCGGGCCCGATCTGAAACAGCAGCACACACACAACAGTGCCTACCTTACCTGGTCACAGCCCCATCTTGCTACACCGGGGCCTCTTTGGTGAGCTTCTTGGGATTCCTTTTCATCTCTGACATCTGAATGCCCAACAACACTCAGCCCTTCCTGCATTCCCACAAGGTGAGCTTGGGAATCCTCATTTGAGCTGGGTTGGGAATTTCCGGTTTTGCTCTAAGCTGAAACCTGCCACCAGAAACTCACTCAGCAAGCAGCTTTCCAAGCGCTGTTTCCCACATGCAGCCCACTGCTCTGTGTTCACGTGTGCACTGTTCCAACACCAGCTGCAGTACTCTATGGGGCAGGGCACTTCCTCAACATGATGCTGGCTTACTACAAAGCACGTTGTTGATTTGTGCAACTTCCAAATCCTTGGCAAAAGGACTCACAGCCATGGAGCTGCAAGCAGCTTTTGGAAGTTGGACGTTTTGCTGACCAGGTCTCTCTACTCCACAACTACATCTTCGCATTGTTGACATTAACAACCTGATGGTTGTGTTTTATCAAGTCATGGTGTAAATTTTGTGGAAATCACACCAGGAATTAAAGTTTGGGAGTCAGCTTTGGCTTGGTTTGGATTACAGAGTGCCAGCCTTCCAGTCTCAACCCTGCTGTAGCTAGGTGCCCTTGTGCGGAGCACTCACACACAATGCCATAGGTGCCCTCGCCAATTCGGTTCAGCTTCTCAAACTCCTTAACGCTCCGACATCTTCCTAGCTGAAAGACAAAGGCGTAGCCAGTGTGAGGCTCCGGAAGCCAACAGTCACCCACACCTGGTCACCAAAAAAAGACCAACCTCATACTTGGAATTTTCTGAGGGCGGAAAAGGGGACGAAGCCACTGGGAGGGAGCCTGACTATCCCCCAACCTGCTGCCCCTGCTGTCTGCTGTCCACTGACGAATGGCCACAAGCCACACAAAGCAGCCTCTCTGTGGAGGAGGAGCCAGTCTCATCGCCTATGTGTGAGGAAGCCTATCCACGGGTACTCGATTATGAGATGGGAGAAGGGACTTCCAGACCAAGGAAGCTAGCTGATCCACTTCCTCTTGCAGGCTGGGATGAGGATGAGGGCCAAGTGAAGCAACACAACGGAACGGTTAGCCCATCTATGGCAAGCAGCTTTGAGAGGTCAGAGAAACAGCTTGCTGGAGCCATGGCATTCGGGGGTCTTATTGGGAATTCTGTAACCTAGGACATCATAATTAAGCATTTCCTGGATAGAAAAGGAGCCCAGCAAGGTCAGGATTCTAATATATGCCGGTTCCCAGCTGGCTTCCTTTCTCTCAACAGCCTTGTCCTGGGTTTTGTGACTTTCTGTCCTTCCATGACCCCCTCTTTTGTTTTTCCAGACAGGATTTCTCTGTGTAGCCCTGGCTGTCCTAGACTCACTTTGTAGACCAGGCTGGCCTTAAACTCAGAGACCTGCCTGCCTTAGCCTGTTAGAATTAAAGGTGACTGCTGACCCATGATGCACTTTTTTTTGTTTGTTTTGTTTTTCCTGTGTACTCTTGGCTGTCCTGGACTTGCTTTGTAGACCAGGCTGGCCTCAAACTCACAGCGATCCACCTGCCTCTGCCTCCCAAGTGCTATTTTTCTGTTAAGATTATTTTATCAGATTAGTTCTAAGATGTATTTATTGATGCATGTAAGTACTCTACTGCATGTATGCCTGCGTGCCAGAAGAGGGTATCAGATTCCCTCACAGTGCCCCAGGATGCACTCTCTAACCTGGCTCCTCCCACTTCTTCCTCTCCAAGGCTTCCTGTTTATGTCCCCTCACCTTGACTGTGTGCCCCCACTGGAGTTCGGCATGCCGCTCCTTGACAGACTTGCCCAAATTCTGGCTACACTTCCTGGTCCTAACAAATGTCAACTCTTCTACAATTTCTTTTCTGTTTGTTTGTTTGTTTGTTTGTTTTGGTTCTTCAAGACAGGGTTTCTCTTTGTAGCCTTGGCTGTCCTATACTTGCTTTGTAGACCAGGCTGGCCTTGAACTCAAACCAATCCACCTACCTCTGCCTCTCAAGTGCTGGGATTAAAGGCGTGCACCACCACCGCCTGGCTTCTTCTACAATATCCTACAGAATATACTACTTTTCTCCAAAATCTCTAATATTTTGTATTTCTGCTTGTTTTTGAGTCTCGGTCTCATTCTGTAGCCCAGGCTGCCCTCCAATTTGGGGTGATTATCCTGCCTCAACCTCCTGAGTACTGGGATTACAAGTGTCTTGTCCTAAGGAACCAACAACTGCACATGGGCATTTTTCCTCCCCCTTTAAAAGCTGATTTCAAGGCTCAGTGGATAAGAGCGCTTTCACAGGTCCTGAGTTCAATCCCAGCACCCACCTGGTGGCTCACAACCATCTGTACTAGGACCTGATGCCCATGCCCGTGTACATGCAGATAGAGCACTCAAGTGTAAAATATAATCTTAAAAAAAAATTCTGAGTGGGGTGTGGGGATGCAAGCCTGTAATCCTAGCACTTGGGAGGCAGAGGCAGGTAGATCTCTGTGAGTTCGAGGCCAGCCTGGTCTACAATGAAGTCCAGTCCAGGACAGCCAGCACTACAAGAGAAACCCTGAGCCGGGCGGTGGTAGAGCACACCTTTAATCCCAGCACTTGGGAGACAGAGGCAGGTGATCTCTGTGAGTTCGAGGCCAGCCTGGTCTACAAAGTGAGCCCAGGACAGTCAAGGCTACACAGAGAAACCCTGTCTCAAAAGAAAAACAAAACAAAACAAAAACCAGCCGGGCATGGTGGTGCACGCCTTTAATCCCAGCACTCGAGGAGGCAGAAGAAGCAAGCGGATCGCTGTGAATTCAAGGCCAGCCTGGTGTACAAAGCGAGTCCAGGACAGCCAAGGCTACACAGAGAGACCTTGTATAGAAAAACCAAAAAAGAAAAAGAAAGAAAAAAAACAAAACAAAACAAAACCGAGAGAAACCTTGTTCCGAAAAACCAAAACCAACCAACCAACCAACAAAGCGGATTTGGTTACCACAGCTTCCAGCGCAGTGCTCTGAGGCTCTTAGGCAGAATACTTAAGTTAATGCGCCTTGGCCTCGCAAAGCGTAAGTTAAAAACACACGTGGGCTGCTGCAAACCCTCTTCCCACTAACTGTCTACTGAAGCAGCAATCACCCCTACGGCTCACCTTCCCATCACACAAAAGGGACGGTACGAGAATGTGGGGAAAGCAAGGTGAGAACTCCCGGCTGCCGGCGCCACCGGGAACCTCCCACTCTTTCACGCCCCACACCCCGCCGCCTCACCAGAGTTCACACTTCGTGTGTCCCACCCGCGAGCCCCGGCCCCAGCCTCCTGGCTGCACACGCCGCAGCGAACTCTAGGACTGACGCGACAGAGAGCCCCAGGGCGCCTCAGTCCGTCCCTGCCACACAGCCCGAGGAGCGGGCACCCTGTCGTCGCACCCTGTGTTCTGGAGGCACGGTGAAGAAACCTTCCTTACGGATACACTTCAGTCGGATCTGATCAGACTCGAGGTCCACCTCCGCCATGCCCAAGTCGCCCCGCCGCCCATTCGAGCGCGCAGGCGTAAAACCGCCCCCTTTGCGCAGGCGCAGAATACACTTCCGGTTTGTCCTGCACTTGGCAAACAATGGAAAACAAAACCAAAACTAAAAAATTAACCCGGCACCTAAGCCTCTCCTGGAGTGTGGGATCTGCGCAGGCGAGCGTTAGGTGTAGACACAACCCTACAAAGTTGCTCAAAGTGCCATCCCTAGCCAGACCTGCGGAAGACTCACATTGGTTCTGATCAGCTACAAGAAAATGTTACAGCCAGGCGGTGGCGGCACACGTCTTTAATCCTAGCACTTGGGAAGCAGAAAAAGGATGATCGCTGTTGAGTTCGAGGCCAAACTGGTCTAAAAAGCAAGTCCAGGACAGTAAAGGCTACACAGAAAAACCCTGTCTCAGAAGAAGAAGAAAGGAGGAGGAGGAAAGAAGAAAATGTTCCACTCTCCTATTTCCCATCTAAGTGAGACCAGTTCCAGCGATCAGCAAGTGGGGTCGCATCATACACAAAGCAATAAAAAGCTGCATCTCCTGTTCTCGCTTTCCACTCCACATTGTCTTCTGGGTCATGGAGAGTTGCCTAGCTTAGAACACTCCCGGGAAGTCATTAATGTCCTGGCTGCCGGAGAACAACTCTAGCCCACGAGGTTTTGCAAGGCTACACTCAACAAGTGTACTGTGTAATGGAGCACAGAACACCATTTGCCTCTAACCCGTGGAGGGTTTATATAGATTAGCAAAGTGAATGTCCTTGCTGCCAAGTGCCCAGAGCCCAGGCCCATGTGGGCACTATACTTAGGTCAATGGGTCAATGCTAAATAGGATGTAGTCGGTGTTTGGACAGGGCGGCACATGCCTGTAATCCCTGTAATCAGAGCCCTCTGGAGGCTGAGGCTGGGAGATTCTGCGTTATAAACTAGAATGGGTTGCATAGCCTGGCTGTCTCAAGACAAAAGAAGGCTTTCAGTAGCCAGTGTCTACGAGGAGGAGGAGGAAGGGCAGGAAGAGGAGGAGGATCTAAATTCAGTTTTTGTCTGGGCATATTGTCACACCCCTGTAATCCCAGCAGCCGGGCTCCTGAGGTCGGAAGATGGCTGTGTGTTCAAGGCAGCCCTGGGTTATATGATCAGTTCCAGTCCAGACTAAATTGGACAGGAGACCCTGTTCCTGTCTTTAAAAAACAAACATGCAGGCTGGAGAGATGGCCAGCGGTTAAGAGCACTGTCTGGTATTCCAGAGGTCATGAGTTCAATTCCCAGCAACCACATGGTGGCTCACAACCATCTATACCCTCTAATACCCTCTTTTGGCCTGCAGGTGTACATGCAGACAGGGCACTCATATACATTAAATAAAAATTTAAAAACTTAAAACAACAATAATTCCCAGCAACCACATGGTAGCTCACTACTATCTATAATGTGATCTAATGTCCTCTTCTGGCCTGCAGGGGCACATGCAGCCACAGCACTGTATACATTATAAATAAATACATAAATAAGTAAACAAATAAATCTTACAAAAACAACCATGCTCAATGGTAGAGTACCTGCCTAGCACTGTGTAAAGTCCTAGGCTCACTCCTTAGCACTACACCTGCAAGGGCAGATGTGTGTGTGTGTGTGTGTGTGTGTGTGTGTGTGTGTGTGTGTGTGTGTGTATACGCACACTGTCAAGCCTGCAGGTATGTACTAGGTAAGGCAGTATTTATTGTATATACTACATAGTCTGATGTAAATATTAGAACTTGCTGGCATGTGCAATGAGCAACAGATCCCCTCGCTCTAGCACAGGAGGAGGCTGTTTGTGATCCTGAGGAGCATACCGCTGTGTCTGCTTTGGCTAGCTCACAGAGGCCAACCAATATTGCAATTAGTGAAGATAATAGACTGCTGCTAGGCCACAAGTGAGAAACGATGTTGGCCAGGGCATTCTCTCAAGACACACCTGACCTGAAGCTTGCTCCTGATGGGGGAGTAAGCTGAGCAGCTGTCCTACAGCCAGCAATGTTTGGCATTCCTAGTGGCCCTTCGCTGTAAAGACCCTTCATCCATGGGTCCAGAAAAGAAAACAACACCCATGGGCTACTGCCAAAGGCCTAGGCGCCCTGTTGCCCTCCTCAGCTCAAAGACGCACTACATTCTCTTGAGTCTTTAATACCGACAGAGCTAGGATCCCACCAGCCCTGAGGCCTCTTTGTCTTCATCTTACCAGTGAGTTCTCACACTGGCCTTTTCCCCAGACACAGGAGCATGCCACTGACTTAACTTGTGTTTCCACCACACCTTCAGAAGCAAAAGAGTAGAGAGGATTTTTTTGTTTGTTTGGTTGGTTGGTTTGATTTTGGTTTTGGTTTTGATTTTTTCTAGACAGAGTTTCTCTGTGTAGCCTTGGCTGTCCTGGACTCGCTTTGTAGACCAGGCTGGCCTCGAACTCACAGAGATCTGCCTGCCTCTGCCTCCCTAGTTGCTGAGATTAAAGGTGTGTGCCACCATGCCCGGCTTGTGGAGAGGATTTTAAATGCTCTCCTGAGTCACAGTGTGAGCAGCGTCCCCTTGTCTAGCACCCCACAGCTGGCTATTTCCGACACACATATGCCAGTGAGACCCTCAGGGCCTCCAGATTTCCTCTCTGGGCCAGCCACTCTCCCCCATCAAGCTGATGCTGACTGGGACAGAGGACCTCCAAGCCTGGAGGAGGGCGCTGAGCTCCAGCACAGGAGGCTGGCCCTTCTTTCAGTTAGTTGACACTGTGGGCACAGTAAACCATCACAGCTCCAGGGAGCTCTCATTTATTCTGTGCTTTGTGTCTCATAGGCTGCTATCGTGCTGGGGCTCCTGTGTCGGTAGTAAGGGCCCCAGTCAGCATGCTCCCGGATGGTCCTCTGTTCGTCACTGTCAGGGACACCATAGCTGATTAGTGTCTCGTTTGAGGCATGGGTGATGATGATCTGCGGAATGACACTTCTCTTCTTGGATGCCTTTGATTTTGTATCAGGTTTGTCTAGAGGGAAGAAAACATCGATCCATTTAGTGGGGGTGTGGGAACTTCTTCCATAATGAAGACATGGCCTGTCTTAGCTCACAGTAAAGGGAACAGATTGGTGGCCAGCAAGAGAAAGCAAAACAAACTGTCCTAGTGAGATTCCAACACTCAAACATACACAGCTCAGAGGGACGGGCTATGAACACTGTATATACCCCGGGACGGGCTATGAGCACTGGATATACCCCGGGACAGGCTATGCGCACTGGATATGCCCTGGGACAGCTATGAGCACTGGATATACCCTGGGACGGCTATGAGCACTGGATATACCCTGGGACGGCTATGAGCACTGGATATACCCTGGGACGGCTATGAGCACTGGATATACCCTGGGACGGCTATGAGCACTGGATATACCCTGGGACGGCTATGAGCACTGGATATACCCTGGGACGGCTATGAGCACTGGATATACCCTGGGACGGGCTATGAGCACTGGATATACCCTGGGACGGCTATGAGCACTGGATATACCCCGGGACGGGCTATGAGCACTGGATATACCCTGGAACAGCTATGAGCACTGGATATACCCCGGGACGGGCTATGAGCACTGGATATACCCTGGAACAGCTATGAGCACTGGATATACCCCAGGACGGGCTATGAGCACTGGATATACCCTGGAACAGCTATGAGCACTGGATATACCCTGGGACAGCTATGAGCACTGGATATACCCTGGAACAGCTATGAGCACTGGATATACCCCGGGACGGGCTATGAGCACTGGATATACCCTGGGACAGCTATGAGCACTGGATATACCCTGGGACGGCTATGAGCACTGGATATACCCTGGAACAGCTATGAGCACTGGATATACCCTGGGACGGCTATGAGCACTGGATATACCCTGGGACAGCTATGAGCACTGGATATACCCCGGGACGGGCTATGAGCACTGGATATACCCTGGAACAGCTATGAGCACTGGATATACCCTGGGACAGCTATGAGCACTGGATATACCCCAGGACGGGCTATGAGCACTGGATATACCCTGGAACAGCTATGAGCACTGGATATACCCTGGGACAGCTATGAGCACTGGATATACCCTGGGACGGCTATGAGCACTGGATATACCCCGGGACGGGCTATGAGCACTGGATATACCCCGGGACGGGCTATGAGCACTGGATATACCCCGGGACGGGCTATGAGCACTGGATATACCCCGGGACAGCTATGAGCACTGGATATACCCTGGGACGGGCTATGAGCACTGGATATACCCTGGGACAGCTATGAGCACTGGATATACCCTGCCAGGAGGAGTCAGAGTAGATGCTAAACTTCATGAGCTGCAGGACAGCTTCAGAGCAACAAGTACTGGACAGTACATTCTCCTGAGTCTTCCCCCCTCCTCCCGAGACATGGTTTCTCTGTGTAGCCCTGGCTGTCTTGGACTCACTTTGTAGACCAGGCTAGCCTCAAACTCACAGTGATCCACCTGCCTCTGCTTCCCGAGTGCTGGAATTAAAGGCATGTGCCACCACATCCGGCCTTATCTTTTTTTTTTTTTTTTTTTTTTTAAAAGATTTATTTATTATGTATACAGTGCTATGCTTGCACGTACACCTGCAGGCCAGAGAGGGCACCAGATAACATTATAGATGGTTATGAGCCACCACGTGGTTTCTGGGAATTCAATCAGGATCTGAACTTCCTAAAGAGGAAGAGGAGCCAGTGCTTTTAACCTCTAGCCATCTCTCCAGCCTGAAGCCAACTTATCTTAAGCACTCTCAGATCACCCATGACCTATACTAGGCAGCACAGTGCCCTTCCTTTTTATCATTAAATCAAAAATTACACTCCATCATATTTAACATTAATGTCAAATTATCAGGTGTGCTATTCCCATTGACTATAAAAGGTACATACTGAAATATATTAAGACAATTTTAAAAGCTGTGAGTGCTTTCAATTAAAAATAAAACACCAGGGGCTGGAGAAATGGCTCAGATGTTAAGAGCACTGACTGCTCTTCCAAAGGTGCTGATTTCAATTCCTAGCAACTATATGGTGGCTCACAAGCATCTATAATGAGATCTGGTGCCCTCTGCTGGTGTGCAGGTGTACATGCAGGCAAGAGCACTGTATACATAATCAATACATCTTTAAATAAATAAAGCTTAAAAACAAAAACAAAAACAGGTGTGGTGTTGCATGCTTGTAACCCCAGCCCTTGGGAGGCAGCGGGAGATGGATCTCTGTCAGTTTGAAGGTAGCTTGATTTACAGAGTGAGTTACAGGTTAAACAGAACTAGGTAGAGAGGCCATGTTTTAAAAAGACAAAAACAAACAAACAAACAAAAAAACATGTTAATCCAGGAGTGTGGTGGCGCACACCTTTTGTCCAAGAACTTGGGGAAAGCAAAGGCGGGCAGATCACTACCAGTTCAAGGCTGTCTTGGTGTACATAGAGTTCCAGGCCAAGCAGGAGTATATAGCAGGATCTTGTCTCAAAATATTCACTGCTACAATGCACCCTGAGCATACATGAGATCAACTCCCATCATACAAAGTCATATCAACAAAAATGGCTGGTTATGCAGGGCGCGCTGGTACACACCTTTAATCCCAGCACTTGGGTGGCAGAGGCAGGTGGATCGCTGTGGGTTTGAGTCCAGCCTGGTCTACAAAGCGAGTCCATGACAGCGAAGGCTACACAGAGAAACCCTGTCTCAAAAAAACAACAAAAAAATCTGGTTGTGGCAGCACACCCCTCTGTAATCCCAGCACCTGAGAAGCAAACACAAGAGGCGCTCCATGAGTTCAAGGACACCGTGGTCTACACAGAGCTCCAGGCCAGCCAGGGAAACATAGTTAAGACCCTGTAGCAGTCAATCAATCAAGAAAATTGGACACGGAGAAATCAAGCTGGTGTGTGCCTGCCTGGAGCCCTGAGCCCCGTTAACTCTCCATGGGACCAGATGGTGCTCTGCACAGGACTGAAGGAGAAAGGCGAACACTATGCTGGAGACAATTTGATCAACAATGGTGACCTGCGGGAAGAGCTAGTGCAATGGTGCCACATCGCTCGAGAAGTAACCAGCCTCTATCTGGCTGGATCTAAGCCGCACTCCATGAGATGGAGCGTATTCCTGACACTGCTCTGGTCGCCAAGAACCTGAGACTACACGGGCCAGGAATCTAGGGGAAAATCAAACACTACTGTTCTCCTAAGCACAGGGCAGCAAACATTCTGCTCTACTACTAGATCAGCCTTGCTCCTTTATCTTCAGAGAAGCGTCTTCCTGCAGTAAACTGGAATAAATACAGAGACAGCCGGACACTGTGCAGAGAGTGAAAGATACTGGAACACTCCTCCACCAAATGCCCCCTTTAAGGCTCAGAGAACCCTGCAAAAGAGGAGGCAGAAAGACTGTAAGGGCCAGAGAGGATGGAGACCACTCAAGGAAACACAGCCTTGTAAATACAGCAGGACCAATGCACATATAACTGCACAGAGCCTGTGACAGCGCGCACAGCCTGTGACAGCGTGCACAGAGCCATTGGAGGTCCCAGAGCTGAGAGTAGACATAAGCCACATCCTTAACCCAGAATCTATCTCAACTGATACCTGCTTGCAAACCAAAGACTAGTTTTCTCCAGCGAAGTCTCACTGGATATACAGACCACTCATGAGGCCATTCAGTAGACGGCCAACACCAAGTCAACTCGATGGCAGTTTTGGAGGTTCTCTGCCTCATAACACTTTTATCAGGGCTTCTCTCTCTCTCTCTCTCTTCTTTTTTCTTTTTAAACAAAACAATGAAAACCATGGTTTTAGTTTTGTGTTTTATGAGATTTCTATGTGTACTAATGTGTGTCTAGGCCAGGAAGTGGTGGCACACGCCTATAATCCTAGTACTCTGGGGGAGCAAAGGCAGGTCACTGTGAGTTTCAGGCCAACCTGGTCTAACAGAGAGGGAGTCCAGGAGTTCAAGGCTACACAGAGAAAATTAGGGCTGGAGAGAAGGCTCAGAGGTTAAGCAACTACATGGTGGCTCACAACTGTAATGAGATCTGGTGCCCTCTTCTGGTGATTGGGCATACATGCAGGCAAAACATTGTTTTCATAAATCTCTCTCTCTTTTTATTTTTTAATTTTTGGTTTTTTCGAGATAAGGTTTGTATAACAGCTCTTGCAGTCCTGGAACTCACTCTGTAGTCCAGGCTGGCTTCAAACCTCACAGAGATCCACCTGCCTCTGCCTCCCAAGTGCTGGGATTAAAGGCGTATGCTACCACTGCCTGGCCATAGGAAATTGGGTTTTTTTGTTTTTTTTTTGAGACAGGGTTTCTCTGTGTATCCCTGGCTGTCCTGGAATCACTCTGTAGACCAGGCTGGCCTTAAACGCACAGAGATCCCCCTGCCTCTGCCTCCAGAGTGCTGGGATTAAAGAAGTGTCTTAATTTTTTTAAAAGGAGTTTGTTTATTATTTATACAGTATTCTGCCCCCCCCCCCCCTGTGTGTCTGCAGGCCAGAAGAGGGCACCATATCCCATTATAGATAGTTGTGAGCCACCATGTGGTTGCTGAGAATTGAACTCTGGACCTTTGGAAGAGCAGACAGTGCTCTTAACCTCTGAGCCATCTCTCCAGCCCTTTTAATTTTTTTACATTGATTTACATGTATGTTTGTGTACAGGTGTGGAAGTCAGATGCCATGTGGGTCGCTGGGTTACAGTCTGGACCCTCAGGATGTGCTACACAGCCTTGCTAGCCCTAACTTTTCCGTCTAGAACAGCGCTTCTCAGCCTTCCTAATGTGGCCCCTTTAACGCAGCTCCTCATGGTGTGGTGACCTCCAACCCTAACATTACTTTTGCTGTTACTTCGTAACTGTAACTTTGCTACCGTTATGAGTCATAATGTTAATATCTGGTAGTGACCCCTATAAAAAGGTCATTCTACCCCCAAAGGGTCGAGACCCACAGCTTGAGAACTGCTGACTTAGAAACATGTGCTGGGTGTGATGGCACACACATCTTTAATCTCAGCACTCAGGAGGCAGAGGCAAGCAGACCCAGAGCGAGAGGGCATCATGCCTCATTTTTAGTGTTATTTTTCTCTAGCAGTAGTATTTCTTTTCTTTCTTTCTTTTTCATTTTTTGGTTTTGTTTTGTTTTGTTGGTTTTTTGAGGCAGGGCTTCTCTGTGTAGTCTTGGATGTCCTGGACTCACTTTGTAGACCAGGCTGGCCTCGAACTCACAGAGATCTGCTGCCTCTGCCTCCTGAGTACTGAGATTAAAGGTGTGCGCCACCACGCCCAGCTGGTGTTTCTTTCTTTCTTTTTTTTTTCTTTGTTTTGTTTGGTTTTGCCATGCATGTTCTGGGAAGTGTTCTACCATTGAGCTACACCCTAACCATTGGGGTTATTTATCTAAGCCCCGCCCACCCAACCACCCCTCCATCCATCCTTCCACCCATCCATCCCTCCCTCCACCCATCTATCTAATCTAGTTTTGGAAACAAGGCCTTACCCACATAGACCGGGCTGTCTCTTGTCCCAGCCTCGGGAATGCTGGGAATGTAGATGTAACAACTGACTCAGGGTTCTTGAAGCACAGCACCTGCACTATTTACTTAGTTTTTGAGACAGGGTCTTACTATGTAGCAGTACCTGGCCTAGAACTAGTTTCAATATCCCTGCCTCTGCATCCCGGTGGCTGGGATCACAGGCATGCACCACCAAGCCTGTGTCCTGGCTTTGTGTCTCTGTGCTAGGAGTGCATCTCAGGCCTCCCGAGTGCTAGGAGTGCATCTCAGGCCTCCCGAGTGCTAGGCAGTCATTTTATTTTTGAGCCACCTGAACTACTTCCTCACTGCATGACAAAGTATTTCAAACTGGTGGCTTTTCATCAGTTCTCAGTCTTGGTGGCCCAGGAATTCAGGCACAGGTTGGCCAGGACTATACTCAGGGACCGAGGCTACATTCTCATGTACAGATTGGATCAGGGCCCAGGTTTCCTCGTGGCCCAGTTGCTGAAGTCCCTAACAGCTACGCTCAGAGGCTGCTGGAGCTTCCAGAGACCTACAAGCTCTGCCTGTGACTTCTTGTGTCTGCTTGTTTGTTTTGGTGTTTGAAGAAGGTTTCTCTGTGTAGTTTCATCTGGCTTTAAACTCATGGGAATCTTCCTGTTTTAGCATCTAGAATGCTAGGATTACAGGCGTGCACTACCAGACCCAGATTGCCTGTAACTTTGTAGAAACATTTAAAGTTGTATTTTGTGTGCGCATGTGTGTTTGGGGGAGCATACAGGTCATGCTGTGGCTGGACAGGTCAGAGGGCAACATTTAGCTGTTGCTTCTCTTCCTTCCCTTTTGTGGGGCCAGGGATTGCTCTCAGGCGTGGCACCAAGCTTATCTACCCATCTTCCCCATCTCTGTCTGTCTGTGGCTTTTCTCCCCACTCCTAGGGTTGTTTCTCTGTATGTAGCCCTGGCTGTCCCTGACTGACTTCGTAGACCAGGCTGACCTCAAATTTAGAGAGATTGCCTGCCTCTGCCTCTGCTGGGATTAAAGGCGGGTACCACCATGCCCCGCTCACCAACTTGTGACTTTTTTTTTTTCAGCTTGTGACTTTTTAAAGGCTTCTGTGGTTAGGTTGGGTACAACCAGATAATCTCCATTCTGACTAAGTTAAAGTCAACTAAAAACCTAGGCACAGAAACCACATCTTTTCCTTTGGGCAAGTCCTACCCTACTCAGGGAGAGATCACACCAGGCTGTTCAGCAGAGGATAGAGATTTAGAAGTTGTATCACACTGTCAAACCACCTTCAAGAAAGGTAGGTACTTGTAGCCAGGTGGTGGTGGTACACACCTTTAATTCCAGCACTCAGGAGACAGAGGCGGGCAGATTTCTGAGTTTGAGGCCAGACTGGTTTACAAAGTGAGTTCCAGGACAGCCAGAGCCACATGGAGAATCCCTGTCTCAAAAAACCAAAACCCAGCCAGGTGTGGAGGCACACACCTTTAACCCCAGACCTCAGGGAGGCAGAAGCAGGTGGATCTTTGTGAGTTCGAGATCAGTCTGGTCTACAAGAGTCCAGGACAGCCAGGACTACAAGAGAAACTCTGTCTCAAAACAAACAAACAAACAAAAACAAAAAGAAGAAAAGATACTGTCAGGGGGCTGGAGAGATGGCTCACAGGCTGAGAGCACTGGCTGCTCTTTTTTTTTTTTTTAAATTTTTTATTAATTTATTCTTGTTACATCTCAATGTTTATCCCATCCCTTGTATCCTCCCATTCCTCCCCCCCGCCATTTTCCCATTATTCAACTATAGAAATGATCCCTGAAAGTATAGTCTTACTGGCTGCTCTTCTAAAGGTCCTAAGCTTAATTCCCAGCAACCACATGGTGGCTCACAACACTGTATACATAATAAATCACTTTAAAAAATACAAATAGTAGAACATTTTAAAAATGCAATAAGCCAGGCGTGGTGGCGCACTCCTTTAATGCCAGCACTCGGGAGGCAGAGGCAGGCGGATCGCTGTGAGTTCAAGGCCAGCCTGACCTACAAAGTTGAGTCCAGGATAGCCAAGGCTACACAGAGAAACCTTGTCTCGAAAAACCAAAAAAATAAATAATAAATAATAAATAAAAATGCAATAAAAAAAAGATTCCCCTATAGTGTCTCAGAGTATCTGATCTGATATTTGAGATGTTACCCTGGCCTCTCATATACATTGCTTTTAATTTTTTTGGAAATGGGGTCATTATGTGGCCTGGGCTGATGTTATGGCTGAAAGAATTTCATAATGTCTAAAGTATTTGGAGAGATTTTTTGTGGTGTCTGTGTGTGTGTGCACGCGCCCACATTTTGTTTTGCTTAAGATAGGATCTACTTACAGCTGGCCTGAAGTCAGGAGACTTCTCCTGCCTCTGTCCCCCAACTGCTGAGATTACAGACGCTGCACTACAGTCAATGGGGTCACATCCTTCAGTGTCTCTTAGCAATGCCTTTCTTTCATTCAAGATTTAGAAAGATGCTCCTCACTGAGAAATAAAATCTTAAAAAAAAAAAAGAATTATTTATTTTATGTATATGAGCGCTCTGTTTTCGTGCACACCAGAAGAGGGATTCAGATTCCATTACCGATGGTGGTGAGCTAACACGCGGTCAGTGGGATTTGAACTCAGGACCTCTGCAAGAGCAGCCTGTGCTCTTAACCACTGAGCCATCTCTCCAGCCTGAGAAATAAAATTCAATGAGTTGAACTCAGGATTCTCCTCCTACCTCCCAAGTGCTGGGACTACACACATCAGCACCAGGAATGCTCTATGCAGTGCTGGTGATGGACCCCAGAACTAGTGGTCTACCAACCGAGCCACAAACTCAACCTTCACTCTGTTTTGTTTTCTGACACAAGTTCTCACTATGTAGCCCTGGCTGGCCTGGAACTCACCATTTATACCAGGCTGGCCTCAAGCTCACCAATGATCCACTTGCCTCTTTGCTCATGAGTGCTGGGATTAGAGCTGCACTACCAAACTCCACCCAACCCCCACTTAAGTTTCTTTTTTACATTTATGTGTATGTAGCCAGGCATGGTGACACGTGCCTTTCATCCCAGCACTTGGGATTGCTGAGCGTTCGAGGCCAGCCTGGTCTACAAAGAGAGCCCAGGACAGTCAAGGCTACACAGAGAAACCTTGTCTCAAAAAAAAATGGGGGGGGGGAGGGCTGGAGAGATGGCTCAGAGGTTAAGGACACTGCTGTTCTAGAGGTCCTGAATTCAATTCCCAGCAACCACATGGTGGCTCATAACCATCTGTAATGAGATCTATTTCCCTCTTCTGGGAGTCAGGCACACATGTAGGCAGAATGTTCTACATATAATAAATAATAAATCTTAAAAAAAAAAACCCAAATAAATAAATAAATAAATAACTTTAGGTGTATGCTTATTTTGCCCGGATGCGTACAGCCAGAGAGGGCATGGGGTCCCCTGGAACTGGAATTACAGTTACAGGAGGCCATGTGGATGCTGGAGATTGAGCTCTGGTTCTCTGGAAGAGCAGCCCATGCTCTTAACTGCTGAGCCATCTCCCAGCTTCCCCCAAGCCCAACTTTTTTTATTTCCCTGAGACAGGGTCTCTCTGGGTAGCCTTGGCTGCCCTGGACTCGCTTTGTAGACCAGGCTGGCCTCGAACTCACAGCCATCCACCTGCCTCTGTCTCTGAGTGCTGGGATTAAAGGCGTGTACCATCATGCCTGGCTTCTGTTTTTCTTATACTGGACTATAATTAAATTATAACATTGTAAACCAGGCATGGTGATGCAGGGCTTTAATCTCAGCACGGGGAGGCAGAGGCAGGTGGATCGCTGTGAGTTTGAGGCCAGCCTGGTCTACAAAGCAAGTCCAGGACAGCCAGGGATACACAGAGAGACCCTGTCTCTAAAAACCAAAAAGACAACAACAAAAATTATAACATTGTATATTTTTTAATTTTTAATTTTTTAAAACTACTCATCCATTCAGACAGTTACAAAGGCGGCAAGAAGTGGTTCCATATTCCCTTTACGCAGCTTCTCCAGTGGTAGCACCCTACATTAGCACATCAATACCAGGAAGCTGGCACTGGTCCAGCGAGTGTGCAGACATGTGCCCATCCACGTACGTGCTGCAGCTCCGTCTGAACGGACGCAGGGCTCTTCCACCAGAGACTGCTTCCTGGTGGCCCTTTGGGTCACATCTGTTCTCCTTGTTCCTTTGCCCCAAACACCTGGCAAACAAGTCTGCTCTCCATCTGTATGATTTTGCCATCTGGAAACTGTTCCTAAGGGAGTCACAGAATGTGAGACTTTGGAGGCTGTCGCTCTTTACTCAGCACGTTTTGGTTTTGGTTTTGAATGGGCTGGAGATGGAAGCCAGGGCCTTCAGCATGCTAGGCAACTGTTCTGCCATCAAGAGTCAACTCCTTATTATCATCTAAGATCAGAACTGATTCTTTTAAAAATAACCCAGTTTGTGCTGGAGAGATGGCTCAGTGGTTAAGAGCATTGACTGCTCTTCCAGAGGTCCTGAGTTCAAATCCCAGAAACCTTATGTGGGCTTACAATGATCTATAATATTTATTTATTTATTTATTTATTCTGTATACAGTGCTCTGCCTGCATGTACACCTGCATACCAGAAGAGGGCACCAGATCTCTTTATAAATGGTTGTGAGCCACAATGTAGTTGCTGGGAATCGAACTCAGGACCTTTGGAAGAACAGGCACTGCTCTTAACCCCTGAGCCGTCTCTCTAGCTCTGGAGGGTTTTTTCTTTTTTAAACAAAGTTTTAGTGTGCAGCTCATAGTGCTTGGAGTGCATGGCCCTCCTGCCTTGGCCTTCTGGGTTCTGGGATGACAGCAGCTCTGTAACTGAGAGCCGAACTTCCTCTCCCTTCTACCACTGACCCATTGGTTTATTACCGTTGTGTAACAACCAATCCAAACCCTGGCAGCTTAAAACTAGAAACGCATTCCCACCGATGTGGGTCAGGAGCTCAGGCCAGGCTTGCCTGCAGAGCTCCCACCTGAGCCTCACAGGTAGGTGAGCTGGATGACTTGGGGCTGTGTCCTCTGAAGACTTATCTGGGCGGCAAGTGCTGCACCAGGTTGTAAAGCCTCAAAGGCAGGACCCTATAATCATCTATCTACTGTTCAAAGGTCCAACTCAACTACAGTGCATCACAGAGCTTCAGAGCTTCACAGGTGGGCAATCATGGGCCAGCCTGCATGCACGTATGCATGTATGTATGTGTGCGTGTGTGCGTGTGCGTGTGTGTACCACGTGTACATCTGGTGACCACAGAGGTCAGAAGAGGACACTGGCCCCCTGGAATTGGAGTTACAAATGGCCATGAACCACCAAATGGGTGCTGGGAACTGAACCCTGGCCCTCTGCAGGAACAGCAAGGACTCTTAACTGCTGAGCCCATGCTCCAGCCCCACTCTTATTTTGAGACAGGGTCTCCTGTGGCCCTGGCTGGACTCGAACACGCCATGCAATGACAGCTTCCCTGGAACTCATGCTCCCCCTGCCTCAAGTGTTAAGATGACAGGCCTAGCCTACCACACCTGCTTTTATGCAGTGCTTCTGCACTGAAGACACTCTCCCAGCAGAGCTACAGCCCCAGCCCTCCCCAGGGCTCTGAGAACACGGGTCTCACCGCCTCAGTCTCCTGAGAAGCCGGCAGTACAACTGCATGCGCAGCCTGCCCACAGCTTTACAGTCACCTCTAAATGGACACGACACAGCTCATTACTGCAATACGAGTTCTTGGGGAGCTGAAGAGAAAGGACTGAGGTGAGTTCGAGGCATTTCAGACAAAGGAAGTCATGACAGAGATGGGCATTTACACCTGGCTTCCTCGAAATCACATCCTGAGGGTCCCTCCAGGGTCACATGTGCCAGTGGCTTGCTCCTTGTGGCTGCTGAGCTTGCTCCGTTATCTGTCTTGACATCATCCTCGCCTGGTGTCTCCTCATCTCCTCATGTGACGCTGTGTGACAGGTGCCACAGGTGGCTTTCAAATGGGTAGTTCCTTGCTGGCAAAGGCCTTGTCTACTCTGATACATTAAGGCTCCTCCGGCACTTCATAAATGGAGAGCTGACCCCAACTCAGAGAGGCCCAGGTGAAGCCGACCTCAGAAAGGTTTCCTTGCCAATAGCAAGCAAGACCCAAAACCTCTTAAGAGTCAGCGTGGTCATGTGAGCCCATGACACCTTCAGCCTTCCAGGTACCTCGGCATTGTGAAGGAAAACATTCCGGACACTGAAGGTGGCACAGTGGCAGAGTCCTTGATGCCAGTGCCATGCTGTTGTGTACCCAGAGTGGATGCCATCTCTGAGCCTTCCTTGGTGAGATGTCAGACCACTTGGTGCTAAGATCTTGTTTAGTTGGCTTTTCTGTGATCAGCTAAAAGCACCCCAGGGGTAAGTATCACATACACCTCCTAGCCTTTGCTTAGCCTTTATCTATCCTCACGCGATAGGCCCCTAGGTTCCAAGGCTAGACCTCTTTCTGGGGCCCAACGCCTGGATTTTAAACTGCCTCCTGCTGTGCTGCACCACCCAGCACAGCCCGTGCCTGGGCCCGGGCCCATCTTCTTTCTCGCCTGAGAGGTTCCACGCTTTCTACCTCTAATCTTTCTGAAATGCTCCCTGGTTCCTGCCACATTACAGCAATGAGCCTGGGGTAGACCGCCCCCCCGGGGGGGGTCTGTTTTCATACTGGTCAGAAGAAGCTCCTAACACCTTTCTTGTTCTAAATACTTAACAGCTCTAGTTCCCACAACCGGGGCGATATCACGATGGAGGACTATGTCTTTAGGCTGTGTCCTGCTTTTGTGGTCTCATCTCTAGCGATGCCACACCAAAGGTGTGACGGCACTCAGCGGCTATAAAATGAATAATCACGCCAAGCTGTTTGCCTCAAGGAAAAGTGAAATTGGCAGCAAACTGTCACTTTGTGGTGTCTGCCAAGTGCTGTGTTTGAATTGTATGAAAAGAAACGCTTTTGTCCCGCTGGCGATGCTTTCCTCTTCAGAAGCCCTCCCACCTTTGTGCCCAGGCTGACGGAGACGAGGAGTCACACCCCTGCCTGGATAATCAACCAAGGTTCTGTTTCAAGCTCTAACATGTTGAAGGAATCACAGTGGAACCAGAGGTCACCCAACCCTCTTTGGGGACACTGTATGAATCATTCAAGAAGTTTCTTCTTAAAACTTTTTCCTTCTGAAACAGGGTCTCCAAATACACAAGATGCCCTTGAAATTCCTACTAGAGCCTAGACTGGACTCACACTAACACGCTTGCCTGTGCTCGTGTTGACCTCACTGCACCGCGAATCCTGAGGATTTGCCTCCTGTCTCGTTAGTCTTAGAAACGGGCCCCATCCCAGATGCCTTGCCAGAGCGGGCCTCCTCGGGTTTCCTACCTTCAGAGGAAGAGGAAGGCCTTGAGTGCTTGGCTGTCCCTGCTGTGAACAGCATGCTGTCGGCAGGATGATTCAAGGCTTCCTTGTCAGGCTGCTTGCTCTCCTTCTCCATTACTTTCTCCTTAGACTTTGAAACTAAACTGGCGGAGGGGCTCACTGGCTCCTCAACTGAAACACACGGATAATCAGTTAGACCTACAGCCCACGATGCCTGCTCGGTGGGCGGGCCTCGCCGCCAGGCGGCGCCCTTTACCTTTCTTCTCCTTGGGTTTGCTTTTCGACAGGCCCATAGGTGACCCCGCCGCCCGGGGCCGGGCGGCCTTGGGGCCCAGTAACCCGACCGACTCACAAAACCCACACTCGGCTTTGGGCGCTCATTACCATGGCAACCGCTTGCCGCACGAGCCCTGCCTAAGCCCCACCCAAAGCCCGGCGCCGTCTTCTCGCGAGATCAGGCCGCGCGACCGGAAACAGCCGCGACCCCGGAAGTCCTCACGGGTACAACTAGTCCATACGATCTCACCCCCCCTGCTCCGCCCTGAGGGGTGTGCTGCCCGACTGGCCATGGACGGTAAGGGGCTGTCATCCACTTCGGGTTCGGAGCGGGATTCTGCGGTCACCTGGCCTCAGCCCCAAAACCCAACCGGACCCGTCCCGGGCTTCAGCCCCATATCCTCTCCCGGGCCTGGGACCCTACATCCGGACCGAGACCCGCCCCTTGCCCCAGCTCGAGACCCGGACTAGGACCTGCCCTGTGCCTGAACCTTTACACCCTAGCTGAAACTCTCTCCTGGGCCTCGATCCCACAACCCAACAGGAACTAGCTCTCGGTTCTTGACTCCCAGACCCCTGCCAGTACCTACCCCTGGATCTTTCTGGTTCCTTACCCAGAATTCCCCAGGCCCGGGCCCTTAACCCGCGACCCAAACCCTGAATTTTGTCCTAATGACCTCCGATCCAAGCCCTTCCACTAGCTACTCTCTCCCTGTTTGTTTTGTTTTCTGCTTTGGGGACCCTGAAACGTGGTCAGAAGGCACCAGCAAAGGTGTTAGTTACATATTTTGATGCCTGAGAAATAGTGATTCAGATACAAAGGGTTTCAAGTACCGTGCAGCGTGTGGGCTCCCTGCTAGTAGCTCCCTGAGATGAGGGCTACATGTCCCTTAGGGTAACAGGTTAGGAGGAGCCGTGCTTGGTAGTGTGACTCACTTCTACCTGTCAGTGTTTGGAGCTCTCGACTCCCAACGAGCTCAGGCAGGTTTAATGGGGTGGTGTGATGGAGTTTTTGCTTGTTTGAGACAGTCTCCCTAGGTAGCCTTGGCTGGCTTGGAACTTACTATGTACATCAAGCTGGCCTTGAAATCAAGAGATTTGTCTGTCTCTGCCTTTCCCACTGCTGGGATTGAAGGTGTTTCACCACCGCCACGTACAGCTGGATGGAGTTTAAAAAACTGTTCTCTGAGGCTCCACACGCCTGTAATCCCAGCTGGATTGAAGGAGTGCCACCACATCTCGCTCCAGGATAGAATTCTATGACAATGACATAGCCGTATAGCTTTCTACATTTCAGAGAACAGTTTTGTTTTATTTAAGACAGGGTTTCTTTGTGCAGCCTTAGCTGTCCTGGACTCATTTTGCAGACCAGGCTGGCCTTGAACTCACAGAGATCCACCTGCCTCTGCTTCCCTGAGTGTTGGGATTACAGGCGTGTGGAGCCTCAGAGAACAGTTTTTTAAACTCCCATTACAGCTGTACATGCCAACTGTGCCTAGCTTGTTTTATTTTTGTGAGACAGGATTTCTCTGTGTAGCCTTGGCCGCCTGGACTCACATTGTAGACCAGGCTGGCCTTGAATTTAGAGACCTCTGCCTCCTGAGTGCTGGGATCATAGTCTTGTGAGGGAACTTTTTTTTTCTTCTTTTCTTAATTTTTTGTCTTTTCTTTCTTTCTTTCTTTCTTTTTTTTTTTTTTGTGAGATGGTTTCTCTGTGTATCCTTGGCTGTCAGCTTTGTAGACCTTGAACTCACAGGAATCTGCATGCCTTTGCTTCCCTGAGTGCTAGGATTACAGTGTGTCACTCTGTGTAGCCTTGCCTGTCCTAGACTGGCTTTGTAGACCATGCTGGCCTCAAACTCACAGCTGGGATTAAAGGCGTGCTCCACCATGCCCGGCGGAATTTTTCTTAAGCTCACACCAGTCTCTGTTTTTCTGAGTCCAGTCCTCCTAGAGTCTAGATGAAAATACAGGCTGAGATGGGGAGACTTGACCAGTGTCCTAACTCTAGTGAGATAGCTGGGCCACACCTGAGTGACACTGTTCCTCCTGTCACTGTGTCACGTGACTTTTCCTCAAGAACCAGTCAAGGGTGGTTTGTCTGGCGTGACTAATACCTGCACTGAGTGGTGGTAGATGCACACGGTTCATTGCACCCTGCAGGTCTCTGCTGGGTCTTGTTTTGAATCTGTAGACCCTCAGTGTCCTCACTCTGGACTGGTAGGATAAGCCTTTTCAGGAATCAAATGTCACAGCCCTCTGCAGATTCAGAAATAGAGTCAGTTACCTGCTATGGTGGCTCCAACTGAATTGCCAGCTCGAAGGACATGGAGACAGAAAAATTAGAAGGCCCAAGTACTCCCATCCTTGGTTACCTAGTGCGCCTGAGTCGAGATCCTGCCTCAAAACATCAAAAATAAATAAAAGAAAATTTGAGTTTACATGTCTGAAGTTTGTGAATTAATAGGTTTGGTTAGCAATTAGTTATATACATCCATACACGTACATTTATAATACACACACATAGACATTTACATCCATACACGTACATACGTGTATACACACACACACACACACACACACACACACACACATAGACATTTACATTCACAGTAGGGACCGTACGCTGGACCTCATGGTGGCTTAGGCATGGCATCTGTCACGGAGTAGCCTCTCTGGTGGCCTAAGGCTCACCTCCTGACCAGTCTTGCCTATGTGCCTTAGAAGGTAAGGAAAAGATCATGCAGCGCAGACCATTCAGTGAATGTTCTGACCACGCCCAGCAGCTGCAGCTGTCACCCTGCCCGTCCATGAAGGGACCCTATGAGGTTGTCCCGACAGACAAGGTTAGTGAGGGTGTCTGTCGGCTTGGAGCCCTGTGTCGAATGTGGGGCTGTCTTCCAGCTGCACAGTTGGGCCTGTCTGATGTGAGACAAGGGTCTCGCTCAGCCCGCTTGCCTGTTAGACGTGCCACTTGTTACCTTAAAGCTCTTAAGCTGTTTCCTCTGTCTTTGCAGACACCCTGTTCCAGTTGAAGGTTTGTACACTGCCACCCATCCCCAGTCCTGTCCTGGATACTGGCACATAACGACAAGAATTAGCGGCAGCAACACTCGGAATCCAGACACCCGGAATCATGGGAAAACTACTGTAGCTGGATGGCAGCCACACTGGGCCCAGACGCTGGCCAGACACAGGATGGTTCTTTGTTTTGGCTAAGTAGAAGTAGATCACTCCGGCTTGTCCATGAAGACTGAGCGTATTATCTTCATTAAACACAGCTGGGGAGAGTATTTTGGGCAATAGAAAGAGCCTTCTATTGGAGGCTATGTACCCGCCTGATAATCCACAGCATGTTTCTGCCACCTTTCTCTCAGATGCCTCACAAGTGACAGTCAGGGTTAACTTTATCTTCTTTCTTTCTCCCTGGCTCCGAGGGTCTGGGCAGGATTCAGGTACCAGGCAGGTGAACGTGGCTCTGGTACACTTGTGTCACACTGAGGTGGTCAGGTGCTGGCATGTGGGCTAATGCCTTGAAGGGGGGCATTGTGTGAGCCTCATTTTGCTGGTGGCCAGGGTATGGTCTTCAACCCTTGAAGTCTGTTCAGGGGAGGTCATGGGTATGTTGACATCATCTCTTCTTGTTGGCCACGAAGTGAGGAAGCCAGATGCAGGGTTCTATGCAGAAAACACCTTTAGGAGTTCATGCACTGCTTGAGTAGTTTGAAGGAGGTTCTTGTGTGTTTTGTGTGGGTTGAAAGCCCTTGATGAGCAGGGCAGGGTTGGTCCCGTTGCTGGCCTTCCATTGCGGGGAGGATGAGCATGTAAGGAGACCTATTGTAGCCTCCCTTGCACACGGGGCCTCAGAACTGGGTGGAGCTTTGGGGCGTTCATCCCTGGGGCTCTTGCAGTTTCTCAGCCTCACAGTGGCCGTCAGGACTTCTTAGCACAGGGTTCGGCCAAGGACAGGCGGGGGCAGGACACACAGGGCTGGAGGGTGGGCGCCATCTGTGCGTCTGAGGCTGTCATGCTTTCCACTCAGTTCACAGCGAAGCAGCTAGAGAAGCTGGCCAAGAAGGCCGAGAAGGACTCCAAGGCTGAGCAGGCCAAGGTGAAGAAGGTGGGTGACCTCCCGGCTGGCCTCCTTTTCTGCCCCTTTTCTTTTCATTTCACTTTTGAGATTGAGTACTGTAGTCCAGGTTGACCTCGAACTCACTGTGTAGCCCAGGCTAACCTCAATCCATTGGTGGGATTACAGGTGGGAGCCACCACAACACCCAGCCTTGTTTCCCTCTGTGTTAGTCTAATGTCTTCTTTTTGTGCAAGGCACTTCCTACCTGGTGATTCAATCTCACTGACTGCTGTACTTGCTCTGCTGCATGAGGGGAGGGTGATAGCCCTCCTACCCTCCCCACCACAGCGGTGTCCGAGCGGACAGTGCATGGCCTTCACTCCTTCCTCCTTCCTCCCTGCCCATGTCCTGGGTTTACAGGGTGTGGCCTTCTGGCTGTCCCTGCTCCAGTGTCATCATTCCAGCTGGCTCTCCTGTGTGGGGCTGCTGCCCAGGGTATCGGTCAGGGGAGAGGCATTGATTGAGGGATAGGGCTCTGTAGCGTTGGGCAGAGGTGGAAGCTCACCGAGTTTTTCCAGGGAGGTGTCCTAAAGATAGACAGCAGAAGGCAGAGTAGGGTGACTGGCCTCAGAGCACACCTTCAGCCACACGTGTGTGCAGCCCTTGAGCTCCAAGGGCCATAGCTGTTGGCAATGGCGGCCTGCTCAGGCCTCCCAGGCGGTGCTCTGCACCTTTGCCAGCTGTGGTTCCTTTGGTCTTTGCCACCTTTCTCCTGCGCAAGTGTGGCTCTGGAGGAGCAGCAGTGGTAGGGACCCCGTGAGCTGGTCTGTGCCGTCCAGCTCTGTCTGTATAATCAGACTCCAGACTGTGGCATTGCAGTCTTACAAAGCTAGCGCGTTTCTGAGGAGTACACCCGCGGCAAACTGAAATTGCCTACGATCCCGGGGTTAAAGCATACCTGGAGAGGTACCCAGGCCGCTCACAGACGTTCCTCCATGGACATTCCATTCCCTTATGAACTGTAGGCCCTTCAGCAGAAAAACGTGGAGTGTGCCCGCGTGTATGCTGAAAATGCCATCCG
The DNA here is from genome assembly GCF_903995435.1 of Acomys russatus. NCBI lineage: Eukaryota > Metazoa > Chordata > Mammalia > Rodentia > Muridae > Acomys > Acomys russatus. The sequence goes on along the minus strand of NC_067162.1, from coordinate 47,619,971 downwards.
CAAGAAGAATGAGGGTGTAAACTGGCTCCGGATGGCGTCCCGTGTGGATGCAGTAGCCTCCAAGGTGCAGACAGCGGTGACCATGAAGGGGGTAAGTGCTAGACCACGGCGTCACGTGGCCAGCATGTGTTGTGGGGTTTGGTGGCAGGAGCGGGAACAGCCATAGAATAGAGGGAAGTTGGGCCAGCAAAGAGCCCAGGCAGCAGGGAGTGCTGGACACCAGAGCCTGGATCCCATCGCGCCCACCGTCCCACATCCCAACCTCGGGGTAACTGTGCTGAGGCCCTGGGGTCCCCTCAGAGTCCTGGTGACCAATCCCTGGTCTGCAGCCCTTGACCACCTGTAATTCTTTCTGCTCCTAATTGTGTCCTACCCCAGGTGACTAAGAACATGGCACAGGTGACTAAAGCTCTGGACAAGGCCCTGAGTGCCATGGACCTTCAGAAGGTGTCTGCAGTGATGGACAGGTTTGAGCAGCAGGTGCAGAGCCTGGATGTGCACACGTCGGTAGGTGCTTGCGGTGCTGTGGCTGCACTGAGCTGCACACGGCCAGGACCTGGGCAGAGGAGGGGATGGGACAGCAGTGCTTTGTGGGATGCCCACATGACAGACGAGCACGCAGAAGTTCAGGAAGGCCCCTGAACCAGGTGGACCTGGACGTGGCACTGGCTGGATATGGGACAGGAATGGCCAAAGGAGCCAGGAAAGCTTCCTAGAGAGAACCTGTGAAAGAAAGTAGTGTGGGGCTGGGCGTGGTGGCGCACGCCTTTAATCCCAGCACTTGGGAGGCAGAGGCAGGGGGATTGTTTTGAGTTCGAGGCCAGCCTGGTCTACAAAGCGAGTCCAAGACATCCAAGGCTACACAGAGAAACCCTTTCTCAACAAAACAAAACAAAACCCCCAAAAAAGAAAGTAGTGTGGGAGACAGTGAGCAAGACCCACGGTGGGGGTTAGGGAGACGGCTCATTGGGTAAAGTGCTTGTTGTACAAGCCTGAAGGCATGAGTGTGGGGGTCTTGGCATCCACATAGAAGCTGAATGTGAGCTAGGCTTGGAGGCGCACACCTTTAATTCCAGCGCTCGGGAGGCAGAGGCAGGCGGATCTCTGTGAGTTCGAGGCCATCCTGGTCTACAAAGCGAGTCCAGGACAGCCAAGGCTACACAGAGAAAAGGCTGGGTGTTTGGCAGCCTTTAGTGCTGAGGGCCAAAGATAGATGAACCCCAGGACCTTGCCAGCCAACCTGACTGAAAGGGTGAGCACTGGGTTTAGTGAGAAACCACTTTGTAGAAAACAGTATTGGGAAGACACCTGACAGGAGCAAATGTGTACAGCACATAGCTCCATAACAAAAAAGCAATTGCAGTGGGCTTCATGGTGCCATGGCCATTCTGCCCAGAATGAACCTCTCCTCAGGTAATGGAGGATTCTGTGAGCTCTGCCACCACACTCACCACACCTCAGGAGCAGGTCGACAGCCTCATTGTGCAGATTGCTGAGGAAAATGGCCTGGAGGTCCTAGACCAACTTAGCCAGCTTCCAGAGGGAGCCTCTGCTGTGGGTGAAAGCTCTGTGCGCAGCCAGGAGGACCAGCTGTCTCGGAGGTAGGATCCTGCCTGAGCGAAATGTCATAATAGTTGCTTTAGTGTCCTGTCCTTGAGTGTGAGTTGGGGATCCTAAGGCCTATCTCACTTGATGGACTGTTGGGAGCAGTGGGAAATCCCCTGTGCAAGGGACAGTTCCCCCTTGCATCAGAGCACTGCGGTCAGTCCCTCATAGCCAGCAGCTCACTGTAGAAGGGACTTTCTTGCCCTTCCTAAGGATGGCACAGTACATGGCTGTTTCTGGTGTCTTTTCACCGTTATCCCAGGACAGCTTTGAAAACCCGAGTTTTAAGTGTGTTTTCCCTTCTAGGTTCATGACTAGCCCTTGTCCGCAGTATTGCAGGCACCCTCTGCCCTCTGCCTTTCTTACCAGAGTCTCTCTTGTTGGTCTCCAGGTTGGCTGCCCTGAGGAATTAGCACGCCCTTGCTGCCTCCCTGGCCCTTGTGATGTACTGGAGGCCTCCGCCCCACTCTGCATTCAATTCTCCAACCCTTCCTAGCTGCCTTGGCTCTCTTCCAACCTGTCAGGCTGCTGCCTTAGAACTGAGCCTTAGGTTGGGCAGCCGGGCTCTGTCCTGGTGTTGAATTTGCACAAGTGTGTCCACAGCTGGAAGGTGGCAAGCTCTCTTTTGTCCTCTGCCTATGTGGAGTTGACAGGGTTTGGCCAGCAGATGTGCGTGGACTTGAGCTCCGTGCTTTAGGGCCTTCAGATTCCAGTGACTGTGCATCCGCTGTTTGCTGTGGTTAGTGAGGGTCAGAGCCACTCCTCCTTTGCCAGGTAACTCTTGGAAGCCTCTCCCCCCACCTCTGCAGACAGGAAATCCCATTGTGTGACAGCCCTGAGTAGGTTCCTGTGGACTTTGATGTACCAAGGTGTACAGTGCCACCAACACTGACCTGGGGCTTTTGAAAATGGTGACTGTCTTCCACCTGCCCAGGGCTGAGGTCTCGGCGATCACTGCCAGCTGGCTGAGCCTACTGAGGCTTTTCGCCCTCAGCTCCCCTCCCATCCTCAGGAACAGGGCTACCCTGCAATTGCAAGTCCCGGCCTTCCCAAGAGACTCTTAAACCTTACTCTGCAGCTCCCTATGGAGGAACTTAGGGCCGCTTGGGCTGAGCTGTCTGTCTGATGTTGACAGGTCCTCCAGTGTCACAGCCTCCCAGGCCTTGTTAGAGCCTCTCTTGAGAGCTCCCCTGCCTTTCCTGTCATCTTAGCTACAGGCTACTGCCTTCTCCAAGGGAAAGCCAGGGTGGCTACGAAAGGGGACTTGGGACAGTCACCTTTGGCAGCAAACAGCTAGTGATGCTGACGGGTGGCCTGAAGGCTGTGCATACAGGCTGCTGTTTTATTTTTCTGTCTCCTGAAGTTTACTCGTGTTTTTAAAACTCCTGGTGATTTTGTTCTTTTGCCAAAGTAGAAAGCACAGTGGGTGGGTGTGTTTGTCCCAGGCCTCTCCACAGGCTGAGCATCGCAGTGCTGCCCACAGGTTTACACACAAACTTGGAGACTACCAGGACTCTCTGGTTTCTTCCACTCTGCACTTTGGGGCCCTGGACGCTCCAGATTACAAGCTGATGTTGCGGGCGGGGGCTGGGTGTGGGGCCAAGGTACAGTCTAACCATGGGCCCCTCAAGGCTCCTGAAACCAACCTACATGTTAGGTGTTGAGAGTAGCTGCAGCCTTTGGGGACAGCCTGTGAGCTCCCTGGGTCTTGGAGGGTGCAGAATTTGTGGAATACTAGTAGGATTGGGAATGTTGGGCTGGGTTCATCAAAATGGGCATATTTGCCTTTAAAATGCTATCGTAAGTAAATAAACTGATTGTTGGAGAATTTCTGAAGCTTTGCTTTGATGTTCTGGGTAAGGCTGATGAACTATGGGCTAGACCCTGTGTGGACTACCCAGTGCCTCGCCTCACAGTGAAGTCAGCATGGGAAGGGATGTGTCCCTGGAGGCCAGTCAGGTGGAAGGGAGGGCGTGGGTGGGTGAAGAGTCTCAGGCTACACATAGTGGACTCAGAGTCAGGCTTATGGTTTATTTAAAATGTTAAAAGTATTGATAGATTATTTTCCATTTGAGATGCTGCTTCTTGGCTTCTGGGCCCCTCAGCCTGCTCTCTCTGGTCTCATCAGATTCTCCTTCCCAGTGTCCCTGCACTGGGGTACACAGGCTCCTCATGGCTTCTCTGCCTTGGCACCTGGTCATCCCTGATTCATTTGAGAGGGGAACAAGTGCTTAGAAACTGTGGGCCTGGAGGGGACTCCTTTGGCAGAGTGCTTGCTGTACAAGCTTGAAGACATGCGTTTGACTCCCCAGAACTCATGTTTAAAAGTCCACATGGGGGGGCTGGAGAGATGGCTCAGAGGTTAAGAGCACGGGCTGCTCTTCCCGAGGTTCTGAGTTCAATTCCCAACAACCACATGGTGGCTCACAGCCATCTATAATGTGATCTGATGCCCCTTTCTGGCCTGCAGGTGTACATGTAGACAGAGCGCTATATACATAATAATAAATAATTAAAAGGGGGAAAAAAGCCCACATGGGAGCCGGGCGTTGGTGGCGCACACCTTTAATCTCAGCACTTGGGAGGCAGAGGCAGGCAGATTGCTGTGAGTTTTGAGGCCAGACTGGTCTACAAAGTGAGTCCCGGACAGCCAAGGCTACTAACACAGAGGAACCCTCCTGTCTCAATAAACCAAAACAACAACAAAAAAAACCCAAAAAACTTTTAAAATGAAGGAATGTCGCTCTGTAGCCCAGGCTGGCCTTGAATTCAAGGTCCTTCCACTGAAGAGGTCAGGTTCTATTTGGGCACCACACCCACCTTCCACATTCACTGCCTTCAGTAGAGAAGCCTGGCTCTCACCTCTTCCTCTCCTTCCTGATTGCTTGCTGCCCTGGGGACTGGACTCCTCTCTTTTTTTTTTTGTACCCAGGGCAGTTTCAGGCTGACTCACTGTGGGGTGGGATAGTGTAGCTCAGTGGTAGAGCACTTGCCTAGCAAGTTCAAGGCCCTGGGTTTGTTCCTCAGCTCCAGGGGAGGGATTGGAACACTGACTGTATCCAGTCACCAAGTGTGTGTGTGTGTGTGTGTGTGTGTGTGTGTGTGTGTGTGTGTGTGTGTGTGTGTGTGTGTGTGTGTGTGTGTGTGTGTGTGTGTGTGTGTTTATACTGTTCAAGGTGGATATGTGGTTCTGGTAGGTTCATTTGCTCCCTCAGTGTACCTGGGTTTTTTGGGGATGCCTCACTTAGAACCATGTGCACTGGCATGAAGGTGTCAGATCTTGGGAGTTGCAGACAGTTGTAAGCTGCCATATGGGTGCTGGGAATTGAACCCTGGTTCTTTGGAAGAACAAGCAGTGCTCTTAACCACTGAGCCATCTCTCCAGCCCCTGGTCCAGATATCTCAAAGCACTGCCTTACTCATCTGTGTTAGACAAACAGAGGAAAACCCAGATATCTTGCTGTACATCAAGATTAGAACCTGCGTCTGCGGCTGTCCCCAGCTTCATGCCCCTCTGTGAACCCTGCTGCAGAATCAATCCCTGGCCTCAGGTGCCCAGGCAAGGCTGGGTGTCGCAGGAGGTGGACACTTAGGACAAGAAGATGGTCAGTGGGTAAAGGCTCCTTACTAATCCTGCTGAGTTGAGGTTCACGGACCCCATGATGGAAGGAGACGAACAACCCTCAAAAGTCGTGGTATGCTTGTGCCCACTTACACAAACACACGTTTTTGTTTGTTTGTTTTGAGACAGGGTTTCTCTACATAGCCTTAGCTGTCTGACCACCACTCACAGAGATTTACCTGCCTCTGCCTCCTGAGTGCTGGAATAAAAGCTGTGTGCCACCATGCACAGCCTCATCGTTTTAAAATAAAAGAGAAAGATGGTGACCCAAAGTAGAAAAAGGGGACTGGTGAACAAAACAACTTCGTCAAGCAGGAAGGACTCTTGAGAACCAGGTGAGATGTGTCACCCCAGCGGGAGCTGCAGTGAGAGTTACTGTTTTAGGCTTCAGGAATCAAAATCATCCTGGGCCACTCTTAGTTACCGGAGACCCTGCCAACAACAACAGATTATTTTAAGCAACTAGAAATTTTGAGACAGGGTCTTGTTACGTAGCCCAAGCTGCTTTTGAATTCAAGGTCCTCCAACTCTGGCCTCAAGGCAAGGTCTTACTATGTAGCCTGGGCTGACCTCGCTCTCACAGCCTTCTTGCCTCAGCCCCTGAGAGAGCCAAGGTCTAGGATTATTTTAGAACTTCTGCCGGTTTACTTCCCAGGTGGCAAAATGAAGTGTAATACATTGGAAATACACCAGGGGGACTATTTCCAC